>NW_016811945.1:1065675-1146669 GCF_001698545.2 Rhinopithecus bieti
GGCTAGTTTTTTGTATTTTTTTAGTAGAGACGGGGTTTCACTGTGTTAGCCAGGATGGTCTCGATCTCCTGACCTCGTGATCCGCCCGCCTCGGCCTCCCAAAGTGCTGGGATTACAGGCTTGAGCCACCGCGCCCGGCCGGCTAATTTTTTTTGTTTTTAGTAGAGATGTGGTTTCATCTTGTTGGCCAAACTGGTCTCGACTTCCTGACCTCAAATAATCTGCCCACCTTGGCCTTCCAAAGTGCTGGTGGTATTACAGGCATGAACCATGGCGCCCAGCTGAGCCACCATGCCTGGCCTGCTTGTTTTTTAAATTCAAGTAAAACATACATATAGGAAAGTTCTCAGACTTTAAGTACACAGCTCAGTGCATGCTAATTTAATTTTGATTTTTTTTTTTTTTTTGAGAAGGAGTCTCGCTCTGTCACCCAGGCTGGAGTGCAGTGGCCAGATCTCAGCTCACTGCAAACTTCGCCTCCCGGGTTTACGCCATTCTCCTGCCTCAGCCTCCCGAGTAGCTGGGACTACAGGCGCCCGCCACCTCGCCCGGCTAGTTTTTTGTATTTTTTTAGTAGAGACGGGGTTTCACTGTGTTAGCCAGGATGGTCTCGATCTCTTAACCTCGTGATCCGCCCGTCTCGGCCTCCCAAAGTGCTGGGATTACAGGCTTGAGCTACCGCGCCTGGCCAATTTTGATTTTTAACAGAGGACATTGTATTAGTTCCCCATGTTAATCTTTCAGTCTTATTTCAGTCCTCGGACAATTTATTTGGCTATAATCCAGGAAAGATATTTAACAGTGGGCTACCTAATTTTAATTTATATTTATGCATTAGTAACATGTGAGACAAAATTAATATGAGATTTGGGGATTAAGTGAAATATTTAAAAGTGTTTACTTATCACTTCCTGGATGGAAAGAATTACATTATTCATATGTTAGAATTTTGGCAATGTAGGCACTATCTAAATGATAACAGACTCTCTCAGTGGGAGATGAAGAGAGAAAGACTTGAAAGATTCAAGAATTGGGATGACTGGTGACTAGTTGAAGCGGACATATGACTAATAGAAAAGCAAGCATGAAGGGCCAGTGGCAATGGCTCACACTTGTAATCCCAGCACTTTGGGAGGCTGAGGTGGACTGACACCGAGATGGGCTTACCACGAGGTCAGGAGATCAAGATCATCCTGGCCAACGTGGTGAAACCCCATCTCTACTAAAAATACAAAAATCAGCTGGGTATGGTGGTGTGTGCTTGTAATCCTAGCTACTTGGGAGGCTGGGGCATGAGAATCGCTTGAACCAAGGTGTGGAGGTTGCAGTGAGCCGAGATCACACCACTGCACTCCATCCTGGCAACAGAGCAAGACTCTGTCTCAAAAAAAAAAAAAAAAAAAAAAAAAAGAAGGAAAGCAAGCATTAGGAACCTTAGTAAATCTGAGGACCTACTGGTAATAGAAATATGGTTTATTTCTTGGTGGTGAATTTCCAAGGGGAGACATTTCTGCAAGGAATTAATTTCATGTCTCAGTATATGTCAGGTTTAAGTAAGTATTCTGGTAGAAATTCAGAAGCATGAAGAGTTTTGCTTTCTTAAATTATTTTCAGTGACCTGTTACATGTATAGGAGTTGAACTCATTTGTTTGAAGTTAAGGAAGTGATTGTCTTTGATATACTAAATGTTACTGATCTCTTTGTGGGAAGAATACTGTATTTAGAAGCTATGATTTCCTTTGGCTTAGTTTTCTGCAGTAAAGATAATTTGAATGCTGTACTATAGAAAACAGGCCCATCATGGTCTTTGCCTGCTTCAGTTGCAGCAATATCAGTACTACAGTGCAGGCCTGCTCTCCACATACGACCCTTTCTATGAGCAGCAACGGCACCTACTTGGACCCAAGAAAAAGAAATTTAAGGAGGAAAAGAAACTTAAAGGTGAGCATGTTGAACTGCCTTCCACATACATTCATTCTTAGTTTCAGAATTCCATGTGGCCTACTGGTGCATTTGGACTTTATATATAGTCCATATGGTAGAAATTTGCTTTATTTGAAAAACTGTCTTTCTAATTAGTAGCAAGTACAATTTTCCCCTTGGTATCCATGGGTGATTGGATTCTGGACCCCCGGCAGATACCAAAATCCAGAGATGCTCAAGTTCTTTATATAAAATGGTACAATATTTGCATATGAGCTGTGCACATCCTCTCATATACTTTAAGTCATCTCTGGATTACTTATAATACCTACTGCAATGTAAATGCTATATAAATACTTGTAATCCTATATTGTTTAGGGAATAACAATCAAAAAAAGTTTGTACATATTCAGTACAGCTGCTACAACCATTCTCTTTTTTTTTTTTTTTTTCCTGAATATTTTTGATCCTCAGTTGGTTGAATCCATGATGTAGAACCCACAGATAGGAAGGGTAGACTATATTATTAACCTTAATTCATATTTGGCTTGTAGTCTTTAGTTCTACAATTGGAAAGACGGATTCCTAGCTAAAGGTTTAGGCAAAATTAGTTTATTCCATTTTTCTTATACACACTCTGCAAATATTGCAAATGTTCTGGGATAGGAAGTTGGTTATGCACAGAGAAGTAAGAAAAGTAACCCGAAGTGTTTGGAGTAAGTTATTGTTGCTGTCCGAGGTGATTTAAAATAGATCACCTCCTGATGATCTTCTGTAGTGTTTGTTTGCATGTTTGACAGGAAGTGTCCTTTCCTCTCTTATTGAGCTCTCAGCAGCTGGATATCAGGAAGGAAACTGAAAGAGAAAGTTTTAAACCATCTTTGTAAGGCAAATTTTATTCCTCTGAAAGTATTCTTTTTTTTTTTGAGATGGAGTCTTGCTCTGTCACCCAGGCTGGAGTGCAGTGGCACTATTTCAGCTCACTGCAACCTCCACTTCCTGAGTTCAAGCAGTTATCATGCCTCAGCCTCCCGAGTAGCTGGGATTACAGGTGCACGCCACTACACCTGGCTAATTTTTGTATTTTTAGTAGAGATGGAGTGTCACCATGTTGGCCAGGCTGGTCTCAAACTCCTAAACTCAGGTGATCCGCCTGTCTTGGCCTCTCAAAAGTGCTGAGATTACCGGTGTGAGCCACCGCACCTGGCTTGACGGTATGAATTCTACTCAAAAAGGCTCCTTTTAGCCTTCTCTTCTTTTTCCATCATCTTTATTAGTGTTTTCTCACCCTCCACACCCTTTCTCCAATCTGAATTAAGGTTTTGTTTCATGTATTTTTGTCTTGTAAGTCTTAGTGACAGATCAGTGTGTTTTTTTTTTTTCTCTTTTATTTTTCTTTATCCACCTTATAGGCATACTTTTTTCTTATTTTCCCCACACTGCGTAGATGTATAGCCACTTTATATTGTCACCAAGTAGAAATAAGTTTCCTTCCTTTGACTATTCCTTGAATCTGTGATACCTCAGACACTTGCTTACCTATTAGGTTCAAAATAAATTTGGTTCTTGCCATGCAGCTGTAGTCCCAGCTACTCGGGAGGCTGAGGCGGGAGAATCACTTGAACCTGGGAGGCAGAGGTTGCAGTGAGCCGAGATTGCGCCATTGCACTCCAACCTGGGCGACAGGGTGAGACTTCATCTCCGGGGAAAAAAAAAAAGAAAGAAATTTGGTTCTCGGGTTTTATTCTGTATTTCACTTTCATATAAACAGAGCGAGTATCCAGTGTTCTTTTCCAGGTTAGAGAGATATCAATCAGTATGTTTCTTCTTCTCTGTTAGTTTTGTTCCTCTAGGAATATTCATGGGTCTGAGTAGATAAAGGGATATATGTTGTCAGTGTCAAGTGGAATAAGGAAAGAACCTTGCATTCTTTAAGTTGTGAGGTTGCTTTGTGACCATCTCTTGTGGAAGTGCAACCCTGTTAGCATCTGTTTCTTTTGCAGCTAAGTTGAAAAAAGTGAAGAAAAAAAGACGAAGAGATGAAGAACTTTCCTCTGAAGAATCCCCTCGTCGCCATCACCACCAGACCAAAGTCTTTGCCAAGTTTTCTCATGATGCACCTCCCCTGGCACTAAGAAAAAGCACTTATCCATTGAGCAGTTGAATGCTCGTCGTAGGAAAGTATGGCTCAGCATTGTGAAAAAGGAACTACCAAAGGTAAGTGAATGCCTCCAGGACATGGAGATTGGGAGAATGTATTCTCTTCCCACCCACTAAAGAGGAACTCTGAGAGCTAGATACTTTCACAGATAGGAGTTCCGCAAGGAAATTAATCTGTTGGAATCAAGGGAATGCTGAGTAGTACTCTTCAGTTAACAGTTTCTTCTAGAATGTGGTCAGAATTCACAGGACAATTAGTTATTGTGTGATACTCCTTGGTCAAAAAATTGGAGGGCAACTTCTTCGAGGAAAGAATGTAGTTTTTTAAAATATAGCAGTAGATACTTGACAATTTATAGGTGATATTAGAAAAAATTAAAAAGAGGCCAGGCATGGTAGGTCACACCTGTAATCCCAGCACTTTGGGAGGCTGAGGCGGGTGGATCGCTTGAGCCCAGGAGTTTGAGACCAGTCTGGACAACATGGGGGAACCCCATCTCTACAAAAACGAGCTGGGTGTAGTGGCACATGTTTGTAGCCCTACCTATGCAAGTGGCTGAGGCAGGAGGATAGTTTGAGCCCAGGAGTTTGAGGCTGCAGCGAGCTGAGATCGCACCACTGCACTCTAGCTTGTGTAACAGAATGTGTAACAGAATGTGTAACATAATAAATATTTATTTTATCTCAAAATTAAATAAAATAAAAGGAGTTTATATGTTTCTTAGAGAATTTACAAACGTTTGAATGTTGCTGGATAATCACAGTCACTAGAGTAAGATGTGAACGATTTAAAAGAAACATGTATAAGCATTTTTCCTCTTTTAATTCATTTGGTTTTGATAACATTTTATTTTATTATTATTATTTTTGAGATGGAGTCTCACTCTGTCACCTGGGCTGGATTGCAGTGTCATGATCTCGGCTCACTGCAAACTCCACTTCCCAGGTTCAAACAATTCTCTTGCCTCAGCCTTCCAAGTAGCTGGGGCTACAGGCAGATGCCACCACCCCTGGCTAATTTTTGTATTTTAGTAGAGATGGGGTTTCACCATTTTGGCCAGGCTGGTCTCGAACTCCTGACCCCAGATGATCTGCCTGGCTCGGCCTCGTACAGTGCTGGGATTACAGGCGTGAGCGACCGTGCCCAGCCAATAACATGTTATTTTGATATAATTTCAAAATTAACAGTTGCAAGCCAGATGCCATATGCAGCGGTTTTTGTTGTTTTTTGTTTTTTGTTTTAAAGAAGTTGCAATTATAGTCCAAGGAATGTCTATTTACCCTTAAGTGAGATTCACCAGTTGTTAACATACTGCTCTTAAGGATGAATTGAGTGCAGTCCTGATAGAAACAGGATATTTCATTATAAATTGGAATTTTTTTAGAAACAGGATATTTTATGAATTGAGAATAGTTGATACTGAAGTCCATGTGATGAAGTCAGAATGTAGGAGTAGCTAGGGAAGAATTGGAAAATCCCTACTAAACATTAGAACACACTACAAAACCTCTACAGTTAAAAAAGTGTGGTACTGGCACATGAATAGGCAAACAGACGAGTAGAATAAACCAATGGACTTATAAATTAGTACTGGGACAACTGGGTAGCAATTTTGAAAAAGATAAAACTAGATCTGCATCTTACTGCAACCTCTGCCTCCTGGGTTCAAGCAATTCTCCCACTTCAGCCTCCCAAGTAGCTGAGTAGCTGGGACTACACGTGTGCACCATCATGCCCAGCTAATTTTTGTATTTTTAGTAGAGATGGGGTTTTGCCATGTCAGCCGGGCTGGTCTTGAACGCCTGACCTCAAGTGATCTGCTCACCTCGGCTTTCCAAAGTGCTGGAATTATAGACGTGAGCCACCATGCCCAGCCTGTTTTAATGTTTTGAGGATATTGCATTTGATCCCTTGGTATGGTGGTGTTTTGCTACTGTAAAATAATTTTTTTTTTTTCTATAGCAGTTAATAAGTATTTCTGGAGACATAGTTTATGCTTGAGCATTCTTTTTTTGTTGAGACGGAGTCTCGCTCTGTTGCCCAGGCTGGAGTGCAGTGGTGCGATCAGTGCTGCGATCTCAGCTCACTGCAACCTCCACCTCCCAGGTTCACACCATTCTCCTGCCTCAGCCTCCTGAGTAGCTGGGACTACAGGCGCCTGCTACAACACCTGGCTAATTTTTTTTGTATTTTTAGTAGAGACAGGGTTTCACCGTGTTAGCCAGGCTGGTCTCGATCTTCTGACCTCGTGATCTGCCCGTCTCGGCCTCCCAAAGTGCTGGGATTACAGACGTGAGCCACCACGCCCGGCCTATGCTTGAGTATTCTTGATGGGAAAGTTACGGGAAAACCTGCTTAGTACCTGATGAAGAGGCCTCATATGGTGCCCTTTCAATGAAAGAAATGAGTTTTCGTTTTTTTGAGATGGGGTCTTGTTCTCTTGCCCAGGCTGGAGTGCAGTAGACTGATCTTGTTTTACTTCAGCGTTGATCTCCCAGACTCAAGTAATCTTCGCACCTCAGGCTCCTGAGTACCTGGGGCTGTAGGTGTGTGCTACCATGCCGAGCTAATTCTGTTTATTTTATTTAATTTTAATTTTTTTTTTTGAGACGGAGTTTCGCTTTTGTCACCCAGGTTGGAGTACCATGGCACGATCTTGACTCACTGCAATCTCCACCTCCCGGGTTCAAGCGATTCTCCTGCCTCAGCCTCCCGGGTAGCTGTGATTACAGATGCCTGTCACCACACTCAGCTAATTTTTGTATTTTTAGTATAAACAGGATTTCACCATGTTGATCAGGCTGGTCTTGAAGTCCTGACCTCAGGTGAACCAACCACCTCGGCCTCCCAAAGTGCTGGGATTACAGGCATGAGCCACCATGTCCGGCCCAATTCTGTTTATTTTTTCTAGAGACGAGGTCTCACTATGTTGCCCAGGCTAGTCTCGAACTCCTGGACTCAAGTGATCCTCCTGCCTCAGCCTCCCCAAATGCTGGGATTGCAGGTGTAAGCTGCTGTGTGTGGCCAAGAAATGCCTTTTTTTTTTTTTTTTTTTGAGACGGAGTTTCGCTTGTGTCTCCCAGGCTGGAGTGCAGTGGTGCGATCTTGGCTTACCGCAGCCTCCGCCTCCTGAGTTCAAGTGATTCTTCTGCCTCAACCTCCCAGGTAGCTAGGATTACAGGCATGTGCCACCATGCCCGGCTAAGTTTTCTATATTTAGTAGAGATGGGATTTCATCACGTTGGCCAGTCCGGTCTCAAACTCATGACCTCAAGTGGTCCACCGCCTCGGCCTCCCAAAGTGCTGGGATTACAGGCGTGAACCACCACACCTGGCCAAGAAATGACTTTTTAGTGGGAATAATTGAGGTTCCTGGCTTCAGAGTGACAATAGCTCTCTAATTAGTAAGAGTTTTTTTTAATAAAAGGCTCATATATTCCCTTAAATTTGCTGTCTTATATGCAAACTTTAGAGAAATGGCTTTCAGACCTTCTTTGTCACTTTGAACCCATTGTTTCTTTAGCATCAAGGAGAGTGCTCTTCAGTAATGAAAGAGCCACCCAGCCCTGCCTCTTCAGTGTCTTCTTCCATGTCAGATAGACATCATGGGGAGTCAGATGTCTGTACTGACTTTTTTTCCCCCCTTAGCTAGAGTGGAAAACACAAATAGCTGGATACTGGGTTGTGGGCTGCTGGGTCATTTTGTGTTAGGTCTTCCTTGGAGTTTAGTTTTAGAGAAGATTAGGCTTATGTGGTGGCAGAAACTGAGTAGTAGTGACATCAGGTTTGCCTAGGCTGGAGGTGGGTCTAGAATCACAACTTGGGAGACTAGTTTATCTTTTTCCTAATGATTCCTGTATCTGGGTGCCCTGTTCTCTCAGCTTTGCAGATTGGCCCTGGTAAGCAACATGTTTTTAATCAGGGTGGTACTAAGGTTTAGGTATTTTAACATTTTGCTAGTCCACTTCAAGCCTTACATAGAACTTAATGTCTTCCTAAAAGTATACAGAAGACTATTTAAGGCATCCACAACACTGATTCTTCTTGATGCTTCTTTAATAGTTTTATGTATGGTGTTGGACAGTACATCTGGATGACTTACAGAAGTAATGTATCTTGCTCGGCTTGACATTTTCTAAACCTCTAGGAATTGATTAAAAGACTGTTCATTCTACATAGTCTTAGTTCAAAAATGAATCCTAAATGAAATACTGTTTTTTAAATATTTTAGGCAAATAAGCAGAAAGCTTCAGCTCGTAACCTGTTTCTCACCAATAGCCGAAAGGTAAAATTGTAGTTTTGTATTTTCCATTTCATGTTTTGCTGGAATATATTCTTCTTCTTTGGGTCCATCTTGCTACTCTTGTCTGTTGTAACCTGTTGATCATGGATCTAATAGTTCCTAAGAGAGTTTCTGAATGTTCTCAATCTGTTTATCTATTTATTTATTTTTTTGAGATGGAGTCTCAGCCCCCCCAGGCTGGAGTGCAGTGGTGTGATCTCGGCTCACTGCAACCATTGTCTCCCAGGTTCAAGCAATTCTCCCATCTCACCCTCCCGAGTAGCTGGGATTACAGGCACCCACCATCATGCCCTATGATTTTTGTATTTTAGTAGAGACAGGGTTCACCATGTTGGCCAGGCTGGTCTTGAACTCCTGGCCTCAGGTGAGCTGCCTGCCTTGGCCTCCCAAAGTGCTAGGATTACAGGCATGAGCCACCGTGCCCGGCCTCAATCTGTTTATTAAATAAGATTGTTCTTCCTCACATTTCTGGTATTTGAACCTTTTTGGGTAAGACCATAGCCCACCCTGATTTCTTGAGCCAATCATGGAATCTTCCTGTCTTCAGTCTTGTCGTCTAAGAAATAATGATGTGAATACCTTCCCTTAGAGGAAACTAAAACAACTTCCTTTCAGAATTGTGAGGATCAGATTAGGCCATGTCATTAGTTGTGTTTCTCTGGGGTAGTCATTCAACTTCTCTGTTTCCTCATTTATAAGGTGGATGATGGTAAATGAGGGTGATGCTAATGCCAATTTCATAGGATTTGAAGAATAGATTAGTTTAATATATTTTTCAGTGGTGCTAAAGATATAATAAGCAGTGATAGCTGTTATTAATGTGTATGATAACATTTTGTAACTTCCAAGCACATCCCAGGTCCTTCTTAGTCATTATAATTTTTCATCTTCTAAGTTGATAGAAATCAGATAGATTTCTTATCCCTGATATTACCACAGGATCTGGACCTATGTCACAGTACTGTACAAGGACATAATCAAGTTGCAGGGAAAGAGATGTGGTCAAGGATGACAGTTTGTATTCAACAGATTGAGGAATGATGTGGTTTAGAATCCAGGAAGAACCAGCCTCTGGTATGGGGTCCTTTCTGCTGTAATGCTATTGTTGTTTTCAGCTTGCTCACCAGTGCATGAAGGAGGTGCGTCGAGCTGCCTTGCAGGCCCAGAAGAACTGTAAGGAAACCTTGCCTCGTGCCCGCCGCCTCACCAAGGAGATGCTTCTGTACTGGAAGAAATATGAGAAAGTGGAGAAGGAGCACCGCAAGAGAGCAGAGAAGGAAGCTTTGGAGCAGCGGAAGTTGGATGAGGAAATGCGGGAGGTAGGGCAAAAGCATACCATTTTGAAAACCCTGATTATTACAGCCATTTGAAGAGATCGGTTTGCATTTTGAAAATTGTACATCTAACCAATGACACTGTCGCTTATTTTATTTTATTTTAGTAGAGATGCAGTTTTGCCATGTTGCCCAGGCTGGTCTCAAACTCCTGAGCTTCGAGTGATTCGCCTGCCTTGGTCTCCCACAGTCAGAAATTTTTTTTTTTTTTTGAGGCGGAGTCTCACTCTGTTGCCCAGGCTGGAGTGCAGTAGCGCAATCTTGGCTCACTGCAAGCTCCGCCTCCCAGGTTCACAACATTCTCCTGCCTCAGCCTCCCAAGTAGCTGGGACTACAGGCGCCCGCCACCTCGCCCTCCTAAGTTTTTGTATTTTTAGTAGAGATGGGGTTTCACCACGTTGGCCAGGCTGGTTTCAAATTCCTGAGCTCAGATGATATGCCTGCCTCGGCCTCCCAAAGTGCTGAGATTACAGGCATGAGCCACCATGCCCAGCTTACTTATATTGTTTTAACTTGCAGCAAGTACTGTTGTTAACCCTGATGCCAGCTGTTGTAGGCTGTGGATATTGCTGAGGGAAGCAAGAGGTGAGAATAAGAAGGCAAAGTCATTGTATTGCCATTGATAAACCAACTGAGATGAATGGAAGGAGAGTTGAGATTTGAAGAAAGAGGGGAATTAGTGGATTGGATGATGTTTTCTTTCAGGTATATGTAGTAACTCATGTCAAAGTGAAGCTTTGGAGCCTCTTCTGAGCTCTTGATCTTCCCTTATTTTATCATGACTTCGAGAATGAAGATGGATTTTGCTCAGTTCTCTTTAGTCTCCTGGTTAATTTGCATATTTGTGTATTTGCATGCAAGGTAATCATATTATCAAGTTAGTAAACATTTGATGCTTTTGGGAATTCTTAACTCACAGAATTTAAAGTCATTTGAGAGTTAGCCACAGATCTTGAAGTTTTGCAGGCAACTTGGCCTGTATTCTAGATTTGTGAGACCTTGATTCTTAGTTATGTTGATAACTAACTGATGCTTATGCTGACTTATGCATCTTTTTGTTTGAACTTTTGAAATAAATCTTTGATGTATCCTTTCTGTTTTCTTTTTTTTTTTTTTTTTGAGGCGGAGTCTTGCTCTGTCACCCGGACTGGAGTGCAGTGGCCAGATCTCAGCTCACTGCAAGCTCCGCCTCCCGGGTTTACGCCATTCTCCTGCCTCAGCCTCCCGAGTAGCTGGGACTACAGGCGCCCGCCACCTCGCCCGGCTCGTTTTTTGTATTTTTTTAGTAGAGACGGGGTTTCACCGTGTTAGCCAGGATGGTCTCGATCTCCTGACCTCGTGATCCGCCCGTCTCGGCCTCCCAAAGTGCTGGGATTACAGGCTTGAGCCACCGCGCCCGGCCCCTTTCTGTTTTCTTAATCTACTTTGTTCATTTAATCATATCGTAGTTAACTTCTTTAAGGTTAAAGATGTTATTCTTGGCCGGGTGCAGTGGCTCACGTCTATAAACTTAGCACTTGTGGAGGCAGAGGCAGGTGGATCATGAGGTCAGGAGTTCAAGACCAGCCTGGCCAACATGGTGAAACCCCGTTTCTACTAAACATACAAAAATTAGCTGGGCGTGGTGGCGGGTGCCTGTAATCCCAGGTACTCGGGAGACTGAGGCAGAGAATTGCTTGAACCCGGGAGGTGGAAGTTGCAGTGAGCCGAGATCATACCACTACATTCCAACCTGGGCGACAGAGGAAGAATCCATCACACACACACAAAATATATATATATATATATGTATATATATATGTATGTATGTTATTCTTTTTCATAATTGTTTTACTTTGGGAAGTTTTCATTAGGCTGAGTGTATTGGCTCATGTCCATAATCCCAGCAGAAAGGCAGAGGCAGGAGGATCACTGGAATCCAGGAGTTCAAGACCAGTCTGGGCAACATAGTGATACTTCGTATCCATAAACAGTACAAAAATTAGACAGGTGTAGTGGCAAGTGCCTATAGTCCCAGTTACTCTGGAGGCTGAGGTGGGAGTATTGCTTGAACCTGGAATGTTGAGGCTGCAGTGAGCTGTGTTCTTGCTACTGCCTCCAGCCTGGGTGACAGAGTGAGATATCATCTCTTCAGAAAAAAAACAAAGATTTTCGTGATAGCACTTTAGGTTTGAAACATGAACATTCATTATGACAAAGACTTAATTTTCTCTCACTCTCTTTCTCAAGTGTTCTTCTATTTTGGATCTTGCTCAAGTGCTATAATGCTTTAAAGAGACAGGATAATTTTATGTAGATTACTGCTTTATAAAATATACTGTCAACCTTTTGGATTTTTTTTTTTTTTCTGTATTCCTTATTTTATTGTTTTCCTTTTGGGAGAGTGGATCAAGGATAAAGTATATTTTATGAATTTTGTTATGAAATAATTCAAAATAATGACTCGGACCAATAATGCTTTTTTTGGGGAAAAAAAAATAAAGCAAACAAGGCTGGCACACGCTGTGAGCTCACGCCTGTAATCCCAGCACTTTGAGAGGCTGAGGTGGGCAGATCAAGAGGTCGGTAGATCAAGACCATCCTGGCTAACATGGTGAAACCCCGTCTACTAAAGATACAAAAAATCAGCTGGGTGTGGTAGCATATGCCTGTAGTCCCAGCTACTCAGGAGGCTGAGACATGAGAATCGCTTGAACTGGGGAGGTGGAGGTTGCAGTGAGTCGAGATTGCACCACTGCACTCCAGCCAGGGCGACAGAGCGAGACTCCATCTCAAAACAAAACAAAACAAAACAATGACTCTTTAATATGCTACTTATACTGTATTCTGTGTTCCATATAATTTGGTATTTTGGATTATGTTTTCATTTTATTATTTATCTTAGGAATGATTTATTGACACAATGATTATTTTTCTTACCTGGTTGTTTTAGAGTAGAGGCACTTTAAAAAAAAAAAAGTGGTATCTTACTCTGTCACCCAGGCTGGAGTGCAGTGGCATGATCTTGGCTCAGTGCAGCGTCTATCTCTTGGGCTTAAGCAATCCTACTGCCTCAGCCTCCAGTGTAGCTGGGACTGCAGGTACATGCCACCATGCCTGGCAAATTTTTGTATTTTTTGTAGAAACAAGGTTTTGCCATGTTGCCCAGTCTAGTCTCAAACTCCTGAGATCAAGCAGTCCACCTGAAAGGCACTTTTAGCCTTCTCACATTAAAAAATATATGTATGTTTGCACGTGTGCGTGTATTCAGTCTATATTCGTTTTTTGTAGCTATTGTTATCACAGATGAAGTACAGATTGTTGGGTTTTGTTTCATTTTGTTTGAGGTAGAGTCTTGCTCTGTCACCCAGTCTGAAGTGCAGTGGCACGACCTTGGCTCACTGCAACCTTTCCTCCTGGGTTCAAGCGATTCTCCTGCCTCAGCCTCCAGAGTAGCTGGGATTACAGGCGCCCACCACCACGCCCAGCTAATTTTTGTATTTTTTATCAGAGACAGGGTTTCTCCATGTTGGCCAGGCTGATCTCAAACTCCTGGCCTCTAGTGATCCACCAGCCTTGGCCTCCCAAAGTGCCGGGATTACAGGCATGAGCCACCATGCCTGGCCAAAAAATACAGATTGTGTTGGGGAATATTTTCTTCCTTCCATTAGCCATTTAATTTCTTTTCTTTTTTTTTTTTTTTTTGAGACAGAGTCTCGCTCTGTCGCCTGGGCTGGAGTGCAGTGGCCGGATCTCAGCTCACTGCAAGCTCCACCTCCCGAGTTTACGCCATTCTCCAGCCTCAGCCTCCAGAATAGCTGGGACTACAGGCGCCCGCCACCTCGCCCGGCTAGTTTTTTGTATTTTTTTAGTAGAGACGGGGTTTCACCGTGTTAGCCAGGATGGTCTCGATCTCCTGACCTCGTGATCCGCCCGTCTCGGTCTCCCAAAGTGCTGGGATTACAGGCTTGAGCCACCATGCCTGGCCTAGCCATTTAATTTCATATACCTATTGTATTGGCTTTCAGAATAACTTACAGCTTTTTGTCAGTTATTTTGACTTTTGGTAGTAAAGAAGAGTTTTGGGACCGGTGTGGTGGCTGACCGGGTGTACTGGTCACGCTTGTAATCCCAGCACTTTGTGATGCTAAAAGTGGGCCGATCACCTGAGGTCAGGAGTTTGAGACCAGCCTGGTCAATATGGTGAAACCTGTCTCTCCTAAAAATATACAAAAATACATGCCAGGCGCAGTGGCTTATGCCTTTAATCCCAGCACTTTGGGAGGCCGAGGCAGGCGGATCACGAAGTCAGGAGATAGAGACCATTCTGGCTAATGCAGTGAAACCCCATCTCTACTAAAAATACAAAAAAATCAGCCGGGTGTGGTGGCGGGCACCTGTAGTCCCAGCTACTCAGGAGACTGAGGCAGGAGAATGGCATGAACCCAGGAGGCAGAGCTTGCAGTGAGTCAAGATTACGCCACTGCACTCCAGCCTGGGCGACAGAGGGAGACTCTGTCCCAAGGAAAAAAAAAAAAAAATTAGCCAGGCGTCGTGATGTATGCCTATAATCCCAGTTACTTGGGAGGCTGAGGCAGGAGAATCACTTGAACCTGGGAGGCAGAGGTTGCGGTGAGGCTGCTATCGTGCCATTGCACTCCAGCCTGGCCAACACAGACTCTCGTCTCAAAAAAAAAAAGAAAAAAAAAGTTTCTGACGTGTACATTTTCAAAAATAATAAAGCTATATAGACATGTATCCATCATCCAGGTTATAAAATGGAATATATTGTTTGAAATTAGTTGTCTCAGTGCTACCATAGAAAAGTCATGTAAGAAAGAAACATTTTAGTCAGAAGCCTAATGGAGAAAAGATTCACAGTATAAAGAAGAGCAAAACACTCGTTACTAGTAGATTATGAATGAAAGTTATTCATTGTGCCAGACGTGGTGGCTCACACCTTAATCCTAAAACTTTGAGATGCTGAGGCTGGTGGATCGCCTGAGTTCGAGACCAGCCTGCCCAACATGGTGAAACCCTGTCTTTACTAGTAATACAAAAATTAGCCAAGGTTAGTGGTGCTCACCTGTAAGCCCAGCTACTCTGGAGGCTGAGGTACGAGACTAGCTTGAACCCGGGAGGCGGAGGTTGCAGCGAACCGAGATCATGCCACCGTACTCCAGCCCATACAACCAATCGAGACTCTGTCTGAAAAAGGAAAATAAATTCATTCATTGCTTTTAGTGCCACTGACTTGGCTAAAATAAAATTGTTTATCAGCAATGTTTACATTTTTTAAAGTAAAGAATTGGTAAAGGATTTGAATGCAAATATAAGTGGTGAATTCTCCACTGCTTCTTGGATATCATTGATAATTGGGCTCTGTTTTCACCTTTTTCCCTCTTTAGGCCAAGAGGCAACAGCGAAAACTCAACTTCTTAATTACCCAGACAGAGTTGTATGCCCATTTCATGAGTCGCAAACGAGACATGGGTCATGATGGTATCCAGGAGGAAATCCTAAGGAAACTGGAAGACAGTTCTACCCAGAGACAAATCGATATAGGTGGAGGAGTGGTAGTTAACATCACACAGGAGGATTATGGTGAGTCTTCAATCAGGACTTAGAGGAAGGCTAACTCTTAATTTTTATATCTAAAGTTTATATACTTTAATTCTTGCAAATTTTTTATTGATTCATAGGTAATTTACCAGAAAAGAGAGATTTATTGTACTGGAGTAGGGAAAGTGTGTTTGTATAACAGAAGTATAAGACCATTTATTAAAGAATTTGAATAGGAAAGATTGTGGTTATATGATCTTGCAAGTTTGGGAATATTTTTGTTGTGATTTGTTAGTAGAAATAACCGGTATTGTAATCAGAGTTTGTAGAACTGAACTGCGTTTCAGGAGAGGAAAACATCTCTCACATAATAAGATTCTTGGTTATTTAAGCATGAGAAAGCAGCTGTTCAGTTGTCTTTATGTGATCACAAGGAGAGGGAGGAATTGGGATGAAGTTCGAGAGGAATTTCACAGAGAATGCTGATTAAGATTGTGTTGAGCTAGAAATAGTAGAGATTGTAACTGCTTTATCATATTTTGGGGATTACATATGTCGTATTTCTCTAGTTAAAATAGTTTCACCTAGCATAAATATATTAAAATTTTGAATCCTGATTGTCTTGATTGTTGTAGCTTGGTATCATTTGGTAGAAGAAACCCTAATACTGAGAGGCAGTGGATGCCAGTGCCATGGTTTTTTGTGAGCTTGCTTTGGCTACTGGAGACCGAGGCAGCCCTCCACCTCCATTGCATTTCCAGCTTCTTACCTCTGAGAATTTAGCCTTTCTCTTCCCCTACCCTCCGTGAACCCAGGGATAAGTAGAATGAGGGAATCAGGGATCCACATATATTGGTGTTAATTGCATCTTAGAACAAGATCAGTTGATAAAGTGTGATAATCCATAAATTTTCCTTTTCAGATAGTAACCACTTTAAAGCCCAGGCCTTGAAGAATGCTGAAAATGCTTACCATATTCACCAAGCTCGGGTGAGTCTTCAGATAGAAAGGTTTACTGTAATTGGCCCTGGAAATACCCTACAAGCTTTTACTTAGGTGGTCTTCCTTTAGTTTTAATCACATTTTCGATTAAAAGCATAGACTAGCTTGTGTATATGTGTGTGAGTAATTGTGTGTAGGGTGGGGGGCTGGGTCTCTTTCCCTTTAGAATAGTAGGGATACTAGAAGAAAGGCAGAAACATGAATATTCAGTTTTCTAGCTTTAGCAATGTTTTAATTTCAAATTAGAACAGTTTGTGTTTTTTTTTTTTTCTATCTGAGTAATCATGGGCAATATAGTATGAAATGCATCATAGATGTTTAATGAAAAAAACATACTCTTGGCTTGTTAAGAGAGCCATATCATGGTTTCAAAAAACTGCTACATTATTTAATGCCTTCTTTCACCTAAGTAATAACTTGCTCTTTGTTACTTATTTTATTTTAGAGACAGAGTTTCGCTCTGTCGCCCAGGCTGGAGTGCAGTGGCACGATCTCGGCTTACTGCAAGCTCCGCCTCCCGGGTTCACACCATTCTCCTGCCTCAGCCTCACAAGTAGCTGGGACTACAGGTGCCCACCACCATGCCCAGCTAATTTTTTGTATTTTTAGTAGAGACGGGGTTTCACCGTGTTCGCCAGGATGGTCTTGATCTCCTGACCTCGTGATCCACCCACCTCGGCCTCCCAAAGTGCTGGGATTGCAGGCATGAGCCACTGCGCCTGGCCCTTTTTTTTTTTTTTTTTTTTTTTTTGAGATGGAGTCTTGCTTTGTCAGCCTCCCGAGTATCTGGGACTACAGGTGCACACCACCATGCCCAGCTAATTTTTTTTATTGTAGTAGAGATGGGGTTTTACCATGTTGGCCAGGATGGTCTCTATCTCCTGACTTCATGATCCACCCACCTTAGCCTCCTAAAGTCCTGGGATTATAGGCTTGAGCCACTGCGCCCGGCCAAAGCTCTTTGTTATTTATGATATAGTGATGTTTAACAAAATCAGAAAGAAATTATAATCAAGTTGAATTAAGTAAAAAACTTGCTGTTTTTAATATACTGAATAGGAGCCTCTATTTAACATTAACAGAGCAGAAGTCAAGGATAGACGAATGTGACCTTCCCCAATTTCTAATACAATTGTTACATTAAATAATATTAGTAATATGTTTTATAGAAATGATATATACTACATATACTACATTATATATATACTACATATATGTATATATACATGTACTACATTATATTATCAGATTATGAGAAATTTTGTTCCAATTATTTTTCTTAGCACAGGGTAGATGTATTGTTATCTTGAGTTTTATTTGCATTTAATATTTTTCCTCTTTTTTTTTTCTAATTTTTTTT
The DNA here is from genome assembly GCF_001698545.2 of Rhinopithecus bieti. Lineage (NCBI taxonomy): Eukaryota > Metazoa > Chordata > Mammalia > Primates > Cercopithecidae > Rhinopithecus > Rhinopithecus bieti. The sequence continues at coordinate 1,083,301 of NW_016811945.1, forward strand.
TTTAACTTTCCAGACAAGGTCATTTGATGAAGATGCAAAAGAAAGTCGAGCAGCTGCCCTACGGGCAGCAAACAAGTCTGGCACTGGGTTTGGGGAGAGTTATAGCCTGGCTAACCCATCTATCCGGGCTGGTGAGGATATTCCACAGCCCACAATTTTTAATGGCAAATTGAAAGGTTATCAACTGAAAGGCATGAATTGGTTGGCCAATCTCTATGAACAGGTGAATTTTAGAACTCTTTTCTAAAATTCTCTTTTATTAACTCTTTTCCTAAAGTCATTTGTTCAGTGTGATTGTAAAATGAGTACAAGATCTGGCTGGGCGCGATGGCTTACGCCTGTAATTGCAGCACTTTGGGAGGCTGAGGCAGGCGGATCACCTGAGGTCAGGAGTTTGAGACCAGCCTGACCAGCATGGTGAAACCCCGTCTCTACTAAAAAAAAAATACAATTAGCCAGGCGTGGTAGCACATGCCTGTGATCCCAGCTATTTGGAAGGCTGAAGCAGGAGAATCACTTGAACCTGGGAGGCAGAGATTGCGTTGAGCCAAGATGGCGTCATTGCACTCCAGCCTGGGCAACAAGAGCAAAACTCCGTCTCAAAAAATAAATAAATAAATAAATAAGTACAAGATCATCTTTTAGATTTCACACTTTTAGAAAGCTATACCCTGGGGAGGGATTGCATTAGAAGAAATACCTAATGTAAATGACTAGTTAATGGGTGCAGCACACCAACATGGCACATGTATACATATGTAACAAACCTGCGTGTTGTGCACATGTACCCTAGAACTTAAAGTATAATAAAAAATAAATTAATGTAGATTTATGAAAAAAATAAAATAAAAAGCTATATCCTTTGACAAGAGGCAGAAAGTTGTCTCTGTTTCTCTTTCTTTTTGAGACAGGATCTTACTCTGTCACCCAGGCTGAAGTGCAGTGGTGTGTTTATGGCTCACTGTAGCCTTAAACTCCTGGGCTCAAGTGATCCTCCTGCCTCAGCCTCTGCAATAGTTGGGACTACAGACACATGCCACCATGCCTGGCTAATTTTTGTATTTTTTGTAGAAATGGGGTGTCTCTGGGTTGCCCAGGCTGGTCTCAAACTCCTGGGCTCATGCGATGTGCCTGACTTGGCCTCCCAAAGTGCCAAGACAGGCGTGAGCCACTGCACCCAGCTGATGTCTTTTTTTTTTTTTTTCTAACCTGGAGAGCCTACTGGAGAATATTTGTATATTTCTTATGGTTTGTCTTATATGGACTTGGTAAATCTAATTGTTTTTGTGTCTGGGTTGTATTAGCTAACAAACTGGCCTTGCCCTGTCTCGTGTACCATGGTTCATAGTTGTGGCTGTAGCATTGGCAAAAGCAATTACTATAGCAGTGGGTAAAAATGTTGAGGCTGAGTATCTCTAGTCACTTCTCTTTAAACAAGCCTGTTATCTTGGTCGTTCTTTTTGGTAATAGGTCAAACTTTATTTGATGAAATGTATGAGGTGTTGACCATGTATTTTTTTTCCCCAGGGTATTAATGGCATTCTTGCTGATGAAATGGGCCTTGGTAAAACAGTACAGAGCATTGCCCTTCTGGCCCATCTGGCTGAGGTGGGTATATGCAATCTTTCTATCTTAATTTCTCTAGAATTTAGAGTAATTTCTGTTGAAAATCAGCCACTTAAAAGCACTATGCTAAGCTCTGTAGCATTCCAAGATAGTGGGACTCGATTCTTGCCTGCGAGCTTTGTAAGGGGACAGTATTGTATAACTTTTTGGTTTTTAAGAGGTCTAGGACAGTTTTTGAGCATGTGATTTTGAGACATTCCCTTCCACTCTGCATTGATTACCACCAGTGTAGTGGCAAGGGCAATATAGTTAGATCAGAACACGTTGCCTAACATTTCAACTCTACTCTTATTACCAGTGTAAACATGGGCAATTTAGCCTCTTTTCAACTTAACTCTCTGAGGCTTAGTTTCCTCTTCTATGGAGATATTATCTACTTTATGGGAATTTTATAAGAATTAAATTTAAAAAATGTGTAAAAATACTGAAAAAAAAGCAGAAGCTGTATACCTATTAAATAACTATAAGATTGTCATGATAACTAGTATAGTAGAAAACAATACATACAAGTCAGTGTGTCATAAGTGCTCTGTGGATACTACCTATAAGAGGTCAGAAGAGGGAATAATTGCTTGACATTTTTTCTCAAGGTGTGTCTTTATGTTCTTATTATTAACATAGGATATTATTTTTGAATGTGCAGATTTGGGATTTCCTCACTATTTCTCTTGTTGTTTCCTATTCTTAGATTGTTCTTGTCATTAATTATAATTTTGAATTAAATACCTTCCCTTTTCCTATAGTTGACTGACTGGGTTTTTCTGTTGCAGAGAGAGAACATTTGGGGACCTTTCTTAATAATTTCACCTGCGTCTACACTTAACAATTGGCACCAGGAGTTTACTAGATTTGTTCCTAAATTTAAGGTAAATATCAGTCCAAGCAAAACATTTATTGCTTTTGACTCTCCTTTTCTTGTCTTACTTATGTAATTACTCATAATAGTTTTAAATTTTGTCCAGGCTTGGTGGCTCATGCTTGTAATCCCAGCGTTTTGGGAGGTCGAGGTGGGTGGATCACAAGGTCAGAAGGTCAAGACCATCCTGGCTAACATGGTGAAACCCTGTCTCTACTAAAAATACAAAAAATAAAAATAAAAATTAGCCGGATGTGGTGCCATGCGCCTGTAGTCCCAGCTACTCAGGAGGCTGAGGCAGGAGAATCGCTTGAACGGGGCGGAGCAGGAGTAGGGGAGGTTGCAGTGAGCCAAGAACACGCTGCTGCACTCCAGCCTGGGCGACAGAGCAAGAATCCTTCCGTCTCAAAAACAAAAATATCTCATACATTGTTCCTAAATAACTTGCATACAATCACTATAAAACTTACTGCTGGGAACAATGAGTGCATATTGCATTTAGCCTGATGATTGATACTCCTCGTCAAACTGCCATAATAGAAAACATCTACCTTGTTTGGTTTAACATAGATTTTGACAAATCATACCGTTAGTACACATCCTGTCATTTATGGCATTGCTCTTTTCATTCAAATCTATTGTAAATAATTCATATCTTTTTTAAAATACATGTCTTGCTTTTGTTTTTGTGTTTGTTTTGAGATGGAGTCTTGCTCCGTTGCCCAGGCTAGAGTGCAGTGGTGCGATCTTGGCTCACTGCAACCTCTGCCTCCCAGGTTCAAGCAATTCTGCCTCAGCCTCCTGAGTAACTGGGATTACAGGTGTCTGCCACCTTGCCCAGCTAATTGTTTTGTATTTTTAGTAGAGACTGGGTTTCACCACGTTGGCCAGACTGGTCTCAAACTCTTGACCTCAGTTAATCCACATGTCTCAGCCTCCGAAAGTGCTGGGATTACAGGCGTGAGCCACCGCACTCAGCTGGTTTTTTTTTTTTTTTTTTCTGAGTCTGAGTTTTGCTTTTGTTGCTCAGTCTGGAGTGCAGTGGTGCGATCTCTGCTCACTGTAACCTTTGCCTCCAGGGTTGAAGCGATTCTCCTGCCCCAGCCTCCCGAGTAGCTGGGATTACAGGCATACGCCACCATACCCGGCTAATTTTGTATTTTTAGTAGAGATGGGGTTTCTCCATGTTGGTCAGGCAAGTCTCGAACTCCCGACCTCAGGTGATCCGCCCGCCTCAGTCTCCTGAAGTGCTGGGATTACAGGCATGAGCCACTGTGCCCAGCCCATTTTGCTTTTTTAATAGAGGCAGATCTCACTATGTTGCCCAGGCTGGTCTTGAACTCCTGGCCTCCAGTGATCCTTCCGCCTCAGCCTCCCAAAGTCTTGAAATTACAGGCATGAGCCACCAAACCCAGCCAGTTCATTTTCTTAATACTCTAAAGTCTGATCTCTAGTCTTAGTCCAGCTTGTAGTGTCTAAGGTAGATAATGTGAACATTGATTTAATTAATTCAGAGGAAAAGAATTCAGGTTGAGGTAGGAGGTGATCAGCAGGGAGGTATTTGGCATTCATTGGGTAAGACATTGATTAGATTTAAACAACTGCTTAGTTATGAAAAGTTGGAGGAATTTAAGAAAGAATGAATAGGATTTATTATGTTGTTTGCAATTTAAAAGGATTGAAAATGAGTAAACTGTGTTCTGACCCCAGGAATAGGATAATGAAGTTGCACAGTTAGGATAGTATTTTGGAGATTATGTATCAAAATATGTTGACATGATCTCTGTGATTTTTGGTCTCTGTAATAGTGATGGGTTTCATGTAGTTTGAGGAGCATGGGATAGGGTGGAAATGTGAGGCAGGTGTTTTTCTGGTCTATGCTTTGTATGGAATAGGAAATTGTCTGGGATTTCCCACTTTGAGGCAGCTTTGTGGCTGTGGTCCCATTTTGTGGCTAAATTGTAGATATAAAAACCATACAAGGAGTATTAGGATATATAGCTTTTAACTTGACTGACTCATTTTCATCTTGCTGAGATGATGATGAGATCATTCTTATGCAATTTGTTGAGTATTGTCTCTTGAATTATTTGTCTTGTGGAATGGTGATCACCATCTTTTTCTGCTTTTTTTTTTCATGTAATGTTCAGTATATATTGAACAGTGCAGATGTTGAAAAATAAAAGGTCTAGGCCAGGCATGGTGGCTCACGCCTGTAATCCCAGCACTTTGGGAGGCCAAGGCGGTTGGATCACGAGGTCAGGAGTTCAAGACCAGCCTGGCCAAGATGGTGAAACCCGTCTCTACTAAAAATACAAAAATTAGCAGGGTGTTGTGGTGGGGGCCTGTAATCCCAGCTACTTGGGAGGTTGAGGCAGGAGAATCGCTTGAACCCGGGGGGCAGAGGTTGCAGTGAGCCGAGATCATGCCACTGTACTCCAGCCTGGGCAACAGAGTGAGAATCCGTCTCAAAAAACAAACAAACAAACAAACAAAAAAACCAGAAAAGGTCTTAACATTTTTTCAGCAAACCACTTAAGTTTTCAATAGCTCTTCCACTGGCTGATAGATGGCCATGTGATATTACTAATGTCATTGATACCTTTCCTTTGACTTTATAAGTATACCTGAAACAGACTTATTATTTGCATGTTGAACTTTCTTTTGATATTCTAATTTAGGGTAATATGCCCGTGGGTGTTGCCACCTCTTTTGATTTTTTTCTTTGCTTTTTTTTTTTTTCTTAGAGATATTTTCTCCCTCTGTCTTCCAAGGTGGAGTGCCGAGTTGTGATCATAGCTCACTGCAGCCCTGAACTCCGTCTCAAGCCATTCTCCCACATCAGCCTCCCAAGTAGCTAGGACTACAGGCATGCACCACAACACTCAGCTAATTTTTAAAAAATTTTTTGTGGAGACGAGGTCTTGGCTCTGTTGCCAAGGCTGATGTCTAACTCCTGTTCACACAATCATCCCACCTCGGCCTCTTAAAATGCTGGGATTATAGACATGAGGCACTGCATTTGGCCTGATTTTGTTTTTTTCCTAGTGCCCCAATATATGTTTTATTGTGACAAAATACTAGAGCATAGTATTTACCATTTTAACTATTAAAAATGGGCTGGGCCTGGTGGGTCATACCTGTAATCCCAGTACTTTAGGAGGCTGAGGTGGGAAGATCCCTTGAGTCCAGGAGTTCAAGAACAGCCTTGCCAACACAGACCTTATCTCTACAAAAAATTTACAAATTAGTTGGACATGGTAGCGCATGCCTACAGACCAAGCTTATGAAAAAATGGGCTGGGTGTGGTGGCTGATGCCTGTAATCGCAGCATTTCGGGAGGCTGAGATGGGTGGATCACCTGAGGTCAGGTGTTCAAAACCAGCCTAACCAACAGGAGAAACCCCATCTCTAGTAAAAATACAAAATTAGCTGGGTGTGGTGGCGCACGCCTGTAATCCCAGCTGCTCGGGAGGCTGAGGCAGGAGAATCACTTGAACCCGGGAGGCAGAGGTTGTGGTGAGCTGAGATCGTGCCATTGCACTCCAGCGTGGGCAACAAAAGCGAAACTCCATCTCAAAAAAAAAAAAAAAAAAAGTACAATGTAGTAGCATTAGGTACATTCACAATGTTGTGTAACCATCACTGCTATCTAGTTTCATAACTTTTTCATCACCCCAAACAGAAGGCCCTTTCCCGCTAAGTAATCACTTTCTATTCAACTTGTGCTATAGCCTCTGGCAACCACAAATTCGCCTCCTGTGGCTGGATTTGCTTATTCTGAACACTTCGTGAATGCTGTTTTTGTCTGGCTTCTTTTACTGAGTATAAAGTTTTCAAGCTTCATCCATATTATATCGTGTATCAGTGTTTTATTCCTTTATATGGCTGAGTAATAGTCCATTGTGTATATATATCACATTTTGGTCATCCATTCATCGTTGATGAATATTTGGGTTGTTTCCAGCTTTTGGCTGTTGTGAATAGTACTGCTGTGAACGTTCCTGTGCAGGTTTTTGTTTGAACACTTTTACTGTTTTCACTTCTTTTGGGTATGTACCTATGAGTAGAATTGTTAGGTCATATGGTAATTCTACTTATTAAGGAATCTGCCACCTGGGTTTTTTTGGTTTTTTGTTTTTTTGTTTTTCTTTTTTTGACACAGAGTCTTACTCTGTTGCCCAGGCTGGAGTGCAGTGGCGCGATCTTGGCTCACTGCAACCTCTGCCTCCCAGGTTCAAGCGATTCTGCTGCCTCAGCCTCCCAAGTAGCTGCAACTACAGGGGTGTACCACCACACCCAGCTAATTTTTGTATTTTTGGTAGAGACGGGGTTTCACCATGTTAGCCGGTCTGGTCTTGAACTCCTGACCTCAGGTGATCTGCCTGCCTTGGCCTCCCAGAGTGCTAGGATTACAGGCATGAGTCACTGCTCCCGACCTGTCACCTGTTTTTGAATGACTGTAAGCTAAGAATAGTTTTTACATTTTAAAATTATTGATAAAAAAAAACTTTGATAGAATGTGGCGTATGAAATTGAAAGTCATACATATTGGAACATAGCCCCACACTGCACTCTTTGTCTACTTTTTTTTTTGAGGCAGTGTCTTGCTCTGTTTCCCAGGCTGGAGTGCAGTGACATGATCTTGGCTCACTGCAACCTCTGCCTCCCCCGGGTTCAAGCGATTCTCCTGCCTCAAGCTCCCGAGGAGCTGGGACTACAGGAGCTTGCCACCATGCCCAGCGAATTTTTGTATTTTTAGTAGAGGCTGAGTTTCCCCATGTTGGCCAGGCTGGTCTCGAATTCCTGAGCTCAAGCGATGCTCCTTGGCCTCTCAAACTGCTGGGATTACAGACGTTAGCCACCCCCGGCCAGCTTTTTTCTTTATCTGATGTCTTGAGATGGCACTTAGAGTATTCATTTTCAGCTTCTAATATATGTACATTTAAGGATATTCATTGCTTTCTGAGCATGACTTTAGCCATCCAAAGGTTTGATGTGTCATACATACATTATCTTTGAGTTCATCATAATCTCTAACTTCCATTGCAAGTTCGTTTTTGACCCATGGGTTATTTAAAAGTGTATTTCTAGGTGGGATGATAACTTGAGCCCTGGAGTTCGAGGCTACAGTGAGCTATGATCACACCACTGTACTCCAGCCTAGGCAACAGGGCGAGACCCTATCTCTTTTAAAAAATAAGAAGTGTAATTTATAATTTCCAAACAGTAGAGGATTGTCTAGATGTCTTGTTTTTTGTTAATTGATACCTTAAATTCACACTGGTAAAAGAAACTTTTATGACTTCAATGCTTTGAAATTTGTTGAATCCTCGTTTTATGGCTCAGCATATTGTCAGTTTTTATATGTCCTCTGTGTATTGGAGAATTATAGGTGTTCTGCCTTTATTCATTGCAGTGTTGCATATATGTTGATTTAGGTCAAAGTTTGTTAACTTGTCCAGCTCTTTCATGTCTTTGCTGATTTGTCTGCCTATTCTGTCACTGACTGAGAGGGGTATATTAAAATATACCATGATTATGGTTTTGTCCATTTCTCTTCTGTCCATTTTTGCTTTATATATTTTGAGGCTGTAAGATGTATACAAATTTATAATTTTATCTTTCTGGTGAACTGAACCTTTTATTATTATGAAATTTTCCTTTTAAAGACTTTTTGACTGAAAGTCTATTTTCTGATACTTTTTTTTTTGGTTAATTTTTTTCTGAATACAGAATATGAGAACATCTTTGCTTAATTTTTACGTGGCATTTTTTTCTTCCTTTTATTTTTAATCATTTTACGTCATTTATGGTATAATTCTTTTTTTGAGACGGAGTCTCCATCTGCCACCAGGCTGGAGTGCAGTGGCACGATCTCAGCTCACTGCAACCTCCGTCTCCAGGGTTCAAACAGTTCTCCTGTCTCAGCCTCCCTAGTAGCTGGGATTACAGGCGCATGCCACCACGCCTTGCTAATTTTTGTATTTTTAGTAGAGATGGGGTTTCACCATGTTGGCCAGACTGGTCTCTAACTCCTGACCTCAAGTGATCCGCCCGCCTCAGCTTCCCAAAGTGCTAGGATTATAGGCGTGAGCCACCATGCCTGACCTTAAGGTGTATTTCTTGCCTCTTATTGGGAATATTTGTGCTGTTAATGTAAATGCTGATAAATACTGAGTTTAAGTCTGCCGTACTAATTGTTTTTCTACTTGTGGCATCTGTTTAATTTTTGTTTTTTCCTTATTTTAAATTTAAATTTTTTTTTTTTTTTTTTTTTTTTTGAGACGGAGTCTCGCTCTGTCGCCCAGGCTGGAGTGCAGTGGCCGGATCTCAGCTCACTGCAAGCTCCGCCTCCCGGGTTCCCGCCATTCTCCTGCCTCGGCCTCCGGAGTAGCTGGGACTACAGGCGCCCGCCACCTCGCCCGGCTAGTTTTTTGTATTTTTTAGTAGAGATGGGGTTTCGCCGTGTTAGTCAGGATGGTCTCGATCTCCTGACCTCGTGATCCGCCCGTCTCGGCCTCCCAAAGTGCTGGGATTACAGGCTTGAGCCACCGCGCCCGGCCTGTTATTATTATTATTATTTTGAGATGGAGTCTTGCTCTGTCACCCAGGCTGGAGTGCAGCGGTGTGATCTCGGCTCACTGCAACCTCCGCCTCTGGGGTTCAAGCAGAGCCTCAGCCTCAGTCTCCGAAGTAGCTGGGATTACAGGCATCTGCCACCGCACCCAGCTAATTTTTGTATTTTTAATAGAGATAGGGTTTCACTATGTTGGTCAGGCTGGTCTTGAACTCCTGAGTTCAGGTGACCCGCTTGCCTCGGCCTCCCCAAAGTGCTGGGATTACAGGCATGAGCTACTGCACACAGCTAACTTCTTAAAATCTTGTTATTTACCTCACCTTGCCCTTTCACTCCTGTCATCATACTGTCATACCAGAAACTATAATCCTTTCACAATCNGCCCAGGCTGGAGTGCAGTGGCGTGATCTCAGCTCACTCTGCCTCCCAGGTTCAAGCAATTCTCCTGCCTCAGCCTCCTGAGTAGCTAGAATAACAGGCACCCACCACCACACCCAGCTAATTTTGGTATTTTTAGTAGACACAGGGTTTTCAGCATGTTGGCCAGGCTGATCTTGAACTCCTAACCTCAGGTCATCTGCCCACCTTGGCTTCCCAAAGTACTGGGATTACAGGCATGAGCCACCATGCCTACCCTAATTTAAAAACAGTTTTTGGCCCATGACACAGCGCTCAGGAGATCCTGAGAAATATGTCCCAGTTTTTTGATTCTCTCCTTTCTTATGTCCTTTTGGACTGATTAAATGTTATTGCTCTCCCTCCCTCTGTTAGCTTATTATTTGTCTTAGTTTGTTTTGCGCTGCTATAACAAAACACAGAAAACTGGGTAATTTATAAAGAAAAGAGATTTATTTCTTATAATTCCAGAGGGCCTGAGAAGTCAAAAAGTGAGGGGTCCTCATCTCACAAGGGCCTTCTTGTTGCATCACCCCAGATTGGAAAGCAGAGGAGCAGAAGAGCCCAGGGGTGAGGGGAACTCCTGTGATAATGGCATTAATTCATTCATTTGGACAAAGCTCCATGACCCCCCTGAAAGGTCCCACCTCTCACTATTGTTGCATTGAGGATTAAGTTTCCAACACATAAACCTCCAGAGAGATGTTCAAACCATAGCACTAGTCATGTATTTATTTTATTCTTTTTGGTTTTTTTTTGGAGACAGACTCTCACTCTGTCCCCCACATTTCAGTGCAGTGGTGTGATCTCCACTCACTGCACCCTCTGTGCCCATCTAATTTTTGTATTTTTACTAGAGACAGAGTTAGCCAGCCAGGCTGGTCTTGAACTCTTGGCCTCAAGTGATCCATCCGTCTCAGCCTCCCAAAGTGCTGAGATTGCAGGCATGAGCCACCACACTTGGCCTATTTTATTCTCTAGTAGATAATCTGGGGGAGAAACTTGCTTTCTTGACTTAAGAAATATATATAAATTAAGAGTTACTACTTTCTGGATAATATAAAGACTTCGGTATACTTGAACTACCTCCCTTGTGTCTAGACTTACATGCTGTAGGTTTTGTATACTTTTAATATTTTAAACCCCGTGAGAAATTTTATTATTGCTTATGTATTTTATGTTTAGATATTTTCATATTATATATTCAGTTTTTATTAATCTTCATTTCTTCCTGTATACTTCTGCTTCCATTTGGCTAAAATTTTTCAAAACAATAAAAGATAGCAGTCTGCAGATTAAAGAAGCCCTATGAGGTCCAGGGATAAGGAGAAAGAAAACCACATCTAGAAACATCACAGAAAAAGTGCTGAATCTTGCATTCTTTTGTTTCTTTGTGCTTTAATCTGGATATTATCTTCTGACTTGTCATCTAGTTCACTAATTTTCTCTTCAGCTGCATCTAATCTGTCATTAGATCCATCCATTAATTTCTAGATTTTAGTTTTATTTTCAGTTCTAAAATTCACTTTGATTATTTTATAATTTACAGCGTACCACTAAAATTCTCTGTCTTGTTTTCGTTAACAAATTAGCATTTTAAAAGTATTTTATTTTATTTTAAATTTTTAAATTTTATCTAGTTTTTTGAGACACAGTCTCACTCTGTCGCCCAGGCTGGAATGCGGTAGCATGATCTTAGCTCACTGCAACTTCCACCTCCCGGGTTCAAGCGATTCTCCTGCCTCAGCCTCCCGTATAGTTGGGACTACAGGTGCATGCCACCACTCCCAGCTAATTTATTTTATTTATTTATTTTTTTATTTTTAGTAGAGGTGGTGTTTCACCGTGTTGGCCAGGATGGTCTCGATCTCCTGAGCTCGTGATCCACCCGCTTCGGCCTCCCAAAGTGTTAGGATTACAGGTGTGAGCCACCACGCCTGGCCTAAACTTTTATTTATTTATTTTTTTTGAGGCAAAGTCTTGCTCTGTTGCCCAGGCTGGAGTGCAGTGGCACAATCTTGGCTCACTGCAACCTCTCCCAGACTCAAGCAATTCTGCCTTAGATTCATAAGTTCCTGGGACTGCAGGCGCGTGTCACCACACCTAGCTAACTTTTGTATTTTTTGTAGAGGCAGGGTTTCACCACGTTGCCCAGGCTGGTCTGAAACTCCCAAGCTCAGGTGATCTGCCAGCCTCAGTCTCCCAAAATGCTGGGATTACAGGCATGAGCCACCACACCCAGCCAAAAGTCTGTTTTTAACATTTTTGTTATTTTAATCTCCTCTGTGTACATTATCTTTCTTTCATGTAGGCTTTCAGTCATACGATATGGTCTTTCTATATGTCTGGTTATTTTCTAATGCTATGCCCAGACATTGTATAGGAAAAACTGTAGAGATAAGTGTGGGCTCTCGCTACTGTTTTCTTCTAGAGAGGATTTGTATGTTAGAGAGGATTTATATGTTTTTCTGCCACTAGTAGTTTTTGGGGGTTGGTGGGGATGCAAATTATTCAAATCCTTCTTAATCTGGTCAGGAATTCAGATGTTCTGAGGCTGGGAGTCGGTATCTATTCAGGGAAGTCTATGTATGGTTTACTATAACTACTACCTTGTAGCCTTTGAATTCCAATTTAAAGCCAGGGATGTGGCTGGTTACAAGAGTCCTTTTCCTTGAACTACAATTTTTGTTCTCTATGTCTTATATCTTTTTTTTTTTTTTTTTTTTTTTAAGACAAAGCTTTGCTCTTGTCCCCCCGGCTGGAGTGCAATGGCATCATCTGTGTTCACTGCAACCTCTGCCTCCCAGGTTCAAGCGATTCTCCTGTCTCAGCCTCCCTAGTAGCTGGGATTGCAGGCACATGCCACCACACCCGGCTGATTTTTGTATTTTCAGTAGAGACGGGGTCTCACCGTGTTGGCCAGGCTAGTCTCCAACTCCTGACCTCAGGTGATCCACCCGCCTCGACCTTCCAAAGTGCTGGGATTGTAGGCGTGAGCCACTGTGCCCAGCCTGTCTTACATCTCTTAAGAAAATGTGTCCTCAGTTTCTTACCCTCTCAACTAGAACTTTTGTAATGCAATGGTACCGTCAGTGAGAAAGTATACCACATACTAGGCTGACCTCTCTGGGCTTCCATTCTTTTCTTATTTGGGCCTCTGTAATTGCCCACTATCTCAGTAGCTGTATTATGCCTTCAGACAAATGAATTGTGTGTGTGTGTGTGTGTTTATTTGGACAACAGGGTTGTTTAAACCACTTATTCCACCATCGGCAGGAGAGGACTTCCTATACTCATTTTATTAGTTTCTTTTTAAATCGCTCCGAATTATATATTTGTTATGATACTTTTAAGATCATCAATAGAAAGTAATGTATATATCGGCCCTTTTTCTAGGTGCTACCATATTGGGGAAATCCTCATGATAGAAAAGTCATCAGAAGGTTCTGGAGTCAGGTAACATTCTACTTAAACTGCATACATACATACCGTGCATGCAGTCATTATTTCTCTAATCGATATGGATAATTTCTTTTAGACAAAATCTTATTTATTATATATTTCTGGACACTGATTTCCATTTTTCTCATACAGTACTTTTTCTATTGTAGGCAATCAACTGGACTTGATTTCCAGGATTAATTAAGAATCTTTTTTTTTGAGACAAGGTCTTGCTCTGTTGCCCTGGCTGGAGTGCAGTGGCGTGATCACAGTTCACCGTAGCCTTGACACCCTGGCTCAAGCAATCCTCCCACCACAGCCTCCCGAACTACAAGCAGGAGACAGCACACCCAGCTTGTTTTTGGGACTATAGGCTTGCTATACCACGCCTGGCTAATTTCTGTATTTTTTGTAGAGATATGGTTTCAACCTGTTGTGCAAGGTGGTCTCAAACTCCTGGGCTTAAGTGATCCTCCTGCCTCAGCCTCCCAAAGTGCTGGGATTATAGGTGTGAGCCACCACACCTGGCCAGAACTTTTTTCTTTAATAAGCTGAAGACTAGTTTTCAGCCTAGTTTGTGGTAAACGTGACTGCTTTAAAATCAGTAGTGACCGGGAATGGTGGCTCTTGCTTGTAATCCCAGTATTTTGGGAGGCCAAGGCAGGAGGATCACTTGAGTCTAGGAGTTTGAGACCAGCCTGGGTAACATAGTGAGACCCCATCTCTACATAAAATAAAATAAAAAAAATTAGCCAGGCATGGTGGTGCATGCCTGTAGTCCCAGCTATTTGGGAGACTAAGGCAGGAGGATCACTAGAGCCCAGGAGGTTATGTTTGCAGTGAGCCATGTTCACACTGCTGTACTCTAATGTGGGTAATGGAGTGAGACCCTATATCAACAACAGTAAAACAAACAAAACCCCACAGTATGGTTCACTTCACTGCACATCTCCCTACCATATGGGAGAAGCACATCTTCAGGGCTCTCTTAAACATTTCGGCCCTAGAAAACCAGTCCATACATCAGTTCCTTATTATGAATTATTAGGTTTCTCTTTTCACCCTTCCCCTTTTATATTTACAGAAGACCCTCTACACTCAGGATGCCCCCTTCCATGTGGTTATTACCAGCTATCAGCTGGTGGTGCAGGATGTAAAGTATTTCCAGCGGGTCAAGTGGCAATACATGGTACTGGATGAGGCTCAGGCGCTCAAGAGTAGTTCCAGGTAACATGAGTAGCAGAAACCAAACTCAATGCATTGGGTTAAGTATACACACACACACAGACACAGACACACACAGACACACACACACACACGTAGACTTGTGTATATGAATGAAGATATGAGAAGTTTTATTTTTTTTTGTAGAGACAAGGTCTCGCTTTGCTGCCCAGGCTAGTCTTGAACTCCTGGCTTCAAGCGATCCTCTTGCATCGGCCTCCCCAAGTATTGGGATTACAGGGATGAGCCACCCATCCTATATATGAGAGGTTTTAAATCAGACATGACATGATCTCTGCATCAGTCATGTACCTGATCAGAAGGCAGAAATTCCCTTTTTTTTATTTTTTCATGGAACACAAATGTTAATGCCAAGAATACGAAGACTTTTCTCAACTTTTATCTCCCTATTCAAGAAGGTGACATTTTTACAGGTCATCTCTTCAGGGAAAATTTCTATAGAGGAGGGAGTCTCTGCCCTTGCTTTTAAGATACTATTTTAGACAGGAGTTCTAAGTAGGAAATAAAGTGTTAGGTTATGTGGATTGGATGCTCTGTTTGTTTTATGTAGATTATCTGAGTCCCTGGATGGTTTTCAGATCTCCCAGAATCTTTTTATTTTAAGTCATGTGTTTAAAATATTCCAATATCTTTGAAGTCCCAAAGTAAAAAAAAAGTGTTATTTGGTGATATTAAACCTTGGCTTGGATGTATTTTTTATTAACTCTTGGTGAGTCCTTAGAACTTTATTAGAGGTCTGTGTTAACTGGCTGTATAATATTTTCTGCAGAACTTTCTTTTTTCTTTTCTTTTCTTTCTTTCTTTCTTTTTTTTTTTTGAGAGGTAGTTTCGCTCTTGTTGCCCAGGCTGAAATGCAGTGGCGCAGTCTCGGCTCACTGCAACCTCCACCTCCCAGATTCAAGCAATTCTCCTGCCCCAGCCTCCTGAGTAGCTGGGATTACAAGTGCTTGCCACCATGCTCTGCTAATTTTTGTTCTTTTTAGTAGAGACGGGGTTTTGCCATTTTGGGTCTCGAACTCCTGACCTCAGGTTATCCACCTGCCTCTGCCTCCCAAAGTGCTGGGATTACAGGCGTGAGCCACTGTACCCGCCCTTCTGTGGAACTTTCTATCCTCAGAAAGGTATTACTTCCTACAGCAATCTTTTTTTTTTTTTTGAGGCAGGAGACAGGGTCTTGCTCTGTTGCCCAGGATGGAGTGGTACAATGGCGCAGTTGGGGCTCACTGCAGCTTCGACCTCCCTGTCTCAAATGATCCTCTCATCGCAGTCTCAGAGCTGGGACTATAGGTGTGTGCTACCATGCTGAGCTGATTTTTTGTATTTATAGTAGAGACGGGGTTTCTCCATGCTGCACAGGTTGGTCTTGAAGTTCTGGACCCAAGCCTCCCAAAGTGCTGGGAGTACAGATATGAGCCGCCATGCCTGGCATACTGCAGTTGTTCGAAGGAGCATATGCCTTTGGCCAGGAGCAACGAAGACTCATTTTACGTTTTCTTCTCACACAACACCCCTCATAACTGCTCCCTCCAAACTCATACTGAAAGTGTACAGATTAATAATTTTAACACTTTATACTACAGATATGTATTTTCTAATTAGATGACTTATATCAGCAAAACTGACTAAAGATAATGGAGGAGTTTATAAAGCCAGAAATGATCCAACTCTGCCTATTTGAGGCTATTTTTTCTAAATCCAAATACCATGTTTTCAGTAGAGAGGAGTCATTTCCCTTGGAAGTTTCCTGTTTTCAGCTTTGTTGAATAATGTTTTTCAGTTGAATACATGATGGAGTACTTGATTCTGAATGTTAGTTTTTTGGAAGGCATTTTGTCAATATGGGGTCTCAGGATAATTAAAGAATGATTTGTTGCTAACATGAATTTGTAACTTATTTTATTAAACAGCGTTCGTTGGAAGATCCTCTTACAGTTCCAGTGTCGGAATCGTCTTTTGCTAACCGGGACCCCAATTCAGAACACCATGGCAGAGGTAGGCACTAGTCCAGGTCCCAGGTTTTATATCTTCATAAAACAGAAGGATTCCAGCAGAGCATAGAATTCTTTACCCATTCCCCTGCAGTGCTACTGCTTTGTATAAATTATAGTCCCCACATAAAAGACTTGCCCCAACTCATCTTTCAGGCATAGGCATCATTCCTGTTTTCTTATTCTCTGGCATAAGGCCAATGAATTACTGTATTCTTTTGCATTTATGTAAGGAATACTGACCACATTAGAAAATGTAAACATTTAATGCAGAGACTGTTTTTGCTAGAGTTGAAATGTAATATTTGTTAACAGAGGGGAGCTAAAATTTTTGGGGGGAGTTAATTGATCATCTAGAATAAGGGTCAGAAATCTTTATAGAGGCTGAGTGCAGTGGCTCATGTCTGTAATCCTAACAACTTGGGAGGTAAAGTGGGAGGATGCCTTGAACCCAGCAGTTCAAGACCAGCCTGGGCAACATGGGGAAACCCCGACTCTACCAAAAAAAAAATCAAAAAATTGGCCAAGCATAGTGGTGCATGCCTGTAGTCCCAGCTACTTAGGAGGCTGAGTTGGGATGATTGCTTGAATCCACAGGTCGAAGTTGCAATGAGCCGAGATCATGCCACCATACTCCAGCCTGGGCAACAGAGTGAGACTCCATCTCAAATAAAAAAAAAAAAAAAAAAAAAAAGAAGAAGAAAACTTCATAGAAACTGGCAGATAGTACATATTCTATAGAGTTTGCAGGCCATACAGTCATGGTTGCAGCTACTCAACTTTGCTTGTTTAGTATAGTAGCCATAGACAATACATATAGGTGAATGGCCATGGCTATGTTTCAATAAAACTTGGTTTAAAATAGTGGTAGACCAGACTTGGCCCAACAGGCCATGTTTTTCTAACCCCTAATCTAGGATTATTAGTAGCAAGTTATCATACCTTAGGTTGTGTTGAATTATGGGATAGATTTTTATAAGAAGATCGTTAAAACTATCCCATTGCAAAATCTGAGCATGACTTGCACTTTCAAACTTTTAGTTTGAAATTAACTGAAAAATAATCACACTTTGCTACAGCACCTAATAAAATTAGGGTTGGTTGATGAGGCAAGCATGTAGTTGAATTCATTCATTCTCTGTCTTTCACTCACACATAGGCATGGATCTAGGCACTTACACATGAATACACCTGCAGTTGTCTCTCTCTGTCTACCCTAATACATCCTTACACACTGTCATTTTGTTGCTCTATAGCTATTTCATTTGTGTCTTTGTTTACAGCTTTGGGCTCTGCTGCATTTCATTATGCCAACATTATTTGATTCACATGAAGAATTTAATGAATGGTTTTCCAAGGACATTGAGAGCCATGCCGAAAACAAATCCGCTATTGATGAGAGTGAGTACTATTATGAACTGGCTTTCTTTCTGTCTACCTATCAGTATAGGCAACCACATAATTGTGTATTTTCTTTTATTTGAAGAATTTTTCTTTCAGTATACATAGACAAATCAGGGAAACAAAACCACATATTTTGCTTGTAAAATACTTACATTTTTTGTACGTATTTAACAGTCAAAAAAGAATTAATTTAGATGATTACTACTATAGTCTTGTCTAATCAAGGCAGATCAGGCTTGATTCATAAAGTACTATATTTTAGCTTGCAGAATTCACGTTTCCCATTTAGATCTTGGAAAATTCATATTGGCCAGGCATGGTGGCTCACACCAGTAATCCCAGCACTTTGGGAGGCTGAGGTGGGCAGATCACCTTAGGTCAGGAGTTCAAGACCAGCCTGGCCAACATGGTGAAACCCTGTCTCTGCAAAAATTAGCCAGGCATGATGATGGCAGGTGCCTGTAATCCTGGCTACACGGGAGGCTGAGGTAGGTGAATCGCTTGAACCTGGGAGAGGTGGAGGTTGCAGTGAGCCGAGATTACATCATTGCACTCCAGCCTGGGTGACAGAGCAAGACTCCATCTCAAAAGAAAAATTCATATTTAATTGTTTGTGTAATGGGTCAAGGCTTTTTTCCTATGATAAAACAGCAAATATTAGAAGGGTCATTTTATTATTTTTCTCTATGTATTAGAATTTGTCTCCATTGTGAGCATTTTTAGCCTTATCAATACTTTTGATCTTGTTGCATAATATCTCTCTGATTTTAAGAGCATTCTGGAGTGTTTATTACACAGACATGAGCTTGCTCACTATTAGAAAAGTCCTTAGGTGATTTTACACTACAAGTTGTTAATTTGCTGACATCTTTTGGAAGGTAATTTTTGGGGAACACTAACAGTCCCAGGTAATTTTTATTATACTTATAACCCTATTATTGGTAAAATGTCCCTAAAACGTAAAAATGAATTCTAATGAAAATAGAGCCTAATACATTTACCCTGTTGACTATAGCAAGATGGTACAGAAAGTTAAAATTCCTTGCTTTCCTACTTGGGAAAAAGTTTCAGTCTACTTTTAGAGAATCATTGAGCCAAAGGATTTTGAAGAGTTCAGTGAGAGATGAATATGGTATTTGTTTCTGTTGTTTTTGTGAAATCAGTATAATGTATTATTTGGGGGCTTCCTGGCATTTCAGATCAACTTTCTCGCTTACACATGATTTTGAAGCCATTTATGCTGAGGAGAATCAAGAAAGATGTGGAAAATGAACTATCTGACAAGGTGAGTACAGAAGACCTCATGTGTTTAAGCATCATTAGGCACCAACTTAAGATTCCAGGGGGAGAAATTTGTTGGTATATGTTTCGTTGTAAAGTTTACTTGAAGGAAGAGGTTTAAACTTGCATGGATCAAAGAGGACTTAAAATGAGGCAAATAATTGAGGAAAATAACATCTTTTATCTTTTCTTTTAATGCTTTTACTAGAGAATTTGAAACATTACAAAAGTAGAAAGATAGGCTAATGAATCCCCTTGACCCATTGTTCCATTACGGTAATCATTAACTCTACCTCTCTCTTATTCAAAAGCAAATCCTGGATATTTTATAAATGATTATTTGTTTATAAAGTGTTTTCATGTGTATTTCTAAAAGATTCAGTTTTTTAAAATACTGCCTAACTGCATGCCATTATCACACCTATTTCAAAAGACCAATTCCATTGATAGCATCACATATCTAGTCAGTGTTCAGATATCTCCAGTTGTCTTTGTGTGTCTGTCTCTCTTCTTCAAAGAATTAATTTTGTAGCGAGGTGCAGTGGCTCACGCTAGTAATCCCAGCACTTTGGGAGGCCGAGGCGGGCAGATCATGAGGTCAGGAAATCGAGACCATCCTGGTTAACATGGTGAAACCCTGTCTCTACTAAAAATACAAAAAAATTAGCTCGTCGTGGCGGCAGGAGCTTGTAGTCTCAGCTTCTCAGGAGGCTGAGACGGGAGAATGGCATGAACCCAGGAGGCGGAGCTTGCAGTGAGCCAAAATCACGCCACTGCACTCCAGCCTGTGCGACAGAACGAGACTCTATCTCAAAAAAAAAAAAAAAAAAAAAAGAATTTGTCAGAATAAGGATACAAGCAAGGTCCACACATAGCATTTGGATAGTCTGTCTCTCAGTATCTGGTTTGTTGTTTCTTTTGAGGCAGGGTCTTACTCCTTCACCCACACTGGAGTGCAGTGGCACAATCTTGGTTTACTGTTGCCTTGACCACCTGGGCTCCAGTGATCCTCCCCTGTCAGCCTCCCAGGTAGCTGGGACTATAGGTGTGTGCCACAACACCTGGCTAATTTTTGTATTTTTTTTTTTTTTTGTAGTGATCAGTTTTGCCATGTTGCCCATGCTGGTCTCAAACTCCTGAGTTCAAGGGATTCACCTGCCTGGGCCTCTGAAAGTGCTGGGATTACAGGTGTGAGCTACTGTGCCCGACCTCTTAGTATCTTTTAATCCCTCCCTTCTTTTTTCCCCCTTGTAATTTTTTTTTTGTAAGACAAGGGCTCGCTCTGTCACCCATGGTGGACTGCAGTGGTGCAATCATGGCTCACTTCAGCCTTGACCTCCTTGGCTCAAGCAATCCTCCCACCTCAGCCTCCCTAGTAGCTGGGGCTACAGGTGTACACCACCACACCTGGCTAATTTTCCATTTTTTTGTAGAGACAAGATCTTGCTATGTTGCCCAGGCTAGTCTGGGCTCCAGCAATCCTCCCACCTCAGCCTCCCAGAGTGCTAGGACTATAAGCATGAGCCACCGTGCTGGACTTAAAAAATCAGGGATTGTATGTATATACGCTTCAAAGAGAGGAGTGGAACTGTACCTTTTCAGCCTCCCTAGTAGATGGTACTATAGGTACACACCACCATGCCTGGCTAATTATTTATTTATTTATTATTTTTGTGAGACTGAGTCTTGCTCTGTCAACCAGGCTGGAGTGCAGTGGCGCAATCTCGGCTCACTGCAACCTCCGTCTGCCTGGTTCAAGCAACTCTCCTGCCTCAGCCTCCCGAGTAGCTGGGACTACAGGTGTACGCCACTGTGCCCAGCTAATTTTTGTATTTTTAGTAGAGATGGTGTTTCACCATGTTGGTTGGCCAGGATGGTCTCGATCTCTTGACCTCATGATCCACCCGCCTCGGCCTCCCGAAGTGCTGGGATTACAGGCATGAGCCACCACATCCGGCCCTGATTTTTTATTTTTTAATTTTTGTAGAGTCAGGGTCTCCACTGTGTTGCCCAGGTTGGTCTCAGAACTCCTTGGCTCAAGTGATTCTGCTGCCTTGGCCTCCCAAAGTGCTGGGATTACAGGTGTGAGTCACTGCACCCAGCTAGTTCATAATTATTGTTTAGTGCTACATAGGGAGGTGATCTGAAGATCTAGTATGGTGCTTAACCACTGTGTATAGTATGTGTTTCTTCAACATCATTTAGTGTTTTCTATCTTATTATAGTTTTGTTAGGGAAACTTAGAGAAGGCATTAAAGCAAAGATGACATGTGAGCCAGGTTTCAAATGATGAGTTGGCATTTACTAGGAAAATATGGAGGGCAGCATGAGCAAAGCTAGAGTAACATTCAAATATGCAGCCTGTTTTGGCTAACTTTCAGATACTTGTGGTTAAGTGACTAAGTGCTATGTGAGCAGGTTATGATGACGAGAAACTCAGACAGTAAGGTAGGTTAGATTATGGGAGAACTTCTTTTTTTTTTTTTGGAGATGGAGTCTCGCTCTCTTGCCCAGGCTGGAGTGCAATGGTGCAATCTTGGCTCACCGCAACCTCTGCCTCCCGGGTTCAAGTGATTCTCCTGCCTCAGCCTCCTGGATGGATAGGATTACAGGCTCGTGCTACCACACCCGGCTAATTTTTGTATTTAATAGAGATTGGGTTTCACTGTGTTGGCCAGGCAGGTCTTGAACTCCTAACCTGTGATCTGCCCACCTCAGCCTCCCAAAGTGCTGGGATTACAGGCGTGAGCCACTGCACCCGGCCTGATTATTGGCGGCTTTCGTTGCCGAGATGAGAAGTGTCAACATTTTACTATAGGCAGAAATGCACATTGAAGATTTTTTAGCAGTTGAATTCCTTTATAAGCTATATGTGGAATGTATATCACAACCAGAAGAAACTGGAGGCAGGAAGACCGCAAAATATTATCAGGCTATACTATATCAGATGAGGGCCAGCAGCAGGCAATGGGTGTGATTAGAAAGGGTGGTAGATTTCCAAGCTGAATTGAAGGATTTAGGAAATACTAGAACACGGGGTGTCAGAGAGCGTTCAGAAGTGAATTAAGTTTGTCTTTCCCAACTGATGGAATGGTAATGCTATTAACCAATTTAGTAAATTGTGGAAAAGAGAACTGTTTTTCTAGTTAGAAACTAAAAGAGTTAGTAGTTGCAGGTACTGGCCTGGGTGTGTTTGGGAATATATTTTTGTGTGTTACTGTCATGACTGTTAGTTGGCACTGTTAGAAGTGGAAGAAATTGCCCAGGGAAAGCAAATGGAATGAGTGATGAAGAGAAGAGGGCTGAGGAATATACATGTTTTCTGAATGATTGTCCACATTCACAGGTTTATAGAGATACTGAGTTCACATGTTTATTCTCAATTGTAATAATAGTTTGTGTGTGTTTTCAACTTTAAGCAGATGCTGAATTTTCTTAGAAACTACTTTTCCAAATATAAATGTTCTTATTGATTTTTAGATTGAGATTCTAATGTATTGCCAGCTGACCAGCCGTCAGAAACTGTTATATCAGGCATTAAAGAACAAAATTTCCATTGAGGATTTATTGCAGTCTTCTATGGGCTCTACCCAACAAGCACAGAACACCACCAGCAGCCTCATGAATCTGGTCATGCAGTTTAGGAAGGTAAGAGCTTAGGTCAGTTGCCTTGAAGTTTTGTTTTTTGTTTTTTGGGGTTTTTTGAGATAGAGTCATCTAGCTCTGTCGCCCAGGCTGGAGTGCAATGGTGCAATCTCGGCTCACTGCAACTTCTGGCTCCCAGGTTCAGGTGATTCTCCTGCCTCAGCCTCCCAAGTTGCTGAAACTATAGGAGCCTGCCACCATGCCTGGCTAATTTTTGTATTTTTAGTAGAGATGAGGCTTCCCCATGTTGGTCTCAAACTCTTGGCCTCAAGTGATCCACCCACCTCGGCCTCTCGAAGTGGTGGGTGAGCCACTGCGCCTGGCCTTGAAGTTGTCTTTATAACCCATTTCAAGAAAAACAGTCTATCCTTGATGTCAGATAAATAAAGGCTGTTAATGAGATGAAAATGGGAAAGTATCCATTCCCAAAGGTAAACATTTGGGATTTGGGATCCCTTATCATTACGTATAAAGATGTCTGTATGTGGTAATATTGTCTTACCATTTCCCTTCCTTTTAGGTGTGTAATCACCCAGAGTTATTTGAACGACAAGAAACTTGGTCTCCATTTCATATTTCCCTAAAGCCATACCACATTTCAAAGTTTATCTACCGTCATGGACAGATCAGGGTCTTCAATCATTCACGAGACAGGTAGGGAAGTATTACTATCTGTTCACTATTAGCGTTTTATAATTTACAGTTTTATTGCTTAGGAGAAAAATATAATGGAGAGTATATGAGTTCTCCAACAATGAGGCATTTAAGTAACGGGTGGACAACTATTTGTTGAGGGATCTTATGGAAGGAATTTGAGCACTGTTAAATCTTCAACTAGGTAGCCTTAAAGGCACTAGTCACTTCTAGTTCTTCTTTGAATCAGGAATGTGCATGGATTTATAAATAATGTACTTGCAGCCAGCATGCATATCTATGCCCCATTGCTGAAACTGGTTTGTGATGGCTTAATTTACATTTGGAATTGCACTTGTGGGTGAACTGATTGTATTGTAAGTTAATCATATTTACCTTTTTCTCAGAGTCAGCAATGATAAATTTAATAAAGTTTAAAGTGTTTGTTAAGGTGATACACTAGAGACGAGTTCCATTTGGAAAATAGATGTGTGGTCCATTCCACACCTGTGAGTTAGTATGGCCCCAGCTTCTGAATTTTTAAACAAGTTCCCAGCGGTTTTTTCTGCCTATCAACATTTGAGAACCATGGATTTAGAAAGCTCTTTTATAGAGAAACTCATCACCAATATTTAGTTTAATGAAACTGAAATTGAAACACATTTCTTGGATTTTACTTTATGAGTTATTTGTAGCTCCAGGTTAATATTTAACTTGAGCGGGGGGAAACAGGCCAGAGCTATATTGCTTTTTTGTTTAATATAGTATATGATGCCTTAGGGCACTAGAATTGTGATTCTCTGAAATAAATTGAGACTACTTTTAACTTGTATTATCTTCTTACACTGTCATTAAATACTTCGTATTTTTTGACATGTATGCTATGATTTTTGCTTGGTAATATGACAAGAAACTTCTTAAAAGTGAAAACAGTTCCAAAACTAAAAGGTTTTACTTGGTATGGAGCCTCTAGTCTAGTTAACTTCCTATTATTTATATTTGGGTTTGGCTTTATTTTATTTACTTACTTTGCAGGTGGTTAAGGGTTCTTTCTCCATTTGCACCAGACTATATCCAACAGTCTCTCTTTCATAGAAAAGGTAGGTGTTTTGATCTTTGGGAAAGGAGGTTTGTCAGAGTCTTACCAGGATGCTCTTTGTTTTGCTGAGAGACTGATTTAGAACGAGTATTAGTTTTGTCTATATGGTAGGCCTTTATTTATAAAATCTTGGTAAGATTTAATTAAGGAAATTAGTTATCTTTATAGGCTTTGTGATTTGTAGCTATGAGAGGAAGAAGTAGAAAATAGTATTATTGACTTTCCGTCTTTATTTTATACCTGCCTTTCAAGAATTTCTTGCCCTTGAAACTTGACAAACTCAGTGCTGGAGTCTCTCATTAATGAGACTTCCATCCGTCTTAGCCTAAGGAAAAGAAGCTACTCAACTTTGCGCATTGTCCAAAATATTAAGGCCAAGGTTCAGAACCTTTCACCTCTGTCCTGTCCTTATCTTTTTCCTGGCATTGGACAAAGAGAAGCCATTTAGGCAAGCATCCAAAAATCCCAGAGGTAACATAGGAGCCGTCTCTTGTCTGGTCCATATATGCCATATCTCATAGGCCTGCCTCTCTTATCTGTAATTGTAGTATAAAGGTGTGGCACCCTAACTTCCACCAAAGTGGCTAGATCAGAACCTTTAGAATAGTGTTTTGTTAAGTCAGAACTCAGCAGTTGAGTAGGCTTTAACTGAGCATCGTCTCTTGGTTTGCTGTTGGGTTTCAAATTGTCTTTTCTATTTCAGGTATTAATGAAGAAAGCTGTTTCTCTTTCCTTCGCTTTATTGATATATCTCCGGCAGAAATGGCAAACCTTATGCTTCAGGGACTTTTGGCCAGGTGAGAGGTTTGCTTATTGTTTGATAAGAGGGCAGTTAGGAATAAATGGGATAGATATTGAATACTGTGGAATTAAATATTTAATATTAAATCATCTTAGGGAACTTGTCGTTAATTTTCTTTTGTTAAGAATAAAGTTTGTAGGCCAGGCACGGTGGCTTATGCCTGTAATCCCAGCACTTTGGGAGGCCAAGGTGGTTGGATCACCTGAGGTTGGCAGTTCGAGACCAGCCTGACCAACATGGAGAAACCCCATCTCTAAAAAATACAAAATTAGCTGGACATGGTGGTGCATACCTGTAATCCCAGCTACTCAGGAGGCTGAGGCAGGAGAATTGCTTGAACCTGGAAGGTGGAGGTTGCCGTGAGCTGAGATTGCACCGTTGCACTCCAGCCTGGATCAGTTGAGGCCAGCCAGGATCAGTTGAGGCAACAAGAGCAAAATTCCATATTAAAAAAAAAGAATAAAGTTTGTTCACCAGGCCCAGGTACAGTGGCTCACACTTGTAATCCCAGCACTTTGGGAGGCCAAGGCGGGTGGATCTCTTAAGGTCAGGAGTTCAAGACCAGCCTGGCTAACATGGTGAAACCCCATCTCTACCAAAAATACAAAAATTAGCTGGGTGTGGTGGTACACCCTTGTAGTCCCAGCTACTCAGGAGGCCGAGGCAAGAGAATTGCTTGAACCCAGGAGGCGAAGGTTGCAGTGAGTCAAGATCGCTCCACTGCACTCCAGTCTGGACAACAGAGCGAGACTCCATCTCAGAACAAAGCAAAACAAACAAACAGACTAATTTGTTATTCGTAAGTGAATTGTACCTTTCTTTTGCTCATTTAATAATTGTATGATACTTCATAATATACCTTAAATAGGCCAGGCATGGTGGTCATGCCTGTAATCCAGCACTTTGGGAGGCTGAGGGAGGTGAATCACCTGAGGTCAGGAGTTTGATAGCAGCCTGGCCAACATGATGAAACCCTGTCTGTAATAAAAATACAAAAATTAGCCGGTCATGGTGCCATTGGCCTGTTCTAGCTACTCAGGAGGCTGAGTGGGGAGAATCGCTTGAACCCAGGAAGCGGTGGTTGCAGTGAGCCTAGATCATGCCACTGTACCCCAGCCCAGGCAACAGAATGAGAATACACACACACGCACACGCACACACCACACACACACATACACACACATATGTATACACACACACACACACCTTAAATATAAACTGTTTAGGCTTTTCTCCTGTAATTTCTAGTAAGTCTTGTTTTACTTGTTTCTACAGAGCGAATGGAAGCTGGTGATTCATTTAGTTAGTGGTGATTGCAGCATAGCCTGCCTCAAGTGTTATGGGAAATTTAATTCTCTGTTCTTTGGTATAATGGTTCTTACTGATTTTATTACTTTTGATTTATGTAATTAGAAATGGTTATCTCCTTAATATGAAGGTTGTTTTTTTCTTTTTTTCTTTTTTGGAGACGAAGTCTCGCTCGGTCGCCTAGGCTGGAGTGCAGTGACTCAATTTTGGCTCACTGCAACCTCCACTTCCTGGGTTCAAGTTACTCTCCTGCCTCAGCCTCCCAAGTAGCTGGGATTATAGGTGTGCACAACCATGCCTGGCTAATTTTTGTATTTTTAGTAGAGATGGTGTTTTGCCATGTTGGCCAGGCCAGTCTCGAACTCCTGACCTCAGTTGATCCACCTACCTTGGCCCACCAAAGTGCTGGGATTACAGACCTGAGCCACTGTGCCTGGCTGAAGACATTTTTATGATACGACTTTTTGTGCTAGAAGTGAATGTTTCTTTTTTCTTTTTCTTTTCTTTCATTTTGAAGACGGGGTCTCACTCTGTTACCCAGGCTGGAGTGCAGTGGCGCGATTTCGGCTCACCGAAACTTTTACCTCTGAGGTTCAAGCGATTCTCCTGCTTCAGCCTCCCAAGTAGCTGGGATTACAGGCATGCACCACCACGCCCGGCTAATTTTTTTTTTTTTTTTGTAGAGGTGAGGTTTTACCATGTTGGCCAGGCTGTTCCCAAATTCCTGGCCTCAACTGATCTGCCTGTCTCATTCTCCCAAAATGCTGGGATTAAAGGCGTGAGCCACCACACTCAACCAAGGTGAATTGTTGTTTGTTTTTTGAGACAGAGTCTCGTCTGTGCCAGCTGGAGTCAATGGGGTGATCTCAGCTCACTGCAATCTCCACCTCCGGGTTCAAAGTGATCTCATGCATCAGCCTCCAGTAGCTGGATTAAGGCACGCACCCCACGCCAGCTAATTTTTTTTTTTTTTTTTTTTTTTTTTATTTTTAGTAGAGACCGGGTTTTGCCATGTTGGTCAGCCTGGTCTCAAACTCCTGACCTGAGATAATCCACCTGCTGTGGCCTCCCAAAGTGTTTGAATTACAGGCATGAGCCACTGCACCTGGCAAATTTTTTAAACTATTGATAGGAGCTTTGCGGAGGATTTTAGTTTTCATGGTAGCAAACCATGTAATGTGAAAGAATTTATCTGAAAGTAGGAAAGTAGGAAAGAACTGTTTCTAAAATGATAAAGATTTACAAAAGGGTTATGTTAATGAGAGAGAATCCTTGGATCATTCCTTGCTGCTATGAATGACCCTCAAACCTCCATGGAGCACTGAATAAGCATGTCTGCTGTGGTTTGTTTCAGATGGTTAGCTCTTTTCCTGTCTCTGAAAGCCTCCTACAGGCTCTATCAGCTACGCTCCTGGGGAGAGCCAGAAGGGGAGAGCCACCAGAGATACCTGAGAAACAAGGATTTCCTTCTTGGGGTTAATTTTCCACTCTCCTTTCCAAACCTTTGCAGCTGCCCTTTGTTAAAGGTAAGCAATTATTTGAGCATAAATTACCTCCTTAGTATCTTCTTTCCTTTTCCTTGAATCAGTAAAAATAATAATAAAGTAAATGAAGGCCTGACAGAACCAAAAAGTTCCCAGAGGAGTGGGTGGTGCAGCGTATTGAGTTCTAACTTAATTTACACTTTGTATATATATTTTTGAGTGTATTTATATTTTCAAAATGTTTATTTTTTACATTACTGTGGAGTACACAGATCTTAAGTGTACAGCTCTGTGAATTTATGTATGTGTATACGTACTCTTGTGTAATAACCACCTAGGTCAGTATATAGAACACTTCCAACTCCCTCATGCTCCTTTCCATTTAACACCTCTAGTTTAGAAAAGACAAACCAACAATTAAAGGTAATTGCCATTCTACTTCTGTCGCCATAGATTATTTTTGCCTGTTTTGGAACTTTATATAAATGGAATTATTTGTATGTACATTTTTGTAACTGGGATTTTTCACTCAGTATTATTTATGAGTTTTGTCCATGTCGTGTATAGCATAATTTTTTTATGGCTATGAAGTATTACATTGTCTGAATGGACCACAGTTTATTAGTCTGTTCTACTGTGGTAGATATTTTGGTTGTTTCCAGTTCTAGGCTATTACGAATGAAACCCTTATGCACATTTGTGTACATGTTATTTGATGAATGCAAACATTACTTTCTTTGGTGTTTACATCCAGGAATGGAATTGCTATACTGTCAAGTATAACTCTGTTTAGGTTTAGTAGCTTTTGCCAAACGTTTTTCCAAAATGGTTTTATAAATTTACATTTGCACCTACGGTATGTTATTCAGCATTCCACTACACCTGGGAATGGCAATCTGTTTTGTTTTGTTTTGTTTTGTTGTGTTGTGTTGTGTGACTCCTTATGAATAATCATTCCTTACAGTTATAATTATTTTAAGTATTTAATTATTTTGAGTATTATATTTAAATATTAATTATGTAGTGGCATCTCATTGTAATCTTAAATTGTATTTCCATGAAAAGTAATGATGATGTGTACAGTTTCATACAATTCTTGGCCCTTACAGAATAGTAGGTGACAAAGAAGGTGAAATAAGGTGACAGGAACTGAAGTTATAGATGTAGGTCCAGATCATATGCAACCTCGTAAGAATTGCCGAGGGTTTGGAATTTATTCTGAGTGAAATGAGTAATACTAAAGAGTTTTGAGAAGAGGAGTGACAGTTCTTTTGTTAAAGTCCTTCAGCTAGATTGAAGTTTAGAAACTAGGTCATTTTCTTTGTATTCTATAGAAAATGTTATGGGGTAGTTTCACAGTTACTGTTGTGGAATGAAGGACATTCTTTGGCGAGGTCATCCAGTATTTGTGCCCTGTACACTGAAAAGCTCACATGATTTCCTTCTCTTCTATTTTCCCAGTTGTTTTCTTAAGCATTGCTCCATGTAATTTTTGGACTTTGGAGAGGGAGTCAGTAATGCAAATTAATGTAACTGGATTCCAGCCTGTTTGGAATAATGCAGTCAGTGGTGGCAGGGTGATTTCCTGCTGGTGAAATATTCCTAGTACGTCTACTGGGAACACTGGTATGTCTGAGGAGTTGCTTAACCTTCTGTAAAAGATTAATTCCTTCTCTCAACCCCTAAATTTGGTAATATATGTTACTACTGTAATACGTTTGTATCAATTCTGCTTTTTATACAGAAAGCACCATTCTTCCAAGAGATTGTTGTTCCCTATTTTGTAGACACCTGCATTTTTCTTAACACTAGAGATATGCATCATTCATTTGTATTCCTTGTTTTCTGAAAATACTATAGTATATTCCAGAGCGTCTGCTTAGTGAGGTCCTTATATCAGTTAGAATTGCCTGAGAAAGGCAGATGTGGGTAGTATGCTTTATGGGAAACTGGTCATAAAATATGTTTACCCAGTTGAAAGATTCACTTATATTACTTATTTTAATTTTATCCCATGTTGTGGATAGACATTTGCTCTTGTAGTGGTTTAGAGTATACACTGAATTAATGAGCTAATGGGCCACGGGGAACTGAAAGCTTATCATATATGTGTGGAGACACTGTTCTGCTTTCAATCTCATTATCCTTATCTCTAACATATGTATGTATATTGAAATACCAACCAAGTAGTGTATTTTGCTAGAGCTTATTGTTCTCATAATTAATGATAAGACTGTCAGCCGGGCGTAGTGGCTCACACCTGTAATCCCAGCACTTTTTGAGGCTGAGGCAGGTGAATCCCTTGAGGTCAGGAGTTCAAGATCAGCCTGGCCAAAGTAGTGAAACCCCACATCTACTAAAATACAAAAATTAGCTGGGTATGGTGGCACGCGCCTGTAATCCCAGCTACTTGGGAGGCTGAGGCACGAGAATTGCTTAAACGTGGGAGGCTGAGGTTACAATGAGCAGAGATCACGCCACTGCACTCCAGACTGGGTGACAGAGCGAGACTCCTTCTCAAAAAAAAAAATAAAATAAAATACAAAAAAAATTAACTGGGTGTGATGGCACATGCCTGTAATCTCAGCTACTCAGGAGCCTGAAGCAGGAGAATCTCTTGAACACGGAGGCAGAGGTTGCAGTGAGCCGAGATCATGCAGCTGCACTCCAGCCTGGGCGACAGAGCAAGAGTCTGTCTCAAAAAAAAAAAAAAAAAAAAAATTGAAAGCGTGGTGGGTGCCTGTAGTCCCAGCTACTCAGTAGTCTGAGACAGGAGAATCCCTTGAACCCAGGATGTTAAGGCTGCAGTGAACCCTGATTACACCACTGTACTCCAGCCTCGGTGACAGAGCGGGACCCTGTCTCCAAAAAAAAAAAAAACTCAAAAAGGAAATCTTTGTTTTCAGCCAAGCAAAATGATCATTAGATATTATCCACTCTTAAAGGTTAGCCTAGGTTCTGAATATAGAACCAGAAGCCAGCTGGGTGCGGTGGCTCATGCCTGTTAATCCCAGTACTTTGGGAGGCCGAGGCGGGTGGATCACCTGAGTCAGCAGTTCAAGACCAGCCCGGCCAACATAGTGAAACCCCATCTCTACTAAAAAAAAATACAAAAATTAGCCGGGCATGGTGGTGGGTGCCTGTAATCCCAGCTACTAGGGAGGCTGAGGCAGGAGAATCGCTTGAACTCGGGAGGTGGAGGTTGCAATGAGTCAAGATCGTGCCATTGCACTCCAGCCTGCGGAACAGGAGCAAAACTCCGTCTCAAAAAAAAAAAAAAAAAAAAAAAAAAACAAGAAGCTCCAGATGTAGAGGCTAGGCATGGTGGCTCATGCCTGTAATTCCGTAATTCCAGCACTTTGGGAGGCTGAGGCGGGATGATCGCTTGAGCCCAGGAGTTAGAGACCAGCCAGGCCAACATGACAAAACCCCGTCTCTACCAAAAGAATACAAAAATTAACCAAGCCTGATGCCATGTACCTGGAGTTCCACCTACTTGGGAGGCTGAGGTGGGAGGATTGGGAGGCTGAGGTGGGAGGTTCGCCTGAGCCAAGGAGGTTGAGGCTAAAATAAACAGTGATCTCACCACTGCACTCTGGGCCTCTGAGGGCGACAGAGTGAGGTGCTCTACGTCTTTGCAAGAATGTGGTATTGTCTGTCTCTTCATTTAAACTTTGTTGGGTAGTAGTGTCTTATTGTGTCTTTAGTTAAATTTCTTTTGTAAAAATGATATTGAATACCTTTTCTGGTGTTTATTGGCCATTTGGATAATTGCCTTTATGAAATGTTTGTTCAACACTCTTGCTTATTTTTCTATTGGGCTGACTGTATTTTTCTTATGATTTGTAGTTCTTTGTATATTATAAATATCTTCTACTCTGTAACTTTCTCATTTTTAGTGGTACCCTCCCCTGCCCACCGTTTTTTTTGAAACAGGATCTGGCTTGTTCTATTTCCCAGGCTGGAGTACACCGATGCGGTCGTAGCTCAGGATTAGAGTTAGGTTAGGGTTAGGTTTACTGTGTTGTTCAGGCTGGCCTTGAACTCTGGCCTCAAACAATTCTCAGGCCTCAGCCTCCCAAAGTGCTGGAACTTAAGCGTGACCTAGTGCACCTAGCCTCGATGTTGTCTTCTGACGAATAGTTAATAATTTTTGTGTCCTGCTGAAGAATTCTTTGCCTCCAACAAATTCGTGAAGATAATTCTGTTTCTCTCCATATCCCATCTATTGAAAAGACCATTCTTACTGGACTGTAGCATCACTTGTCAAGTAGGTGTCCATATATGTGTTGGCCAGTTTCTGAACTCTGTTTTCTTCCATGAACCCATTTGACTATCCTTGAACCAGTGCTACTCTATCTTAGTAAGTACAGCTTCACAGTAAGTCTTGATAACTGGTGCACAGGTCCTCTGACTTTGCGTTTCTTCTATATTGCTTTGGCTGTTCTTAGCCCTTTGTGTATTCATGTAAATTTTAGAATTGGCATATAAATCTTATTTTATCATATTCTCTTTCCTTTTTTTTGGTAGCAGCAGGGTCTCACTATGTTGTGTCCAGACTGGTCTTGAACTCCTAGGCTTAAGCAGTTCTTCCATCTTGGCCTCCCAAAGTGCTGGGATTACAGTTGTGAGCCCATGTGCTCAGCTAAATCTTTAATCTCACCTCTTTTTAGCAGTCTAGGTAGTATAGGTCAGAAGTCCCCAAATGTTTTGATTATGTACCCCTGTAATAACAACATTCTTAATCTATTTCTCCAATGTCTGTATGCTATTTTGTTTTAAATTGTATACATGTACTAACATATTAATATTTACATTGTGAAGTTTGCGTGTGCCTACTTTGGAAACCACTGATGTGAACATTTTATTTGAATAGGGAATGGTGGTAGAGGGGAGACTCAGTGTTTACTATAGAAGATATTCCTGTGTTTTACATGCTGTACATTGTTTTTCAAACTATTTTAAATTATTTGACCTCAAAGGTCCATGGGGGGCATTGATTTGTGTATTGTAAGTGCTTATTGATTGAATGAATATCCAGTGTAGAATGTGATCTTTGGGAATTGTCTGGTGCTTCTTTTTTCACTGCTCTAGGCTACCTTCAGAACAGCCTCTTCCCAGTGTTAGTCCAGTCCAGCAAGGAGAAACATATGTAATTAATGTTGTTTACAAGCATATTATTGCATACCACAGTAGGCAAAGTGTGTTAACAATCATTATCCCTGTGCTGTATTTGGAAGAGTCACTCATGCACATATTGAAAATATACACTCATGCTTTAAAAAACACACACACACTTAATGTGGTTCAAGATAAGACTTTAAATACTACACAGTTAACTGCCTGATTAATGGTAGATAATTAATGGTAGAGTTCAGAATGGGAGATTACTTCATAGAAATAGTATTGTTAAGTTGCATGTAGGCTGGGTGTGGTGTCTCCTGCCTTTAATCCCAGTACTTTAGGAGGCTGAAGTGGGAGGATTGCTTGGAGCCAGGAGGCAAGACCAGCCTGGACAACATAGTGAGACCGTGTCTCTAATTTTGAAAAAGTTGGATTTTGAGTGGTAGAGATTTGGATAGGAGGAACATAATTCCAAGGTAAGGATTTGAGCCAAAATAAAGGACAGTAATGACACAACAGTCTAGAAGGGTAAGTTTGGAAAGTCTTTGAATGCCAGCCTATGTGGGTTTAGATAATAAGCCTGTTGTCCCAGCCCTATTTGTCTTACTTTCTTCAACAGATACTAAAAGTTGTATCCCTGGGTCAAAGTGTTGTTAGCCACTGTGAAGCCATGAGAAGGAGTATTCTGATAGCGGGTTCAAGTAAGGCTGCTAAATCACCAGTGTCATTATATCAATCCAGTTGGGGATCTTTGTTATTTGTATTTTATGAAAATTAACCTCAGAGTGTGATATCAGGAAGAATGGAGGCAGCAATCCATGTTAAGGAAGATCTTAAGCAAAAGTTTGAAGTGTCAGGTACTAAAGACCTGATAGCAATGGATGTAACAGAAAGATTATAGAAAAGGGATCAAGGGACTTTGATCGGTTTGGATATGGATGGGCATTGGAGATGGAAAAATTGCTTCGAAAAGCCAGAGTTCAAGAGAGGATCCAGAGGGAATCTTAAGTTCCATATCAAGTTTAAAGCAAAAATGAAAGCGTGAGATTAAGAACTCTTTGATTGTGAGTACAGATAGAAAAGAGAAGGCAGAACCCCAGTTGTAAAGATTTATAGGGAGAAAGATCCTGGTTAGGAGGGGTAGAAAATGAGTATTGAAGTGTGACAGTTGAAAAGAAAAGGTAAGGTATTTCAGGAGGGGAGTTTGGTTTAAGTGAAAGTTGACTTTTTTTTTTTTAAGAGAAAAGAGCCTTGCAGATTTCACAATGACAAGGGAAGAAGAGGTCGGGTGCAGTAGCTCACGCCTATAATCCTAGCACTTTGAGAGGCCGAGGTGGGCAAATCACCTGAGTTCCAGGAGTTGGAGACCAGCCTGGCAAACATGGCAAAACCCTCTGTACTAAATATAAAAAAAACTAGCCAGGCGTAGTGGCCTGTACCTGTAATCCCAGCTACTAGAGAGGCTGAGGCAGGAGAATCACTTGAAAATGGGAGACAAAGTTTGCGGTGAGCTGAGATCATGCCACTGCATTCCAGCCTGGGCGACAAAGCAAGACTCTATCGCAAAAAAAAAAAGGGAAGAGGAAGACAGTAAAGAGGGCAATTGAACGTGCAACAGAGACGTTTTGTGGGGGTGCATAAGTAGGTTAACTATACTTTTTTTTTGACACGGAGTCTTACTCTGTCACCCAGGCTAGAGTACAGTGGCATAACCTTGGCTTACTGCATCCTCTGCCTCCCAGGTTCAAGTGATTCTCCTGCCTCGGCCTCCTGAGTAGCTGGGACTACAGGTGTGCGCCACCACTCCGGGCTATTTTTTGTATTTTTAGTAGAAGTGGGGTTTCACCGTGGGCCGGGCTGGTCTCTAACTCCTGGTCTCGAGTGATCCTCTCGCCTCGGCCTTGCAAAGTACTGGGATTATAGGCTTGAGCCACTGCACCCGGCCCAACTATACTTTTTAATAGGATGAAAAACTTGTGAATACTGGCAGGCTGTATGATTAACAGAAAGATACTTCTCTGCCACAAAGAGTGTTTTACAATGTCCAGAACAACTAACACTAAGCTTAACATTATTTTATTTTATTTTATTTTATTTTATTTTATTTTATTTTATTTTATTTTTTGAGATGGAGTCTTGCTCCGTTGCCCAGGCTGGAGTGCAGTAGCACAATATTGGCTCACTGCAACCTCTGCCTCCTGGGTTCAAACTATTCTCCTGCCTCAGCCTCCCAAGTAGTTGAGACTACAGACATGTGCCACCACGCCCAGCTAATTTTTGTATTTTTAGTAGAGATGGGGTTTCACCATGTTAGCCAGGCTGGTCTCAAACTCCTGACCTCAGGCAGTTTCGCCCGCCTGAGCTTCCCAGAGTGCTGGCATTATAGGCTTGAGCTACCGTTCCCGGCCTTAAGCTTAACATTAAAAAAAAAAAAAAAAAAAAGTCTTATTAAGTGGTTCTCTTTCTCTCTTTTTTGTTCTTTTTTCTTTTTTTTCATTTTTTTCTTCTCTCTTTTTTTTTTCTTTTTTCTTCAAGGGAGAAATCAATCTATTTTTATTTTTTGTTGTTGTTGTTGTTGTTGAGACAGTCTTGCTCTGTCACCCAGGCTGGAGTGCAGCAGAGTGACCTCGGCTCACTGCAACCTCCACCTCCCAGGTTTGAGCGATTCTCTTGCCTCAGCCTCCCAAGTAGCTGGGATTACAGGCTCCTGCCACCACACCTGGCTAATTTTTGTATTTTTAGTAGAGAGGTGGGGTTTTGCCATGTGGGCTAGACTGATCTCAAACTCCTGACCTAAAGTAACCTGCCTGCCTCAGCCTTCCAAAGTTCTGGGATTACAGTCATGAGCCACCATGCCTGGTTAAAATCAATTTAAATGTTTGGACATTTTATATAATTCGTCTTGCCTTTGTGGTCTGTTTATTTTGGGCACTTTTAAGGTTAAATAAGTGTTTGCTGAATGACCTAGTGAATAATGGCACATTATGTTAATGAACCAATATTAATATTAATACCAATATTGGTGCATTGGTACTAATCTTTGGAACATGGTATGTATTAATCTGAGGGAATGTCTTCTAGCCTAAAATTACAAGTACAATTTTACTCTTAATATTTTAAATAGAATTTTGTGAAGAGCACTAACTTCTCCTAGGGGTTTAGGGAAAGTGGGCAGGATAGGTAATCTGATCATTCATTGATCTTATTGCACTTAGTTATTTTTGCCCTGCATTTGATCTGAGAACTAGAGGTGACATTCCTTGGGTAGTAGGGAACACCAGAGAGAAGTGAATCTATAGAAACTTGCAATAGAGGTTGCTAATGAGCTCAACTATGGATTTTAGTCCCTGTAGTAGTACTTATATAACATATTATCTTAAAACCTAGAGATTAAAACAATAAACACTTGATATCGCACACTGTTTCCGTTGGCTGGGAACTTTGGAGCTGCTTAGCTAGGTGGTTCTCTTTTTTTTTTGAGAGAGAGAGTTGCACTCTGTTGCCAGGCTGGATTGCACCGTGGTGCGATCTCAGCTCGCTGCAACCTCCGCCTCCCGGGTTCATGCCATTCTCCCACCTCAGCCTCCTGAGTAGCTAGGACTACAAGTGCCCACCACCATGCCCATCTTATTTTTTGTATTTTTAGTAGAGACGGGGTTTCATCATGTTAATCAGGATGGTCCTAGCTTCTGACCTCGTGATCCACCTGCCTCGGCCTCTCAAAGTGTTGAGATTACGGGCGTGAGCCACCATGCCTGGCCTTTTTTTTTTTTTTTTTTTTTTTTTTAAAAGAGATGTAGTCTTGCTTTGTCACCCAGGAAAGAGCGTGGTGGTATAGTCATGGCTCACTACAATCTCCACCTTCAGGGCTCGAGCAATCCTCCCACCTCAGCCTCTCAAGTAGCTGGGACTACAGGCACATGCCACCACACCCAACTAATTTTTGGATTTTGGTCTCAAGGGATTCCCCTGCCTCAGCCTCCCAGAGTGCTGGGATTAGGTGTGAGCCATCGCACCTGGCCAAGGAATTTGTGGCCATATAAAACTACCACAGCCCCTTATTTCCAGGCTAATCCCATTATATCAGATATTTCATTATGAAATTTGTTATGGATTTCCTGTTCTGCGATTCTGGCTTAGACTGTAGATGGGTTCCAACTGTAGTACTAGTTCTCAACCAGTTTTTCAACTAGAAAGGATTTTGGACTCTCTCCTTGTGCTCTGTTACCCGTGTTGTTTCTTCACAGCAAATGTTAGCTGGGAAAATAGTAACTATAGTATAATAACGAGGTTTCATTTTCAGCAGGGATTCTTTACTCATAAACTCTTAACTCCTTGTGAGCATGTTTTTTTCTTTTCGTTGCAAACTCTATATTTTCATTTAATTTGCCACATTAGTTCTGATTGTGTAACTTTAATTATTTGGAAACATAATGCAGAAGAGAAGCCGTTCTCCAATGAAGACAAATTATGTTTCAAGGTTTTAATGGAAGAATATTCAAGTTGAGCCCAAATTCCATGTTCCAGATCAGTCTTAAAAAGTTTGGGGTTATTCTTCACCCAACAGACCTGAGAAGAGACATGGGGAAATGTAAAAGTTGGAAGGGGTCTCATCATTCTTTCTCTTATGAAATTCAAATAATATTTTAGACTAAAGCTCTTTTGGAGCTAGTTTTGAATTAATTTCCCCATTTTCAGCTTTGTCTCTTAAGGCAGACAATTTTTCATTCTATTTACTTCTATGCCTTTATTTGT
This sequence comes from Rhinopithecus bieti, assembly GCF_001698545.2. Taxonomy (NCBI): domain Eukaryota; kingdom Metazoa; phylum Chordata; class Mammalia; order Primates; family Cercopithecidae; genus Rhinopithecus; species Rhinopithecus bieti. The sequence goes on from NW_016811945.1 coordinate 1,120,968, forward strand.
TTTATAAAGAGAGATACTGTTCCTGTAGCCTGTCTCCTAAATACAGCTTCCTGTCATCAGATCAAGGTAAAGGCTTTGTTTTTCTTCTCTGTGGAGACAGATGAGTGTTCACTTAGCTACATGTTGTCATATTGGTCTTACTAAGCTGTGTGAGGTCACATACTACCTGAGCCATATTCAGCAGTCTATCCCAGTCCTCCCCTTCTTCTCTTACTCCCCAGGGAAAGGAATGAATCCAAACAGCGAGAAACTCTCCTCTCCCCACCTCCCCCAACCCCATAATGTGCCTCTAAAACCCTTGCTCTCACCCACCCTACGGTGAAGACAAAATATGAATTTTTTTGTTACAGAATCCAAAGAAGTACCATTTTTGTTTTTTTGTTTTTTTGTTTTTTTAGTAGAGACGGGGTTTCGCCGTGTTAGCCAGGATGGTCTCGATCTCCTGACCTCGCGATCCACCCGTCTCGGCCTCCCAAAGTGCTGGGATTACAGGCTTGAGCCACCGCGCCCGGCCACCATTTTTGTATTATTAGCTTCAGGATGATACATAAATATCAAGAAACTAAGAACTAGGCTACGGACACAGATCAGTTGATAATTAGGGATGTTTTGGGTAAAGTTTTGGGTTTTTAAAAAAATCTCTTAATTGATGTGAATGCTTTTCAGATACTTCCTTCTCTTATGTTTGTAGAACAAAAACTAGCATGGCTCCCTGTATTCTACTTAATTTTCTTGTGTTCTACCCTGCTTTGCTGTTAAAAATTTCAAGAAGGAATAGATTTGGGTCAAAACTTTCACACACCTTCCCTGCACTGTGGTACCTCTGGCCAGAGTTATTTTCTTACACTGTTTTGCAGTAGATAAAGAGTGTGATTTTGTTTGTTTGTTTGTTTTGAGACAGTGTCTCACTCTCTCTACTCAAAGAGGCTGAGGTGGGAGGATCACTTGAGTCCAGGAATTTGAGATTACAGTGAGCTATGATCACACTACTGCACCCCAGCCTGGGTAATGAGATCATGTCTCAAAAAAAAAAAAAAAAAAAAATCTGATTCCAGGCAGCAGAGGTTAGAAAGAAAATCTTACTTTGCTTAGAAGAATAAAGACAAAAAAGAGAGGCTAGTCATAATATACCCATGTTAGATTATCTTTCTTGGGAGCAGACGATTTGAGTCTATTCCAATTAAATGTCATGTTAAAAATTAAAAATGATGGTTGGCAGACACAGAGTACAGTACCAGTATTGATTCTGTCTCCTGTCTGTCTCATTGAAACTGTTGTCATGGTAATGGTCTACTTATGCATAGTATGTGTTGAACGTTTTTTTTTTTTTTTTTTTTTTTTTTTTTTTTTTTTTTTTTTGAGACAGCGTCTCTGTCACCCAGGCTGGAGTGCAATGGCATGATCTCAGCTCACTGCAACCTCCGCCTCCCGGGTTCAAGCGACTCTTCCACCTCAGCCTCCTGAGTAACTGGAACTATAGACACATGCCACCACACCTGGCTAATTTTTGTATTTTTAGTAGAGACGGAGTTTCATTATGTTGGCCAGGCTGGTCTCAGCTCCTGACCTCGTGATCCGCCCTCCTCGGCCGCCCGAGTGCTGGGATTACAGGCATGAGCCACCACGCCTGGTTGAACGTTTTATATACTCTACAGCTCTAGTGAGTCAAGCGACTTATAAAAATTGGGGACATTTCAGATTTTGCAATTTAAAATACACAAAGGTTCTAAATATAGAGTTGTTTTGAAAAGAGTGGCATGTGTTGAAGTTTTAAACACTATTCTGTATTAAATCCTTAGAGTTTTTTTTGACAGGCTATTGATGAAGATTCACCCAAACAGGAAGTTTTCAAAAACTCTTCCACTAAATGTTAATTTTCAGCTATAGTATCTGTATCTGTCATCATTTCCTAAGATCGTAAGTGCTGCAAATTCCCCTTATGGAAAACTCTGGGAAACTATTGTGTTTGTCTGCATTAATTTTCCCCCTTTTTGTTTGGATGCTTAAAATATCCATGAAAGTAGAATCAGTGTAATCTAAGAGCTGATTTATCGACACTGTACTATTTCATTTAAAGTGGAACTTTTTCCTCTGTATCTAAATTTGACATGTTCTTTAAGAAAAGACGTAGAAAGCTAATTTTGAGTAATGGAGACCTAAATTTTAACATAAGCATTTTAATTTTAAACAAGACATGTAGCACAAAGCATGGCCTTTGATTAAATGAGTAAGTCTAGGTCTGAGGGAAAAACATCTATGTGTTTTCTGTGCTGTGCTGTGGCAAGGAGTATGCAGCTGTGGTGCCTGTCATCCTGGCCTACTTATTTTCACTTGAGACTTTTGTATGGTGCGGAAAGAGTCTTTAGAAAAGCCTAACTTCACTACTGTGTGCATATTATAGTCTTGGCGGCAAGACGCACACAGCTGCCAGTGCTTCCAGGGTAATGAGACATTCAAGAGCATCAGAAAGGGACAAAAGAATAGCAAACGTGGTCAACGTGAAAACCAAGTCAGATTCCCCATAGTATGGCATTTTCCCTCCCTCCCTCCCTCCCTCCCTTCTTCCGTCCTTCCTTCCCCTTCCTTCCTTCTCCTTCCTCCCCTCCCTCTCTACTTCCCTCCCTCCTTCCCTCTCTCTTTTCCTTCCCCTCCTTTCCTTCTTTCTTTCTCCCTCTTCCCTTCTCTATGTCTTTTCTTCTTTCTTTCATGGCTAAGTTAAAGAAGTAATGAACAAACTTTCTTTTCTATCCACAATATTGCTTAAGGTATTCTTTGTATTCTTCCATGTCAGGCATACATTTTTCATTATCTAGCAATGTCTAGCAGTTCATGTTGCTACATGAAGGGAAATTGGATAGTGTGGTGGTACCAAGGTTCACATATACTAAACCAGATTTGATGGAACTAATGTTAAGAGAAAAGAATCTAGAAAAGTATATATTGGGTAAAACATTCTAGGGGTAGTCAGGGTTTCTCTAAAGCTGAGGCTGTATGTTGAGCATTTTGAACATAGTTATTATTTTTTAAAACCTGGAATCAGAAAGCTATACATCACCTTGACGTAGCAACTTCAATGAGAATACTATTTTAACCCAGCTCATAAAAAATAAGAGAATGAGCTGGGCGCAGTGGCTCACGCCTGTAATTCCAGCACTTTGAGAGGCCAAGGTGGACAGATCATGAGGTCAGGAGTTTGAGACCATCCTGGCCAACATGGTGAAACCCCATCTCTACTAAAAATACAAAAATTAGCCAGGCGTGGTGGCACACACCTGTAATCCCAGCGACTCAGGAGGCTGAGGCAGGAGAATTACTTGAACCATGGAGGCGGAGGTTGCAGGAGACGAGATCACGCCACCGCACTCCATCGTGGGCTACAGAGCGAGACTCAGTCTCCAAAAAAAATGAAATAGAATAAGTGAAATTTGGCCGGGCATGGTGGCTCATGCCTATAATCCCAGCACTTTGGGAGGCTGAGGAGAGGGGATCACTTGTGGCCAGGAGTTTGAGACCAGCCTGGCCAATATGGCGAAACCCCATCGCTACTAAGAATACAAAAATTAAAGGCGTGGTGGCGCACACCTGTAGGCCCAGCTACTCAGGAGGCTGAGGTAGGAGATCGCTTGAACCTGGGAAGGTGGAGGTTGCAGTGAGCCAAGATCGTGCCACTGCATTCCAGCCTGGTTGACAGAGAGAGACTCTGTCCCAAAAATAAAAGTAAATGAATGTGTTCTAATTTGGGAATGACCACCCTTGGGAATAGAATGTTGCTAGTCAGACTTTTTCCAGAAAGGTAATAACAAATAATGTGCTTTGTTAAAAGAACTCCCTGTGGTGAGTTGTATTCTTTTCTTACTAATAACTACAGTGCTGAAGAGAAGATAATTGGAGGAAATGTTCATTCTTTTATTTTCTACCTTTATATTACTGGAACAAAGTAAGAAACAGGTTTCTGTTGAATTTTGCCATCTTAGAGTACTCAAAATGAAGATGAATTCGTGTGATCCCTGACAGAGACATTATTTAGTTGCTGGTCTGTAGAAGTTAGTAAGAATTCAGAAGTCTTTAGGTCAGCTACTGCTGCTACTTCAGCCTTCTGCCCAGGAGTGGTCTGATTGACAGTGGATGTCCCAACTGGCAGCCCTGGACTACTACTTAGCTGGCCATGATGAGCAGAAGTTGCTAGACTTGTCATCTCTCCAACCTAGTGAGGGAGCAAGATGGGCTATTGCTGATGTCACTTTCAGGAAACAAACAAAAAACATGGCTACATCTTTTTACCTTTTTCCTCCTAGTCATTCAATATTAGAAGAACAGTCTGACACCTAGCCTACTAATCTTTGTAATGATCCTCATGTTAGACATTCAGGTGATAATGGGCATAACCATGTAGAGAGATAATGAACTTCAATGGAGATGCTACCCAAAATCAAGATGGGAACATAGATGTTATTGAAAGACTGTCAGAAGGTTAAAATTCTTCTTTGGGTAATGACAGGGACCTCAACATTTAGAGAAAAGGCCAAACATATCATAGCTACATGGGCCTAGCAGTATATCAAATGTTGTAAACACTTCTGTAGTCAGTAGTTAGAAACCACCTAAAGACAGCCAAGCTATCCTGGAAAATAGCTATAGTCTTCAAATTGTTTGTGACAGTTATTTAGAAGATGCTGATTGGTTCATGGAAACAGGTAACAATGCATATGTCGTCCTAGACAACTTGAGATCACTCCTTTCAAACTGTGAGCCTTAAGAACCCATTTCCTTACAGAGATTTAAGCCCTGTGGAAAATAAAGCTGTATAAGTGGAAGACCAGGATATGAGCTGAACATATTGTCCTCAGAGTGATTTGGTACTGGTATTATAACTATTCTTTTACGGAGGATCCAGTTTGCTGTTCTGATCTTGCAATTTGTATTCTTGACCTTATAACAGTGTATAAATTAGACTGCCTTGTATGTTATCTTCATCTACATGGTTATTTTGGTCATCAACCTGCCTTACTGAGATATCAGTAAAACAAATAAGAATGCAGATCCAAAGATAAAACGTATAACGTACTAAAGAAGGAACTTCTACATCTCTGATATAGAACACCATGTCCCACTGAGGACTTATTTGTATGTGAACATTTCATACATAAAATCTTTCATATGACTAGCTGTAACCTGACGCTTTAACATGAGTTATGAAGTCTGTTAAAATCCTTTTTTTTTTTTTGAGACGGGATTTCATTCTTTCACCCAGCTGGAGTGCAATGGCATGATCTCGGCTTACTGCAGCCTCCGGCTCCTGGGTTCAAACAGTTCTCCTGCCTCACCCTCCTGAGTAGCTGGGATTACAGGCATCTGCCACCACGCTGGCTAATTTCTGTATTTTTAGTAGAGACAGGGTTTCACCATGTTGGCCAGGCTAGTCTCAAACCCCTGACCTCAGGTGATCCACCTAAAGGGGATCCTGGCCTAAAATACATTTTTGATAGAGCAACATAAGTTAACAATAAATATATTTTAAATGGTTGTCAGAGGCACTAAAGAGATATGATTTCCTGTTATTGACCACTTGTATTGATTACTCTGAATAAATTAATAAGAAACCAAATGATGCTAAACTGCCTTAAAGAAAAATTTAGAAGGAAATTGCCAGATGCAGTGGCTCATGCCTATAATCCCAGCACTTTGGGAGGCCGAGGCGGGCGGATCACCTGAGATCAGGGGTTCAAGACCAGCCTGGCCAACATGGTGAAACCCCGTCTATACCAAAAATGCAAAAATTTGCCAGGTGTGGTGATGAATGCCTGTAGTCCCAGCTACTTGGGAGGCTGAGGCTTGAGAATAGCTTGAACCTGGGAGGTGGAGGTTGCAGTGAGCTGAGATCATGCCACTGTGTTCCAGCCTGAGTGACAGAGCAAGACTGTCTCAAAAAAAAAAAAAGAGAGAAAATTTAGAAGGAAATTGTGTTGGTCATCATTGTTTTCAACACAAGACATGAGTTTGCATCCACAGTACAACAGATGAACCAAACTTCCCCTGACATTCCCATACAAGAGTTTTGTCTAATGAAGTTTTGCTGTGCCTGTTTTTGATTAACAATAATCTCTTCCAGAAAAAGGTAGACTTATAAATGACAGTTGTTTAAGGTGTATTAATAAAACCACATTTTGAAATTAACATAGGCTTCAACTGTATTATATACTTGGGTCTAATTAGTGGTTGTTTATTAGAATTAATAGTATTTCAGGGAAGAAAGCTCTTAAAGTTAGATGTTTAATAGGTGACTTTTTTTTCATTTTGCTTACATTAAACATAATTATAATTGGCATTCATTTGCATTTTTATTTTGCAGTCTCTTGTTTTCAGCAGCCACTGTAAAGCAGTGAGTGGCTACTCAGACCAGGTCGTCCATCAGCGGAGATCAGCTACCTCCTCTCTGCGTCGCTGCCTGCTCACTGAGCTGCCATCTTTTTTGTGTGTGGCCAGTCCACGAGTAAGTGCTCCAGGAGGGAAGAGGTTAAATAGATGGTAATAGGAGAAATAAACCAATTTTTAAGGGATTTATTTCTTTTTTTTTCTTTTTTTGAGACAGAGTCTCGCTCTGTCGCCCAGGGTGGAGTGCAGTGGCCAGATCTCAGCTCACTGCAAGCTCCGCCTCCCGGGTTTACGCCATTCTCCTGCCTCAGCCTCCCGAGTAGCTGGGACTACAGGCGTCTGCCACCTCGCCCAGCTAGATTTTGTATTTTTTAGTAGAGACAGGGTTTCACTGTGTTAGCCAGGATGGTCTCGATCTCCTGACCTCGTGATCCGCCCGTCTCGGCCTCCCAAAGTGCTGGGATTACAGGCTTGAGCCACCGCGCCCGGTCAGGGATTTATTTCTTAAACAGAATTGTTTTAAACTATTTGGACTGTAAGAAACATATAAATTCTAGTATTTTAAAAGGTGGGCATTTGTGGTTCTGGCTTTCCCCAGACAACACTTATACTCACCTTCATTTGTTGATTTAAGAGTAGTTTATGGTAGATAGCTTCTTTTTATTTAGTCAGGGGCTCTAAACTATGGTGGGAATAAGCCATCTGTCAGGTAGAATATATATCACCCAACAGCAGGGTCGGGGCGAGGGAGCCATTTGTCACCTGTGTTGAGGTTTTTAAGGGTTTTCATGGGAGGGGGTCAGATTGGTAAGGATGGGGGGAGATTTGATCCGGTCATATCACCTCAGCACAGTCTCCAAATAACAAAAGGAAACATAACACTCCAGCATCAAGAACCTTCTCAGTGTTGTGTTTTCTTGCTTTCCGAAGCAGCCTCGCTTGGACTATCATTCACATGTCTGTTCCATCTGAAAAGTGACTGTTGTATCTTCTTTGCTATTCACCTTTTGTCCACTGTTATTTGCAGATTAGGGTTAGTTTATATTGTGGTTTCAACTTTGAGCAGTTATCTGCATCCTTCCTTTTTTTTTTTTTTGAGACGGAGTCTCGCTCGTCACCCGGGCTGGAGTGCTGTGGCCGGATCTCAGCTCACTGCAAGCTCCGCCTCCCGGGTTCACGCCATTCTCCTGCCTCAGCCTCCCGAGTAGCTGGGACTACAGGCGCCGCTACCTCGCCCGGCTAGTTTTTTTTGTAGTTTTAGTAGAGACGGGGTTTCACCGTGTTAGCCAGGATGGTCTCGATCTCCTGACCTCGTGATCCGCCCGTCTCGGCCTCCCAAAGTGCTGGGATTACAGGCTTGAGCCACCGCGCCCGGCCGTCTGCATCCTTCCTAATACACTGTTTATCAAAATAGAGAACCCTTACCGTTGCTGACAAGCATTGCTGCAAAGGCTTTAATTGGCACACTGGGGTTGTTTACTTTGCCTACATCTTCCATCCTCTTTTTTATCCCTGTTGATGAGAGCCAGATGAAAGATCTACAAAGAAGGGAAATAATCCAACTGTGGCCAGGTTCTGTGGTTAGAGCCAAGAATGAATTTCTGTCTTCCCAGTTCGTTTCTTTTTGCTCCAAGAGGCAACTTTCAGTTAGCCAGGAAGCTCTAAGAGGTTGACATTTCTTACCCTTCTATGTTTTTCTTTTGTTTATCCACTCATCTTAACAAGTGTACTGTTTTTACGTTTTTTCTTTTTTTTTTTTTTTTTTTTTTAATGTTTTTGAGGCAGGGTCACACTGTGTCACCCAGCCTGGAGTGCAGTGGCATGATTTCAGCTCATTGCAACCTCAGCCTCCTGGGCTCAAGTGATCCTCCCACCTCAGCCTCCCAAGTAGCTGGGACTACAGGTGCACATCACCACTCCTGGCTACTTTTTAAATCTTTTGTAAAGAAGAGGTTTTGTCATGTCACCCAGGCTGTTCTTGAACTCCTGAGTTCAAGTGATCTGCCTGCCTCAACCTCCCAAAGTGCTGGGATCACAGGTGTGACCCACCGTGCCCGGCATGTTTTCACAGTTCTATTCAAAGAAGAAGGAGCCTTTTCTATCTTCCTTGTTAATATTTTTCTACCATTATTTTTTATCAGCTTGCATTCTTTATTTAGTTTATCAAAAGACAGAATCTGCCAGGGGACCCCTAGAAAGATCATGAATCCTGTTGACTCCTGCCTGCCTAGATTTCTCTCTGCTGCTCCTGTGCTATATGAGTTTAATAACCCTTGTCACTATCAACTTTGTTTGGTTTATACTGGTTATCCAGAAAGTATTTGGATTTTGTACATACCTAACATGTTCTTCCAAAGTATTCTTGGTCTTAGAAGCTTAAGTTGATGCAGGGAAATGCACTTTTTCTAGGAAGCATTTAAAGCCAAGTGCTTCCACAGAAGGCAGTCTTCAGTCTTTCATGGCTGTGTGGTTGGTCTTGTTCTCTTAGTATGATAGGTGTATATACTAAGAGACCTAATAAGAGGAAGTTTAGATTTCTGAGAGAGGCACATCAAGTCTTTTTTAACTTCTCCTGTTCCTAGTGTTTTGTTTTTTGTTTTTTGGTTGTTGGTTTTTTGTTTGTTTTTTGAGATGGAGCCTTGCTCTGTCACCCTGGCTGAAGTGCAGTGACACAATTTTGATTGAATGCAGCCTTCGCCTCCCAGGTTCAAGCAATTCTCGTGCCTCAGCCCCCCAGGTAGCTGGAATTACAGGCGCATGCCATCACGCCCAGCTAATTTTCGTACTTTTAGTAGAGACAGGGTTTCACCTTGTTGGCCAGGCTGAGCTCAAACTCCTTATCTCTTGTGATCCCCCTGCCTAAGCCTCCCAAAGTGCTAGGATTACAGGCCTGAGCCACGGTGCCCAGCCTGTTCCCAGTGTGTAAGGAGCCAATAAAGATGAACTATCTTGGCCTGTAATTGTATTTATTTGTTGACCTGAAAGTTCTTCATTTGTTACCAGTTGGATCTCCCCAAATATCTATAGCCCACCACTCCCAAGAACAGCCCCACTCTCTCACACATGCATGTCCCATCTGTATTACTTCAGTATTGTTTTTAGAGGAGCCAGAAATCCCAGCTACCATGCCTGCTACTGCTGTTTCTCTCAAGATAAGTAAATGTAGCTTGAGGAAAACTCTTAATTACTGTGAACATGTGTTGGCAAGCAGGGAGCAGGAGAAAGCTTTTATCATTTGGCTGAAAGGCTGCTCCTTTCCCACTTGGCCCCTCCCATGTTTGTAGAGTTTCTTTACATGGCTAAACCTGAAAATGGGAGTAATTACACCATGATTAGGAGGACAGGAAGAAGAGTTTAGGTATCTCTGAATATTTCATACACAGATATACAACTTTTACCTTTCAAATCAGTCCTAGGGATTCAAATCAGTGAATAAGGCAAAATGTCATGAGATACCCTAATTATCTTATATTGACTTCTAACCTATCTGTATTGGGGGGAGAGAAACTGATGTCCTTTGAAGCCAACCCTGGCCTTGAATTAGGCAAATTAATTTCTCTGACACATGCTATGAAAACTTCAGGGTCAGTTCAGGAAGAACTATGCCACTATGGAAGGAATTATAGGAGTTATTTTATCAGTAGCTGAGGAATTAATTCTGCAGGGTTAATAAATTAAGGCCCTAGGAATTCTTACCAAAATACTGCAGCGCTTGGAGCGGTTACGCTTCCTTCACCTAGAGCAGGAACATACATGTCCTCAGGAAGGACGCGCTGAATGCTTAAGGAGGCAGCCCCTGAAGGTACTGTAGTTTCAGAAGTTAATGAAGCAAGAAAGGGGTTAGCTCCTGTAGGATGAGAGGGAGTATGCATTTTTTGTGGGGAGGGAAGAATGGTACGTCATGCTTCATCTCCCCTTCTTCTGATCAAATCAGAAGGTCACTTGGGGTTAGCAGAATAGGGGGAGGCTGTCTGGGATACAGCTGACTTAGAAAGCAGGATTTATTCTAAGTAGATTGTACATTTTTGCCCTCATTTGGACCTCATAAGTACATTGCTTACATACTTACAACATGACATTGTATGATTCTGCATATATTAATATCTTGATCCCGGGCTCCTGGCCAAAGAAGCCTGTCAAAACATGGAAAAATATTTCACTAAGAACAGTATCTTGTAAACCTCTCAGCATTCAATCCTGGACCTGGAAGGGTATCATCAAAATGTAAATTGAAAATAGATGAAAGTTTATAAGTAGAAAAGTTGTTTTGTTTTAAACTATAAGAGTGCCTAGAAATGAATCCCAGGCAGAAAACCATTCTTCTTGTGTGTCTCTTCTTTCATGCTGAGATTCTGGCTTTTGGCTTTTATCTCAAGAATATGAGCACAGAGTCTTTATGTATAATTCTCCAATGATAAGATTCTGCTTTTAAAACCAAATTTTCTGTTAAATTTTTTTTTAAATTTTTTAATTTTAATTTAACTTTATTTTATTTACTTTGTTGTATCTCTTCCCTTTGAGACGGAGTCTTGGGCTCTGCCGGCCCAGCCCGCTGGAGTGGGCAGTGGCGGATGCTCAGCTCAGCCTGGCAAGCTCGCGCCTCCGGGTTCACGCCATTGCTACTGTCTCAGGGCTCGCCAAAGTAGGTCGCTGGGACTACAGGCGCGCCGCCTCGTATCGCCCGCGGCTAAGTCTTTTTGTATTTTTTAGGTAACGACGAACCGGCCCTTTTCACCGTATTAGCCAGGATGGTCTCCATCTCCTGACCTCGTGATCCTCCTGTCTCAGCTTCCCAAAGTGCTGGGATTACAGGCTTGAGCCACCGCGCCCGGCCTAAAAAATTTTTTTTTAATCAAAACGGTTATCTGTGAGTATAAAATTGGTCTGTATGAGTCTTTTTTTTTTTCCCCGAGACACAGTCTCACTCTGTCACGCAGGCTGGAGTGCAGTGGCGCAATCTCATCTCACTGCTGCAGCCTCCACCTGTTGGATTCAAGTGATTCTATCACCTCAGCCTCCCGAGTAGCTGCAATTACAGGCAGGCACTACCATGCCCGGCTAATTTTTGTATTTTTAGTAGAGTCGGGTTTCACCATGTTGGCCAGGCCGGTCTCGAACTCCTGACCTCAGGTGATTCACCCACCTCGGCCTCCCAAAGTGCTGGGATTACAGGCGTGAGCCACTGTGTCCGGCGGTATGAGTCTTACTAGAGAAGACTAAATATGCTTTACTCATCTAAGAGTATGCATGCTGTTCAAGATACATAGAACTGGTCATATTTCTATAGTGTAGACTATTACTTTTTAAACTTTTTATAGAGGTATAGCTGCTATTAATTTTGCAGGTCTACAACACACATCCTACAGGGGAGATGTCTGCTCTGACCCAGGATCTGCTGGGATACTGCCATGTCAAGTCATAGAAGGGAGAGAGACCCAATTTTCATCCATCTGCTTTGTATTCCCATATTTATTTGCTTTCATTTGGTCCATATTTATTTGCCCGTGCTCGTTTATTCGTGGGAAAAATGAATAAGTTGGAAGCAAGAAAAGAAGCTCCTTTTTTTACCTTTTTTTTTTTTTGAGACAGTCTCTCACCCTGTCACCCAGGCTGGAGTACAGTGGCACAGTCTTGGCTCATTACAACATCTGCCTCCTAGGTTCAAGCCATTCTTGTGCCTCAGCCTCCCAACTATCTGGGATTACAGGTGCACGCCACCATGCCAGACTAATTTTGTAGTTTTGTAGAGATGGGGTTTTGCCATGTTGGCCAGGCTAGTCTCGAACTCCTGACCTTAAGCGATCTGCCACCTCGACCTTCCAAAGTGCTGGGATTACAGGTGTGAGCCACCACGCCCCGCCGAAAACAAGTTCCTTCTGGAGAGGATAAAGGCGATACGAGTTTCTAGTACTGTTTGGATAAACTATTTTTGTTGTGAACTGGTTTTGGAACTCCAGGCCCAGTTTGCTGTGACCCTCTGTAGTTTTGCATCTGGACTATAGATGGCACTGCTCCCTAGCAAACTCAGTTCAGCTTCATCTGCAAGCCAGAGTATTCTCTGGTTATTGGTAAATGATGCTCTTTCTGTCACGTTGGTACCCTCCAGAGGCACCTGCAGCCCCAATGTCAGCTGTTTATATGCCTCAAGGCAGTATTTCTCAAGGTTCAGCTTGGGATGCTGGGGTGCTTGTCAAAAACATAGATCTATTGGCCCCTCCCTCAGTTCTTCTGTATTGAAATGTACACTTTGATACGCTTCAAAGGAGGTCCTTATGCATACCAAAACTTGACAGCCATTTCCCTAAAGCTTAATCAACATGAAAATAGAAAAGTTAATAGCAAGATCAAGTTCCCTCGGTGCCTAACTTCCATGAAATAATAGAACTACCTAACTAGATACAGCCAGTGTTTTATGTTCTGATTTCTCCTATGCTGTGGCCCTTGCTTCTCATACCTTGTTTCTCCCCATGTCTTAGTCTAGCTCTAGGGTTTTTCTGAGCAATTCTGCATATGCAGATTGAGTATCTCATCCAAAAATCCCAAACCCAAAATGCTCCAATGAGCATTTCCTTAGTGCATCATGTAGGCACTCAAAGTTTTAGATTTTGGAGCATTTTGGATTTTAGATTTTCAGATTAGGGATATTCAATCTGAAATGGGCTTTGAGCATTTTTGTCAGCGTGGGCTTGACAGATAATCACAGCCTCCACATTTTAACAAAAGCTAGCCTTGTCATCTTCAACAAGTTCCTTACCAGTTGACTTCACAGGTATCCGAATACTGCCTATTAGAGTAAGAATAAACCCAGATAGCCAAAGAAGGAAAAAATCTGTATTTTTGAATTGGCAGGAGCCCTCTACTCCATTGAGTGAGCAGCAGCTAAGTATTGTTTGGTTACACCTTGCATTGAGATAAGAATTTGTGTATAGCCTTTGGCCAAGCCAGGAAACGAATCTGCTACTCTCTGGCAATTGCTTCCCTAGTCAGTCCCCTGCCCTCCCCACTCCCCCTTCTCCAGTTTACCGCCTGAAAGAAAGTTTCTCTTTCGGCCGGGCGCGGTGGCTCAAGCCTGTAATTCCCAGCAGTTGGGAGGCGAGACGGGCGGATCACGAGTCAGGAGATCTGAAACACCTGGCTAACACGGTGAAACCCCATCTCGACTAAAAATCAAAAACCTAGCCCGGGCGAGTGGCCTGTAGTCCCAGCGACTTGGGAGGCGCTGATGCAGGAGAATTGGCGCGTAAACCCGGGAGGCCGAGCTGCATGAAGCTGAGATCCGGCCACTGCGTCTAGCCAGGGCAAAGAGCAAGATCTAGTCAAAAAAAAAAAAAAAGGGCCCGGGCGCGGTGCCTCAACCGTAAGCCCACAGCACTTGGGAGGCCGAGACGGGCGGTATCACGAGGTCAGGAATTCGAGACCTATCCTGGCGAACAGTGAATACCTCGCTACTATAAATACAAAACCAGCCGGGCAGGTGCGGGCGTCTGTAGTCCCAGCTACTTTGGAGGCTGAGGCAGGAGAATGGCGTAAACCCGGGGAGGTCGGAGCTGCCATGAGCTGAGATCCGCCACTGCAAATTCTTCCAGCCTGGGCCGACAGAGCAAGACTCAGCCCAAAAAAAAAAAAAAAAAAAAAAAAAAAAGGAAAGAAAGTTTCTCTTTCATTAGGTTTGTCAGTCAGCAACCTGGTCAGGGAAGAGGAGAAAGCTGTCGATAAATTTGGGAGCTTTGCCACAAAAGCATTAAAGATGACTTCAAATATGCCAGGCCAATATTCTTTAGTTTTTAAATGATGTCTGACTAGCCGCAGCTCCCTTTCTGTCATCACCATCATGTGTATGGCTAAGAGAACTTTGCCAAGAACAGTATCTAGCAGTGAAGGAGGTGGCAAAATGATCAGATATATATGCATATAATAGAGTTATTGTTGACTGGTATCCTGGTTTATCTGCAAACTCCAGCTGTCTTTGGATCTTTAGTTTCTTTGCAGGTTTCATATTATAAGAGGTTGGCTTTTTATTTGGAAAAGCTCACTAAGTCATTAGGGACAGCTTAGTGTGCCAGAACAGGTATTTAAAACCACTAGTCTAAGAACCATCCACATTAGTCTGATTTCAAAGTTGAGGTTCCCAAAAGGCATAGTGTGTATAGACAATGTGAAAGAGCCATCTCATGTGAATCTTTAACTGCAGGTTACCGCAGTACCATTGGATTCTTACTGCAATGACCGAAGTGCAGAATATGAAAGGCGAGTTCTGAAGGAAGGAGGGAGTCTGGCAGCCAAGCAGTGTTTGTTGAATGGGGCCCCTGAACTAGCTGCAGACTGGCTAAATCGACGATCACAGTTCTTCCCAGAGCCAGCTGGAGGTCTGTGGAGCATCAGGCCTCAGAATGGCTGGTCTTTCATCAGGATTCCAGGTGAGTTCTTAGTTCTCTTGGAATATGTTCCTCGCTTTGGCAAGGGGAGAACCAGGGTTCTCTCCATGTGGTCCTTTCAGATATTTGGAATATACTGTTCTTGAGGTTTCTACTTCCTTTTTTGCCCTTAGTAATTTATAGGTAAGAACATTAGTAATTTATGATGAGTGGAGAGAGAAGTATTTTTAGATTTCTGCTTAAATACACTCCTTTGACATGCTTACAGCTGAGAAAGAAATGCCACTCTTAAAAAGAAAAGGTAGAAATAAACTTAGTAGGAAAGGCTCTAGGTTGAATGAGTACAGTTATCTTGTGCCATTGCCAGTGGAATGAATGAGAATGTCGTCACTCACAGAAAGCCTAATTTAAATAGCATAAACAGTGTCCTACATGAAGCGGTAGAGATATGAATGATAACAAGAGAAAAACAGTGTATTCTATGCCAAAATACTAACGGATTCCCAGATCCTCTAGGGTCAAAGTCGAGGGTTGAAAGGAAACTAGGTTTTCATCTTTGCTTTAGTGAGACTACTTTTAAGGAAACTGAACACAGAGAATTCATAGGCTCACGTTCTTTGCTTACACCTGTAGGCAAACTGGAGTGGTAGCTTGGAGCTATAGTGTTAGTTTTGGTTGTCCAGATTCTCTGACATTTTGACTATATTCTGGTTTTGTTTGTTTGTTTGTTTGTTTGTTTGTTTTGAGACGGAGTCTTACTCTGTCGCCTAGGCTGGAATGCAGTGGCATGATCTCGGCTCACTGCAAGCCCTGCCTCCTGGATTCACACCATTCTCCTGCCTCAGCCTCCCAAGTAGCTGGGACTACAGGCACCCACCACCACGCCCGGCTAATTTTTTGTATTTTAGTAGAGACAGGGTTTCACCATGTCAGCCAGGATGGTCTTGATCTCCTGACCTTGTGATCTGCCTGCCTCGGCCTCCCAAAGTGCTGGGATTACAGGCGTGAACCATGCGCCTGGCCGACTATATCCCTTTTACTGGCATATAATGAAAATAAACTAGAGCTAAGCATTCAACAGAGGTCTTCTTCTGTCTCTAAGAGATAACTGGATTCCAGTGTGCAAGGCCTGGTTTTTCCATTTTATTTTGTCAAGTGTCAAGGGGTTTGCACCAGCCTGTTAGTAGCTTGGGAGTGCTTTGAGAACTCCAAGATGTCTTTCTGAGTATCTGAAAGCGGTATTACACATGGCCTTGTAGC
Source organism: Rhinopithecus bieti (assembly GCF_001698545.2). NCBI lineage: Eukaryota > Metazoa > Chordata > Mammalia > Primates > Cercopithecidae > Rhinopithecus > Rhinopithecus bieti. The sequence goes on from NW_016811945.1 coordinate 1,136,975, forward strand.
TGACTTAAAGCACATGAAAGCAGTGAGTGGAAATAATATTGTTTGAAAATCAGGGGGGCACCCTAAGTGTAAAGCAAGCTGATAAGGAAACCACAGAATCCCAGGCAAGAGATGAGCACCGTTATTGAAAGAAGCAAGATAGCACCTTACTTCTTTTTTCTCCCTTCTTCATTCTGGCTCCTAAGTTCCCATTATAGGAGTAGATGGCTTATTGCTGGCGTTGTGGGAATCTCTTGTGGCTTTTCCTGTTCTTTGAAAGAAAAATGGACCTTGTTTAAATAGCAGGAAGCGTCTGAGTTCTTTTTGCATCGATAAAAAGCACCAGCCTCACTGGCTGTTTACTGTGAGAACCAACCAGCTCCTCACCCCATTGTGCTCTGTAGACTAGCTGGGACAGGGCGGGGGTTGGGGGTGTCTCACTGGAACCCTTATTTCATCTCTTTTCCTTTATACTTTTACATTTTCTCTTTCCCTGAGAAGGGTTGCTTCCATATTCCTTGAGAGACTGACCAAAATCTTCTGGGTTTCACACCTTTTCTTCTCCATGTTTCACCAGAAAGATGTACAATCCCTTCAAAAAGTCCCCTTTCCTGGGAAAAAGGAGATACTATTTAATCTTTTGCCCTATTTTATTGCCATAGGATACATTCTTTTTATCGCTGAATAGGATTTTACACTGTGGATGGTAAAAACCTATATCTACATGAAAGTACTATAAGATTATACCGTAGGATTGTAGGAAAGTTTGTAAGAGAGTATGATAGGTTTGTTCATTTCAACATTTTTTAAGCTCCTGTTTTATTTTTAGCACCCAAGGATCCAGGAAGCTCCTGTTTTAAAGAAGGGCCTGGACACAGGTTTGACTTAGCAGAATCAGCTGGATTTCCAGAGAATTGTGTTCCTTATGTCTCTGTATCCTGCTTAACAACAGGTGGAGCTCTTGTCCAGTGCAACTTAAGTGACTTCTTAAAACTTGGCTAACAAATGCCAGCCCCAGAAGTCACGCTAGTGTGTTCAGAGAAAGAAACCTGTTTTTCCTGCATATCTTATTTACTCCATTTAGCATGCTTACCAGCAAATCAGAGATAGTGTTCATTGCTTAAGTGTTTTAAGGCTGTTGCTGAAGTGTTTCTTCTTAGTCCTTTTCCTTCAGGGCAGTACAAAGAAATCCAGTCCATCCACTTCTCCCTTCCCCACCTACATGATAACTAGATAACAAGCTGACAGCAGGTACCACTTCATGCTTCCTTTAGTCCTATCAGAGTTCTGTCTTTATAAGTATATGCACATCTTCATTTCTGAGCTTTTCTAATCCTAGGAACAGTTCATTCTGATTAGCAAAGTAAAGTAGATGTGGGAAGCAGGACTGTTTGAAAACCATTGAATCATGATTTAGTTTCTCAAAATTCAGACATAAAACAAATTTGTATATGCATTAACATTTGTGCTGAGAGAGTATATCTAAATGGAGAAAGAAGATAAGCAGGCTACAGAAATCTTACGAACTTAGCTTGCCCACTCTCACTCAAGTGCTGAAAAATATATCGTCTTTTTTTTTTTTTTCACCTTTTGCTTTTAATGAGAACAGAGAGAAGTATAATGTCTAAAGCTGATTGGTAGCTCTGTGGTGAATGTTTAGGAGCTATCAAAATTGAGAGACCTCAGGGAATTCAGTTACTGGAGAAGGGTAATTGTGGTAAGAATATAACCTTAAAAGTTGTTATGAAAACTTTGCTGCGTGCTCAGACTTGGAATTTATACAGTACTCCTTGTCTAGTGCCAGGGAGAGGGCTTAGCAGTCAGTTCTGTCCCAGCTGCAGTCATTTGATTGTGTTGGTAAGGAGACCAACAAAAAGAAGAGCATTTCAATCATCTAAACAGGACCAAACAAAGAGACTGAACAAAGGTGTGTGCCACAGTGTCAGGGAGGGGGTGGTAGAAGGAGACATGGCCTGGCAGCATTCCGAAGGTGGGAAATGGCAGGCTGCAGTGCAGAGGGAGTAAACAGCCAGGACCTGTGGCTTTGTAGCAAAAACAGAGTGGCCAATGATTTGTTATGGTGCTGTCAGCACATCCGTTCTTATTCTTTGTATACAATAATTGTGCATTTGGCAAATTGTGGCAAGAACAGAGAATGACTGTTGAGAACTTTTGGATTGCTGTCAACAGTCAGACTCTGTCAATCTGAAGAAATGCCATAGGTTCAAACCCAGAAACTGAGGAGGTACACTGTGTTTTCTTAACAGTTTTTCTCTTTTAGGTGTTAGTTGTCTACATAATATCTCTGTCCTTTCTCTCTCCCTTTTTGTGTCCTATGGCCACTTCTACATATACTCTTACCCAACCCAACCCCTTAAGCCTATACTCTTCTCCTCTTAATGGCAGCAGTTGTTCAGGGCATGTTTATGGACCAGTCTGCAAACAGGAAACTCTACTTCCTGAATATGATGGGAGTTAAATGATACTAACTGGATAAGATGAAAATTTGTGAGTTAAGTGTTCTTTAAAGATCTGTTGCTGAAATGCTTTTCTTGTGAGAAGAGGAAGGAGAACACACAAGTTAGTGAGTGAGAGGAGCTTCATTGCGGAGAAACTCAAAGTCAGTCTTTCTGAAAAGACCTGCTGTCTTTATTGAATTAACATACAACTAGGGTTAATGACATTTACCTGCCAACCGATTTGCAGTCCTCCCAGAGAGCTAGTTTTGGGTTTAAAAAAAAAGGTAGGGGGCTGGGTACCATGGCTCAGCACTTTAGGAGGCCAAGGCGGGAGGATCCCTTGAGCCCAGGAGTTCAAGACCCACCTAGGCAGTATGGCAATACCCTGCTTCTACAAAAAACAGACAAAATTAACTGGGTGTAATAGCTCACCTGTAGTCCAAGCTACTCAGGAGGCTGAGATGGGAGGATCACTTGAGCCCAAGAGGTCGAGGCTGCAGTGAGCTGTTATCGTGCCACTGCATTCCAGCCTGGGTGACAGAGTGGGACCCTGTCTTGAAAAAGGGGAAAAAAAGAGAGAAGTTATAAATCTCTTTGTTTGCTTTTCTCCAAAGGCAGGTAGGATACATTCTCAGTGCTTTCGGGATGTAGACAATCACAGAACTAGCAGAAACAGATATCTAGAGATAGGATGAACAAAGGAAAAACAAAATTTTCAGGTCACTTAACAGCAGATTGACGTAGATGTCACCCATAGGTGTCCATGTATACCTGGTGTCCTCTGAGTAAGGATGTGGAGCAGGGATGCTTTTAAGTGCCTTAAGAGCACATGTCTGATTGAGAGTCATCAGGGAATTTACACATCCCCCTTTTGGGATATCTTTTCCCAGGGCACTCTTGGAGTCGTGATCTTTTCAGGGCTTTGCATGCATTCTCCCATTAGAGCACTTTTCTCATCTCATGATGACAAGCATCTTGGTTATAGTGTTTGTGGTTGCATACAGCTTTGCATTGAGTGATTTGTCACTTCAATTAAATACAGTTCTCCCCACCCCCTTTTCTTCTCCCCAGGCAAGGAGAGCCTCATCACTGACAGTGGAAAGCTGTATGCCCTTGATGTCCTGCTGACTCGGCTCAAGTCTCAAGGGCATAGGGTCCTTATCTACTCCCAGATGACCAGGATGATAGACCTGCTGGAGGTAGGAGAAGGAATCTTGGGGACCTAGGATACCTTGACATTTAATTGGTAGTAATCAGATGTCCATGACTAATGTTAGTCCTGCTTAATGGGAACCCCAAAACTCCCTTTTTTCTTTTTTCTTTTTCCTCTTTTTTTTGAGACATAGTCTCACTCTGTCACCCAGGCTGGAGTGCAGTTACACGATCTCAGCTCTGCAACCTCTGCCTTCTGGGTTCAAGCAGTTCTTCTGCCCCAGTCTCCCGAGTAGCTGGGATTACAGGTGTGCATCACCACACCCCACTTTTTTTTTTTTTTTTTGTATTTTTGGTAGAGATGGTATTTTGCCATGTTAGCCGGGCTGGTCTTGAATTCCTGGCCTCAAGTGATCCACCCACCTCAGCCTCTCAAAGTGTTGGAATTAGAGGCGTAAGCCACCACACCCAGCCCCCAAAACTCCTTTTTTTGATTTTATAATCTATAAAGGGAGCAGAGTTAGATCCTGGTATGGGGAGTATGTGAAGGACTTGCGCCCCCTTCCCTATACCAGTGAAATAGAACATCTCTTACATCCTTCTTTTACTAGGGAAGATATTTCTTAATTTTAAAGTAGGTCACAGCGTAGGAATCTAAAATTATGTATGGAAAACAAGATTTAGGATTAGTTCTCTATGTAAAAAAGCAGAGAACAGCTATTCAACCTGAGTTAATGCAGTGATTCTCAACTTGACTACGTATTGCAATCACCTGAGAAGCTTTTAAAAAATGTAGATGTCTAGTCCCATTCCTAGAGATTCTTTCTTACTACGTTTGAAATGAGGCCTGGGCATCAGGATATTTACAAGGTCCTGGGGTGATTCTAATGTGCAACCAGGCTTGACAGCTACTAAGTTAGTGGAAAAGATATAACTGTGCAAAGCAGCTTTTGTTTCTTTAATTGCTTCTTTGTTGAGGTTTTTCTCTTTCTTGTCTGAGTGGTGACTTATTTTTTAAGGGACAGGAGGTCATAGACCTTGAAACAGGAGAGTGAAAATGAGAACAGATAATCACAAACTAGTAGAGTAAGTCTTTATATAAATAAAGTTTGAGAGGCAAAAGCACCTGGTTGTCAGAAGTACATAAATATTCTCATGTTTTTATATATGTAAGGCTTCATACCCTCACCCTGTTACACCAGGGAATAGTAATAAGTAAGTGGAAATTGTACTGTTATTATCATTATCTAGGAATAAAGCAGTAGGGACCATATCAGTAGAGAAGGAATGAAGGCTAGCATTAAGGAGGGTTTTCAGGCCTTTTGGAAGCCAGGATTGGCTTGTTGAATTTTGCAATGAATTTATCTGAAATCAGTGGGAGGTTTCTTTTAATAATCTGGTAACTTCTTTTAGCAAGAGACATAAATGATTTTTGGGGTCAGTTTCAGCACCAAGTCTTAGGTTTCATAGCCCCTTGAATGCTGTTGACAGGCTAAACTCTCTGGTTTGTATTATGAGTAGGCCACTTATTCCTAAATGATGGAAGTGCTTGTGAGTGAATGTAAGTCACCATAAGAGAGGTGATTAAGCTGTTGCTTTTGCTGTATATATTAACTATGTTAAATGTCCTAACTGCAGTAATCCAAAATAGAAGGACTGCCTGCATGTCTAGTGTTCCGTTCAAACATGAGCCCAACAGCCAAAACAACATGAGTAACTTTTCCTTCAGTGGGGCTCTTTTTAGGTAAAGTGCACTTTCCTTGTCCTCAAGAGTCAGGGAAAGTATAGCTAAAGTAGTGATCTTCAGCTGCTAACAAAGAAAAAGCAGTATGCTAAGGATACTAGTAAGGGACATAATGGTATTTCTTTTCCAAGACTATAGTCTTACATGTTGATTCATATTAAAGGGAAGTTCCAGGGGAATGTGAATGAGCAATCAAAAAATAAACTAGCTTTGGTAGGTAAAGGTGAGTGTAGGTGGTTTAAGTTTGATACAGCCTCTATTTTAGTCCTTCCCTCGGTGTATTGCACACTTCTAGGTTCTCATTAAATATTACTAAAATAAGTAATTCAGAGTATGATAAGTTTCGTTCAGGATAAGTGCTGTAAATTCTACACACCAGGATCACTTCCTCTCGATCTATAATCCAACAGTTATTTTTGGGTTGTGGACCTAGTGAGTAGGTTTTGCAAATAAGCAGCTTGAGAGCCTCTCTAAACATAGATGTATTTCTAAGGGGAATTCCAAATTAGGGAAATGCAAATTCAAAGCCTGAATTTCACAACTGCTGACATTCCTTAGCCATATGTATAACATGCATCTTGGATGCTGAAACTGGAAAATGTTGCAACTATTTGTATGTTTTAAAACTAAAATGAAACTCTTGTCTGGTTTCCTTAATGCTACACTAGTGGTTCTTCATTTATTTTCTTAAAGTTTATTCATTTTTAATTTATTTTAATATTATCCACTCAAATGAACCACATTCTGTATTCCAGGAGATTAGTACTGAAATATAATTTAATTTATGAGCACGGAATTACAATGGCCACAGTGTTTACCGTATATCTAATCATGTATTTATGAAATATAAACATATTGTGCATCTTGAGATAGTGCAGCACTAGGCCTGCATTTTTTTATCTTTGAAAGAGTGTTTTTCAGTCACTTTCATAATAGAAACTCTGAGTACTAACATTCATTAAAGCCATGTTTCAGCATTAAAGCATGACCTGGCACATGATCTTGCACTAGGACCTTCTGAATAGATGCTGTCCATTGAGTGTTCTTGACCTTAAGAAAAAACACAAACTTAAGTCTCAAAATGTTGTTTTGTTATTTCAGGATTTTTCTTTTTCTCTTGAAATCGTATACCCTCTTCAAAGAGAGAAAGAAATGCTTCCAATAGAGTAAGAGTTAGAAACTCACACTGCGGGTATCAAAGCTCTGTGTTGCTGTGGAGTATGTCAGCAGCTCTCTTTCATCCAACAGACTTTTTGGGGTTTTGCTGCTGTTGTTATGTGCCTTAGCCATGCCTGTCTGTCTCTCTGTTTCTGGGGCTTGGCAGAACTAGAAGACATTAAGAATTCACATACTTCTCTATGGCCAGGTTTCCATTCTGTGAGAAATACTAGTTTTGGACATTACTATTTGCACAGTATTTTTTAAAGTCATTGATCGCTTCCTTTTTCCCTTGGGTAAAAATCTGACTTTAAATTTCTTGTGTATGTATCAGATCTTCTTCCACATAGAATATATTCAGGAATGTTGTATTATTTCATATGGCATCTAAATAGTAGTATTTCCAGATAGGGGATTTTTAAAAGGAGAGTGCTTTTGCTGTAACAAATGGGCACTAAGAAAAACCAAAATAGTGAAGAGGAGACTGCTTAATTTCCAGGGCCAGGAGTTTTTAGTTTGCCACTGGCAGAAGTCAAGGACATAAATAGGTGAGGAAATCATAGATCAATAAATGTCGTTATGAGTTTATTTTATATTTACTGAACCACCTATAGGATCTTTTTTGTTGTTCTTTTGTTGTTGTTGTTTTGTTTTAGACGGAGTCTCGCTGTGTCACCCAGGCTGGAATGCAGTGGTGGGATCTCAGCTCACTGCAACCTCCACCTGCCAGGTTCAAGCAGTTCTTCCTCAGCCTCTGGAACAGCTGGGATTACAGGCACGCATCACCATGCCTGGCTAATTTTTGTATTTTTGTAGAGATGGGGTTTCACCATGTTGGCCAGGCTGGTCTTGAACTCCTGACCTTAAGTAATCCTCCCATCTTGGCCTCCCAGAGTGTTGGGATTACAGGAGTGAGCCACTGCACCTGGCCACCTATAGGATCTTGGCTGTTGGGCATACTAGGGGAACACATGATCCCTGTGCATTTGGGATGGTGGTATCCAGCTGGATGTCAGGCAGAACTTTTCCTGCCACCACCAGTTTTACCATGGTTAGGGACTATTCTCTGTATTCTAGTAGCAAAGAACTTCTAACTTACTACAAATGACTTATCTCTGGGTCTTCTCTTTTGAGTTTCATTCCTGTTGCATCAAGCAACTGAGTTTGTAGTTTAAGGAAATAAGCCACTTGATACTTTCCTGTGTAATAAAGAGTACTTGGAAAGAGTTAATCAATTTATGCTATATGTGGTGTAATTGTTAAATACTGAAATCCAGACAAATCTTGAACTGCACCAATATGTGATAATAGTGCAATGTAGAATTAAATCCAGATAATCCATACATAATGACATTTGAGACCCTGAGTTATGTAACTTGCTCAGTCAGCTATCCAAGTGCAGTTACTCACTGGGGGAAGATTTATCCTGAGTAGACATTCTGTCATTTATGAGTTGGCCTCTCTTAGAAATGCAGGTTACCTTTGGAAGCTGTGATTCTGAAGATATTGTAAAGCTGGGTATTCTGAAAATGCCCCATGGAATGAAAAGCAAATTGGGTTGGCACATCTGATATCTTAAGTTGCCTGCTTGGCCTTCTTCCAAGTGTACTCTACTTCCTTTCAAAAAAAAAGAAATTTGGGGCTACTGTTAACTAGAGTTCTTATTAGGTCTTAGGAATTATAGAAGAAAAATTGTCAACTTACAGCCATGCTGTGTATAGTCTTTTTAATCCTTTTTTTCCTCCATGCTACCTTTGAGCAAAGCATGAATGCTAGGCAGATGCAAATATTAGTTAAACATAGTGTTTGACTTTAAGGAATGTATCTAGTGGAGGAGGCATACACATATACAAATAACTGTCAGTGAACCCTGATACTAATGTCAAAATGTGTGAATAGAGCTGAGGATAGCAAGAAGGATACGTTTATTTCTAACTGAGTCACTCTTAAGGAAGGCATCACAAAGACAGTGACATCTGAACTTAAGAACAAATAGAATTTCAACCATCAGGGAGAAAGGAATTTGAGACTAAGGAAGCCAGATGTAAAAAGAGAGGTGGAAAGGTACAAGAGTAGTCCATTGTGACTGGAATGGCATAGAAGAAAGGGAGATAACAGGAGTAGGTTGAAGTCAGATTATTTTGGCCCATGATTGCCTTTTGCTTGTCTTGCTCCAAAGGGCTCTGTATTAGATAAGGGAATTATGGTTGTCAACTTAACTCGCTTGGTTCAATTTACTTGGACTACAGAAAATTGTAATAGAGAGAGTAGCCTTTTGCTAATTATATACCCCAAAGATGGAAAACAGCATGTCCAAGAAAATAAAATTACATCACATCTGCAGGTTTGTGGACCATACTGAGTCCTTTCCCAAAATTGTTTTATCAAAATGAAATCTGGTTAAAATGAAAGTCAGAGCCAGCTTTGGAACAGAAGTTTCAGAATGAAAGGTAGGTAATAGGATATATAAAACATTTGCCTTTATTTTTTCAGGTGTCCGATTATCCTTTCTTTATAATGGTGGTGGATCAGATTATGGACAGGATATATTAAAAACCATGGGGTTAATGGGGCTCCTTCTTATTTTCATGTTAGTAGTGCTGATCATCCCTTCCATCTGGGAAACAGTAGGAGGGTTAAGCCAAGGACTCTGGAACCAATCTGCCTGAGTTTCAATCCTAGGTCTGCCACCGACTGCCTGTGTCACATGAGGGACCTTAACATCTGTAAAATAGGAGGGACAATAGTAAACCTACCCTTAATATATACCCATGAAAATTAAAAATCTAAAAAAAAAAAATGTAAAAGGAGGTGATTGGAAGCTGTTGCAGAGCAGATCATGAAGATTTTGATCGTGATCTCTGATCCTGGGGGAAAAAAATTAAAAGAGAAATTTAAAAATATGTTAAATAGGCCAGGCGTGGTGGCTCAAGCCTGTAATCCCAGCACTTTGGGAGGCTGAGACGGGCGGATCACGATGTCAGGAGATCGAGACCATCCTGACTAACACGGTGAAACCCCGTCTCTACTAAAAAATACAAAAATCTAGCCGGGTGAGGTGGCGGGCGCCTGTAGTCCCAGCTACTCGGGAGGCTGAGGCAGGAGAATGGCGTAAACCCGGGAGGCGGAGCTTGCAGTGAGCCAAGATCCGGCAACTGTTCTCCAGCCCGGGCGACAGAGTGAGACTCAATCTCAAAAAATAA
>NW_016811945.1:1146861-1154457 GCF_001698545.2 Rhinopithecus bieti
CTCCCAGCACTTTGGGAGGCCGAGACGGGCGGATCACGAGGTCAGGAGATCGAGACCATCCTGGCTAACACGGTGAAACCCCGTCTCTACTAAAAAATACAAAAAACTAGCCGGGTGAGGTGGCGGGCGCCTGTAGTCCCAGCTACTCGGGAGGCTGAGGCAGGAGAATGGCGTAAACCCGGGAGGCGGAGCTTGCAGTGAGCCAAGATCCGGCCACTGCACTCCAGCCCGGGCGACAGAGCGAGACTCCATCTCAAAAAAATATATATATATATATATTAAATAGCACTTACCTTAAAGGTTGCCATAATGATTAGATGAACATAACCAGGTAAAATAGAATAGTGACTGGCAGTTAGTGAATGCTCAGTAAAACTATCTTGAGTTATGCTGGCAGCTCTGTTTGCATGCCACTGATGTGGCATATGGATGTGATCCGAAATCCTACCTTTTAATCAGTGGCATGCAAACAGAGCATTGTCTTCTCAACTTGTATAGTAAAATAGTGGTTTTCAAACTGATGAGATGTGTTAGAGGACCGGTAGCTATTAAGCAGAGATGGCCACTCTTCATCAGTCAGGATAGCGATGCTTTTATCTATTATCTGTATTAGAGGGGTTTCATATAAGAGTTTGCTTGAAGAAAGTGTTCCAGTGCTTTAAAAACAGTGTATGTTTGGCCAGGCACAGTGGGTTACACCTGTAATCCTAGCACTTTTGAAGGCCAAGGGAGGAGGATCACTTGAACCCAGGAGTTCAAGACCAGCCTGGACAACATAGCAAGACCCCCATCTCTATAAAAATTTAAAATTTAAATTAAAAAATTAGCTGGGCATAATAGTGCATGCCTATAGTTCCAGCTACTTGGGAGGCTGAGGTGAAAGGATCACTTGAGCCCAGGAGGTCGAGGCTGCAGTGATCCAAGAAAACTATACTTCAGCCTGTGCAATAGAGCAAGACCCTGCCTCAAAAACTAAACAAAACCAAAAAAACTGCATATGTCTACCATAGTGCTTCTCAAAATTAATGCTTTCGAATCAAATGTTATTAAAATGCACCTTTTAGTGGTGTGCTGGACATCGTGGCTGACGCCTGCAATCCCAGCACTTTGGAAAGCCAAGGTGGATGTATCACCTAAGTTCAGGAGTTTGAGATCAGCCCGACCAACATGGTGAAACCCCATCTCCACTGAAAATACAAACTTTGCCAGGCATGGTGGCGCATGCCTATAATCCAGCTACTTGGGAGGCTGAGGCAGAAGAATCACTTAAACCCCGGAAGTGGAAGTTGCAGTGAGCCAAGATCGCGCCATTGCACTCCAGCCTGGGCAACAGAGCAAGACTGCATCTCAAAAAAATAAAATGCAGATTACGATTTACTGGGTAAGAGGTGTGTCCCTCAATTCTGCATTTGTGGTACAAGTGCTGCCCATCTGAGGGCCATGCTGAATGGCAAGGTTCAAAGGGAAACTGCCCTGCATTCTCTTTCTAGTGGTTGTTCTCAGCTGCCAATATAGGCTATCAGAATAATCTTTGAAGTTTTTTCCAGCTACAACTTTGCTGATGTATGCTTGATAAATAAAAATGGTATATATTTGAGGTAGATCATATGCTATTATCTCTCTTAGAAGATTTCACATATACGATACAATATTATTAGCTGTAGTCACCATAATGATTAGATCTCCAGGATTTTTTTGATTTTGCATAACTAAATCTTTGTACCCTTTGACCAACATTTCCCCATTTCCCCTAGCCCCTGGCAACCCCCCTTCTACTCTCTACTTTTATGAGTTTAACTTTTTAAGCTTGCACATGTAAGTTGAACCATACAGTATTTGTCTTTCCATGTCTGGCGTATTTCACTTAACTTAATCAGGTTTACTCATGTTGATTTCCTTCTTTTTAAGGCTGAATAATATTCCAGTATATATTTATATATATACACCACATTTTCTTTATCCATTCACCTGTTTTGTTTTGAGACAGTCATCCTGTTGCCCAGGCTGCAGTGCTGTGGCATGATATTGGCTCACTGCAGCCTCAAACTCCCTGGGCTCAGGTGATCTTCCCACCTCAGCCTCCTGAGTAGCTGGGACTACAGGCACATAGCAGCACTCCCAGCTAATTTTTGTATTTTCAGTAGAGGTGGGGTTTCGCCATGTTGGCCAGGCTGGTCTTGAACTCTTGACCTCAAGTAATCCACCTGCCTCGACCTTCCAAAGTGCTGGGATTACAGGCGTGAGCCACTTCCCCCGGCCAACCACTATACCTGGCCCCAATCTTTGTCTTTTAGGTGTTTTCTTATAGTATGAGGATGTAGATGTTGCTGTATTCAGACTTTTAACAGATCTTTTCATGTCCATTTTCTTGTTTTCTGTTTTTTTTAACCTATTTACTGAAATAGACTCTAAATTTACTAAAGTCTGAAATCCCACTGCTCATCTTAGTTCAAGAGCTAAGACTTGAAGCTGTGGAAGGGAATAATTCACTTCTGTTGCCTCAGTAACAGGTTCTCTGTAATCAGGGTTGGTTTGATTATGGTCTAGGAATAATATCCCTGGGGTTGTGCTGGCCTTGATATATAAATATATAAACAGCATCATTTACTAGAAGATTCATTCATCAGTGCTTTTATGTGGCTAGAAGTTCAGTTTAAAAGGCAAATCAGGCTGGGCGCAGTGGCTCACACCTGTAATCCCAACACTTTGGGAGGCCAAGGCAGGCAAATCACCTGAGGTTAGGAGTTCGAGACCAGCCGGGCCAACATGGTGAAACCCCGTCTCTACTAAAAATAGAAAAAGTAGCCAGGTGTGGTGACGGTTGCCTGTAATCTCAGCTGTTCAGGAGGCTGAGGCAGGACAACTGCTTGAGGAGACTGCAGTGAGCCACGATTGCGCCACTGCACTCCAGCCTAGGTGACAAGAGCAAGACTGTGTCTCAAAAAAAAAAAAAAAAGCAATATGTAACAAACCCGCACGTTGTGCACATGTACCCTAGAACTTAAAGTATAATAATAAATAAATAAATAAATAAATAAGGCTAAAATTATAATCTGTGTTATGGGTGACTCTCTGTAAACTATCTTGGTATTGTCTAGTTATTTTGTTGTTCTGATTGCAACATTCTGTGATTGGATTAGCTGCAAAAGGTATAGCAAGCCTCTAAGGACCTTCATCTTGCTATCATTTTATACTTTCTTTCCTGAAGTCCTTTTTATCCAAAACACCCCCTACCCTTCTGCCATTAGCTCAGTCCTACAATATAGCAATGCCAGCAAGTATGAACTTGAAGCTCACTTTGAGTATTTTATGCTCCTCTTTGATTATCACAGCTCTTAAGGAACCACTTCGAGACAGAAAGAAATAGCAAAAAGTTAAATTAAAATTAAACCAAACATAAAACACAATGAAGATGCGTATGTCAGTGAGCTTGTCTACTTTGTTGACCAGCTTTGCTTCACATGTACCCTACCCAGAGACCTCTGCCAAGTTCTTGGCACTCACTCCATCTAAGAATAGGCTGTCACATACGCTGCACCAGATATACCAAACTACACCAACCTTATGTGCTAAAATGCCCCACCGAATGTAAGAGTTACATATGAAAATATAGCAATATAAGAACATTTGACCACAGAAAACTAATTAACACAAACATTTCCCAAATATAGAAATGATTAGTCTTTTTCAATAGAGAAGTTATTTTAGAACCGAAGTAACTATTTTGTGCTGTTTCTTATAAATAGGCCGCTGTGTTGAGTTTTTGATACTAGTTCTTCTACAAGTGGACTTTTTGTAGTGTAATCAGAGATAACAAAAGAGGAAATAAATGTTCATTTGGACATAACTATAAGAAGAATTGCAACTTCTAAGAATGGAGAGGCAGTCTCTCCATTGTATCTTTTGACGTCTCTTCATTCTTAAAAGTTGTAATTCCTCTTGATAATGTCAAGAACATTCTCTGCCATAGAAAATTACCTTGTCTTTTGTTTCACTCTGATGCTTAGGTGTCCCCTAACAGTGATGCATGCTCTGATGGGAGAAGGAAGCTTAGGCTGTAAATGTAAGCATTTTAATCAGTAAAGATTTGCTCTGGGGAAACACATTCATTTCAGTGAATGTTATTCACTGAAAAAAAAGTAGGTATTTTCGTAGCTGTGAAAGATATTTGGTTGATGACTGAAAAACTATTTTGGTTTGTGGAATTTTTTTTTTTTTTTTTAATGAAACCTATAGGAATTTACAGGAATAAGATTAGGTTCCAAACTGAAATTGAGAGTGATTATAATCTTCAGATTGCCCTGGATTTTCACACGTTGGCAGTAAACTCATTTACAAGTAAACTTCCTGTACTCTTGAGGTTGCGCTCTCCCCATTCTGGATATAATGGCTTGCCTCCAATGTGGACAAGGTAAAAGACGGGTAGATGCTTATGGAAATCAGAATACAGTAATTTGCATCAGACTTACTGTGTCCTTTCATCCCGGTTGGCAGGAATACATGGTTTACAGGAAGCATACTTACATGAGGCTTGATGGCTCATCCAAGATCTCGGAGAGGCGAGACATGGTTGCTGATTTTCAGAACAGGTAATGTTCATGGGGATTACAAAATTATCTTTTAATTTCCCTCTAGTGCTTGAAATGGTAAGTTTTTTTTTTTTTTTAATGCCAGGGCATCTGAGATTGTTAAGGAATCAAGATGTAATTCCTGCCATTTTAAGAAGTTACTAAATCTGCTTATCATAATTCAGATCTATGTGTCTGGGAGAGACACATAGATCTGAATTAGTTTGTATGTTTGAAGTATGCTTTCTTATGATACCAGCGCCTATTTCTTTGGATAATAAAAGAAATCATTTCTAAGTATGAACCAAGATACTCCTCAATGGATAATAAGTATGTAGAAAAAAATCCACCAGCGTATATTCCTCATTGCTTACAGTAGCCATTTCTTTTTTTTTTTTTTTTTTTTGTGAGACAGTCTTTCCCTGTCACCCAGTCTGGAGTGAAGTGGCACGATCTTGGCTCACTGCAGCCTCCGCCTCCCTGTTTCAAACAATTCTTGTGCCTCAGCCTCCCAAGTAGCTGGGATTACAGACATGCGCCACCACACACAGCTAATTTTTGTATTTTTAGTAGGGACGGGATTTCACTATGTTGGCCAGACTGGTCTGGAAATCCTGGCCTCAAGTGATCCACCCACCTCCACCTCCCAAAGTGCTAGGATTATAGGCATGAACCAATGTTCCCAGCTGCTAACAGTAGCAGTTTCTGAGTGTTGACTTAGTTTGTTTCTGTGTTTCATTTTGTATAAGAAAAAGTACCTTTTATTTTCCTGCTTTCCTTTCAACATAGTAGCAGTACAGTGCAGTATGACAAATTGCAATACTGTACAATCTATTCAGCTGGCAGCTCTCATCCACAGTACCTCTCCCACCTGCTAATGAGCCTATGAAATTTCAATTACCGCCTGCTGAATGCTGATGGTTTACAGAGCCATAATTATCCTGAGTGCAGTTTCTCATTGTAATAGGTAGAGTCTGGTTTACTGCTCTCTCCAAGGAGAAAGCCAGGCCTCACTAGTGACGGTCTGCTGAACTTCATCTTCAGTTTTCCTCCTTAGACCTGGAGAGCTGAGGAATAAAGCAGATCTTAATATCAGTAAATCAGAACAGCTTTGACTTTGGCTTTTAATTGCATGGCCTCTTAATATTTCACTTTTGAATTCTTGTGAAGAAAATTAAGCACATAGCCATTTTATTTAGATTATAATTTTTAATTTCATTCAGTTCTAAAGCATGGTTTAATTCAGACATAAAATAATTTGGCATAAAACACATCTACAATTCAACACAGCATGTCTTCTGTTTAAGGGTTTTTCCTAAGTTAAAACTACACACCAGAATTCCAGGTGCCTGTTTGACCAACAATAAGGAGAAGATCTGCTTCAAACCTATTTCCATTTGTTTACCCTGGCACAGCTGTGTGGATAGCCTGACCTAGATTCTCACCTAGCAGAAGCTACCAGTAGATTCTAAAACCAATTATTTGAAACATGAGTAAGCATTGTGGCTCCTTAGCCCACCACATTGTTTTGGCAAAAAGAGGAAAAAAAAATTACTGGGCGATCTTCATCTTTTCTTAATTCTGAAATCAGTGATACATATCTTATCATATCATGTCCTTACCTACTCCAGCCTCAGAGCTGCAACTTGACAAGAATCTTATGTGCAAGATCTATAGACTGTATGTTTCCTCAGAGTGCCTGTATTTTCTCCAGTCATGCCAGTGTATCTGTGATGTGGGTACACTGGTATGGGGTGGCATGCTTTGTAATGAGAAAAGCCATTAAGTAATAGGTATTTCACCTGATACTGTTTGTGTTTATTTTCCACTAGTATATTTGATAGTGTACATTTAAGGATCTTTTTAACAGTAATGTTTTGATTTTCTTCAGTAACAGTTGGGGCCTTTATATATTATAATGAAATGCCTATTGAGAAAAATTTGAAAAATATTTCAAGATGAAAATAAAGGCCGGGTGTGGTGGCTCACGCCTATAATCCCAATACTTTGGGAAGCCAAGGTGGGCTTATCATCTGAGGTCAGGAGTTCGAGACCAGCCCAGCCAACATGGTGAAACCCCCATCTCTACTAAAAATACAAAAATTAGCTGGGCGTGATGGTGGGTGCCTGTAATCCCAGCTACTCAGGGGGTGAGGCTGAGGCAGGAGAATCACTTGAATTCGGGAGTTGGAGGTTGGAGTGAGCAGAGATCCGCCACTGCACTCCAGCCTGGGTGACAGAGTGAGACTCCATCTCAAAAAAAAAAGAAAGAAAAGAAAAATCACCCACAATCCCACTACTGTTAACATTTTGGTATATCCTCTAGTCTTTAACATATGTGTAGGGTTGTATTTATACTGTTACCATATTATAGGTGGGATTTTGTATCCTGATTTCTTCTACTTAATGTTCTGTCATAACCATTTTCATGTATCATTAAAAAGTCTTTGCCGACAACCTTTATTTTATTTTATTTTATTTTTTTTGAGACAGAGTCTCACTCTGTCACCCAGGCTGGAGTGTAGTGGCGCGATCTCAGCTCACTGCAACCTCCGCCTCCCAGGTTCACGCGATTCTCCTGCCTCAGCCTCCCGAGTAGCTGAGACTACAGGCACCTGCCACCGCCTGGCTAAGTTTTTGTATTTTTAGTAGAGATGGGGTTTCATCATGTTAGCCAGGATGGTCTCAATCTCCTGACCTCATGTTCCACCCGCCTCGGCCTCCTAAAATGCTGGGATTACAGGCATGAGCCACCGTGTCCAGCCTTGCTAACAACATTTTTTTTTTTTTTTTTGAGATGGAGTCTCGCTCTGTCACCCAGGCTGGAGTGTAGTGGCCAGATCTCAGCTCACTGCAAGCTCTGCCTCCTGGGTTTACGCCATTCTCCTGCCTCAGCCTCCCAAGTAGCTGGGACTACAGGCGCCCGCCACCTCGCCCGGCTAGTTTTTTGTATTTTTAGTAGAGACGGGGTTTCGCGGTGTTAGCTAGGTTGGTCTCGATCTCCTGACCTCGCGATCCACCTGTCTCG
>NW_016811945.1:1156027-1160273 GCF_001698545.2 Rhinopithecus bieti
AAAAAAAAAAAAAGAACAGCCTTGGAATCAGGCTGTTCTCAGTTTTAATCCCAGTTATCCTACTTTTTAGATATATGATCTGGGCAAGTTACTTAATCTTACTAAACCTCAGTTTTATCATCTGTTAAATGGGAACAATACTATTACCTAGTATTGTAAAGGGCCATTGTAAAGACTGAGGCAATGCTGGAAAAGTATTTTAGCACAGAGCCCTTGGTCATAGAAAACATTCAGTAAGTGGTAGCTTTGATTATGCTCAAGGTATTAATAGAAGAACATCACTAAGAATCCTGGCTGGGCGCAGCGGCTCATGCCTGTAGTCCCAGCACTTTGGGAGGCCAAGGCGGGCAGATCATGAGGTCAGGAGTTTGAGACCAGCCTGGCCGGTATAGTGAAATCCCATCTCTACTAAAAATACAAAAATTAGCTGGGTGTGGTGGTGGGTGCCTGTAGTCCCAGCTTCTCGGGAGGCTGAGGCACGAGAATCGCTTAAACCCAGGAGGCAGGGGTTGCAGTCATCCGAGATCATGCCACTGCATTCCAGCCTGGGTGACAGAATGAGATTCTGTCTCAAAAAGAAAAAAAAATCATATTAGAAGTACAATGTGTGGTTTACCGTGGATTGCAGCAGAAAGTGCAAGAAGAGGTACCCACTGCAACTGTCCAGCAATGAAGTGATAAGGGCTACTGACCTATGCTACTTGGCCTCCAGTACTCCTTCCCGCCCCAAAGGTAGTGGTATTGGTCATTCAATCCTATGAAGATGACAGTCTTAGTTTCAGTATCAAAATGATAAGTACCTCCTATGGGTTGTATTAATAGCAGTTTCCTGGTTGTGATGTACTGTAGTAATACAAGATGGTGCCATTGAGGGATACTGGGTAAAGGATATATGGAATCAACCACATATAAATATACAATTATCTCAAATTAAAAAAAAATTTTTAAATAAATTCTTAAATTTGATATAGTTTATTTGTGTCCCTGCCCAAATCTCATGTCAAATTGTGAACCCCAGTGTTCAAGGAGGGGCCTGGTGGGAGGTGATTGGATCAAGGGGGCCGACTTCCCCCTTACTGCTGTTCTCATGATATTGAGTGAGTTCTCACGAGATCTGGTTGTTTAAAAGTGTGTAGCTCCTCCGTCTTTGCTCTTCCTCCTGCTCTAGCCATGTAGGACATGCCTGCTTCCCCTTCACCTTCTGTCATGATTATAAGTTTTCTGAGGCCTCCCCAGCCATTCCTCCTGTACAACCTGTGGAACTGTGAGTCAATTAAACCTCTTTTCTTTGGAAATTACCCAGTTCTTTATAGCAGTTCTTTAGTTCTTAAGATTAAGCAGTTCTTTAGTTCTTCATAGCAGTGTGAGAATGGGCTAATACAAACTTTTATTTTTCATGACCTTCTTTTTTGTGGACTTTTTTATCCCTAATTCCCTTTCCACAGGTCTTTATTATTCCTGATACCCTGCGTACAACATCACTTACGTTGCATTGTACCAATGACCACCAAAAACCTGGCGAGAAAATAATAATAATAGAGAATAATTGAGTGTTTATTATGAGGCAGAATGGTTTCAAACACTTCATATATATTTGTATTTATTTATTTATTTATTTATTTAATTTATTTATTTTGAGACGGAGTCTCGCTCTGTCGCCCGGGCTGGAGTGCAGCGGCCGGATCTCAGCTCACTGCAAGCTCCGCCTCCCGAGTTCACGCCATTCTCCCGCCTCAGCCTCCGAGTAGCTGGAACTACAGGCGCCCGCCACCACGCCCGGCTAGTTTTTTGTATTTTAGTAGAGACGGCGTTTCACCATGTTAGCCAGGATGGTCTTGATCTCCTGACCTCGTGATCCTCCCGTCTCGGCCTCCCAAAGTGCTGGGATTACAGGCTTGAGCCACTGCGCCCGGCCTCTGTCATATTTTTAAATCGAACCATTCCTAGTTCATACAGAGGGGTCAAGTAAATTAGTACTTCCTGGTTTTCTCTAAGAATCATGACTTATAATAGTTTGGGGACTAATGTTATTATTCCAAAGCACCCATTTTTTTTTGTTTTCTGGATGGAGTTTCACTCTGTCACCCAGGCTGGAGTGCAGTGGTGTGATCTCAGCTCACTGCAACCTCTGTCTCCTGGGTATAAGCTCCTGCCTCAGCCTCCCGAGTAGCTGGGACTATAGGCACTCACCACCACACCCGCCTAATTTTTTATATTTTTAGTAGAGATGGGGTTTCACCATATTGGCCAGGCTGGTCTTGAACTCCTGACCTTGTGATTCGCCCGCCTTGGCCTCCCAAATTGCTGGAATTACAGACGCGAGCCACCGCGCCCAGCGTCAAAACACTCATTTTTAAGATGAAGAAAGTTGAGTCCCTGAAAAATGACTCAAAGAACTAAGACCCAGGCCGTGACTTTTATGTGCTAACTTGAATTTAGGATCAGTCCATGAAGACAGGCTGGAACTAAGCACTTTTGGATGAATGCCAACACAGCCCTTACACAGAAATGATTAAATATGGTTTTCTCAGTTTCCTTCTACTTCCTATGTTCCTTCAAAGAAACACTGAATTACAAACAAACCAGTTGGTACCACTGTCGCTCACTCGAGCAGCAAATATTTACTGAATGTCTTCTGGGAACAAGCCCATACCAGATCACAAAGAACAGGCTCTTTTTCTTTTCTTTTTTTTTTTTTTTTTTTTGGAGATGGAGTCTAGCTCTGACACCCAGGCTGGAGTGTAGGGGCGTGATCTCGGCTCACTGCAACCTCCACCTCCTTGGTTAAAGCAATTCTCCTGCCTCAGCCCCCCGAGTAGCTGGGATTACAGGTGCCCGCCATCATGCCTGGCTAATTTTTTTATTTTTAGTAGAGACAGGACTTCACTATGTTGACCAGGTTGGTCTCCTACCTCAGGTGATCCACGTGCCTCAGCCTCCCAAAGTGCTGGGATTACAGGCGTGAGCCACTGTGCCCAGAACAGGCTTTTGACTCTAAGATTTATCTACACACACACACACACACACACACACACACACACACACACACAAATAAGGGCTCAGTTTTAGCCCAGTTCGTATAGATTGCATAAATATATCTTAAGATTATCTTGCATCTTCATATTCCTGACACCTCAGGCTATTTTCTAGAATATCTCTAAGGAAAATAGATTGCATTACACTGGTGAGCAAACAGGACAGTCCTTATAAGTCAAGCTGTTAATCCTCCCCTTTTTTTCATGTTTGTAGTGGATAATCCAACTGGAAATTCATTTAGATTAGTATTATTCAAAGTGCAGGTCACACCTATCATTGGTCATGACATCAGTTTGGTGCTTTAGACAGCATTAAATAAAGAAAAAAGAGATTAGAAAATACTCTAATGCATTACAAGTCATAAGGGTAAGTAATGTTTTGTGAAGTTTCAAATGCAGAATAAAGGTACTCAAATCACAGTGTAAAATGAATTTTTTATTTTGTGGATTCCAGTAAGGAAAAAAACCAAAAAACAAAAAAACCCCACAAAACCAAAACAAAACAAAACAAAAAAAACACAAAACAACAACAACAAAAACACCAGAAACAAATATACTGACATCAGGATGCTCTCATCCCTTCAGGCTATTCTTCCTTGGTAAAGTCACTTGACTGCTGACAGTCTGTTTCCTGGACTATAAAATGAAGATGCTATAAATACTGCTGAAGTGACTGATGACATATCAATGTTAAACATAAGTATCAGTGAAAGAACTATTTTGAAATAAACATCCTGGTTAATCACTAAGGTAGGTATGTCCTGTAGAAATCTGCCCATTATTTGCATTGAATTAAACACAACTTTCGGCCGGGCGCGGTGGCTCGAGCCTGTAATCCCAGCACTTTGGGAGGCCGAGACGGGCGGATCACGAGGTCAGGAGATCGAGACCATCCTGGCTAACCCGGTGAAACCCCGTCTCTACTAAAAAAAAAATACAAAAAACTAGCCGGGCGAGGTGACGGGCGCCTGTAGTCCCAGCTACTCGGGAGGCGGAGGCAGGAGAATGGCTTGAACCCGGGAGGCGGAGCTTGCAGTGAGCTGAGATCCGGCCACTGCACTCCAGCCTGGGCGACAGAGCGAGACTCCGTCTCAAAACAAACAAACAAACAAACAAACTAATAAACACAACTTTTTTATTTTTATTTTTTGAGACGGAGTCTCGCTCTGTCGCCCAGGCTGGAGTGCAGTGGCTTGATCTCAGCTCACTGC
>NW_016811945.1:1162774-1164920 GCF_001698545.2 Rhinopithecus bieti
CCAAAGTGCTGGGATTACAGGCTTGAGCCACTGCGCCCGGCCGCCAACAACATTTTTAATGATCACTGTTCTGTTACACTGGGTATATATACCACTTTTCTATTATTGAATAGAAATGTCTACTAGAAATATTGAGTGAATATTTTTGTGTATAAAGCTTTGTAACTATTTTAGATTACTGTCTTAGCATAGATTCAAACATGAGAAATTACTGAGTGAAAAGATAAAAACATTTAAGACTATGTATATTTCTTTGTAGAAAATTCTGCTGATACAGACCCCAACCAGAGCTGTAGTATGTTGACTTCTAGTGATTTGGGCTTCTGAGTAGTAGAGCTGTAGTCGTTCTCCTGGCTTACCCAATTATTAGAAAACGGGACTGTGAGACCCAGGGCTCAGTATATTTTGCAGTACCTTCATAGTGGAGAAAAATCAGGAGGTATATAATTTATTACCTCTGAAATCTCTTACTTAACTTGGGAAGCAGAATTACTTGGGCAGTCCCAGTAGTAGTGCACAACAATTTTGAAAAGTTTAGCTCTAAAATAATGGCATTTTCACCATTAATTAAATTTTACTTGGATCTACTTAGTAAAAAATGTAATTTTTCACAGCTTTTATTAGGAAATCTTGCTTGAGCCTTCAGACTCCACAACTGAGAATTACTTAGGTAACAGTGAATGTTATTTAGAGTCAACATTTGGGTAACCATCGTTTTAACACCCTCTATCTAATATTAGACAAAATGGAAAAAGAGACTGAAGTCTCCTTCTGATCCTTGCGTACATTACAAACTGGATGCTTAGAGTTGGGATTATGGCAAAGAAGTAATCTATTTCTCATGTGTAGAATCTGGACTGTGCATATACTGACCCCTCCAAAGGGGGGAAAATGCTCAACTTACAAATTTGAGTGACTGCAATCGCCTGATAGAAAAAGACCGGTGTTTTTGGACACAAGCACTCCTTGCCAAATAATTTAATTAGTATTAATGAAAGACATCCAAAGAAAAAATTATAGTTTCAACTGGAAAGCCCTGTGGCTCAAAGGTCAGCCAGAGTAAACAACAACGCCTATAAAAAGCCATTTACATTCCCTTCATACAAGATTTATTTATGAGGGATCCTTCCAGGAAAAAGTCTGACTGAGACTAAAGACTGTTTGGCCAGGATGTCCTGACTGGGCAACATTCAGAGCATGTGACCAGTGCGTGATCCTAGAAGCCATTCACAAGGTCTTTGCTCTGTGGTGCCTTGGCCTTTGCTTCCCTTCCTCCTAACCCATGACCTTTACCAAATGGATCCTCGCCCCATTATCTGACCACTCAGTGTGACTCTTTGGAAAACATGAGGGAAAAGTGACTGTAGCATGGATTTTTTTCTTTGTGAGAGTCGTAGAGATTCACAGTTGTCTTTCATTGTGGTTCCTTTTCAGTCATTCAACAAGCCTTTACTGCAGTCAGCTATGTGCCTAGCACTATTTGGGTATGTTGGTGCAAAGTCACCTCAATGGGTTATTAAAGAAGAGTGAGAGCGAGACCTACACATGTCTTTGCTGTGTGGTTTTATAGGCCCCTTAACAGACCAGCCAGATGGCTGATCTTTAAGGTCTGTTCCAAGTGACCCTGAGTTAAGATGCCTTTTCAGCTTCCTAGAGAGGGCACCCAGACCACCATGTTGCCTTCTGGGATTTTGTTTTCTCCTGTTTAGTCAGAGCCCCTAAAACATTAATTCACATTATCAATACTGTTATAGCATTATTCATTAGAAAGGAACTTCTTAGTAGTTTGATTTAGATATTTTTGGGTTTTACAGCAGTATAGTCCATGATTAGAACTAATTTCTTTGATTGTAAGAACCCAAGGTTTCTGCAATTCTTATTTTTTCATTACAATATGATAAAATTACATTGAATTCATCACCTACCTCATCATCACAAGGCATCTTTTCAGTACATAATTGATATCCAAAAGAAACCATTGTATTTCTAAGTTTTTCTACTAATTTATTTTTACCTACATTTCTTTCACTAGTGTTCTTCTGTATATAGCACCTATTTGTAAGTGATTACATCTGAACTAAACTCTGACTGTACAGACTATGGAAATTACCCATCTTTTTCTTTTCTTTTCCTTTCCTTTTCTTTC
>NW_016811945.1:1165144-1167006 GCF_001698545.2 Rhinopithecus bieti
TGTTCCGGTACTGGTAAAACATGAGAACAGTATGCACTAAAGTCTTTCTGTTGTCAGCTCACTGAGAGAAGCGTTTCCACCCCGTGTAGAGTGCAGCAGCATGCCTAAGTAGCATGACAGCCCACACCCCTCTCATTGCCGACGTGTCTCCAGCTCCTTAGATTCCACTTACGTCTTTACTCTTTTCCTTTCCTTTCCTTTCCTTTTCCTTTCCTTTTCCTTTCCTTTCCTTTCCTTTCCTTTTCCTTTCCTTTTCCTTTCCTTTTCCTTTCCTTTTCCTTTCCTTTTCCTTTCCTTTTTCCTTTCCTTTCCTTTCCTTTTTTTGACAGGGTGTCACTCTGTCACCCAGGCTCTGGAGTGCAGTAGAACACAGTAGAGCGATTACAGCTCACTGCATCCTTGACTTCCCAGGCTCTACTGACTCTCCTACCTCAGCCTCACAAGTAGCTGAGACTACAGGCTTGTACCACCACACCCAGCTAATTTTGTATTTTGTAGAGACAGGGTTTTGAGCTGTTGCCAAGGCTGGTCTTGAACTCCTGACCTCAAGTGATCCACTCACTTCAGCTTCTCAAAGTGTTAGGATTACAGGCGTGAGCCACCGCACCTGGCCAAAAATTACTTATCTTTTTGCTTCTAATACTTCCTTTTGTTGTACTGCTCAAATGCCTTGTCTTTTCCCACCAGTCCCCCATACCCCCACCCTGTACCCATTCCCTGACACCCCATGCTCATATTTTGGGTCTTCTCAAGAATTATCAAAGAAAAGTCCTAGCCATTGAATGACTCCATCAACTCTCTCAC
Organism: Rhinopithecus bieti; assembly: GCF_001698545.2. Lineage (NCBI taxonomy): Eukaryota > Metazoa > Chordata > Mammalia > Primates > Cercopithecidae > Rhinopithecus > Rhinopithecus bieti. The sequence continues at coordinate 1,165,949 of NW_016811945.1, forward strand.
AGGTGTCAGAGGAGCCTTTGATTCCTTGCCTCTGTACCCACCAAAGCAGGAGAGGAAGATGTATGGAGCAAAAGCAGTCTTCTCAGTGCTGAAGTGGGAAGGATTGCTTATCCTTTTTAAGAGATGGAATCTCACTCTGTTGCTTAGGCTGGAGTGCACTGGTGTGATGTGTAGCTCACTGCATCCTTGAACTCCTGGGCTCAAATGATCCTCTTGCTTCAGTGTCCCAGGTAGCTGGGTTTATAGGTGTGTGCCACCATGCCTGGCTAATTTTTTTTTTAAGATTTTTGTGTAGATGCAGGGTCTTGCTGTATTGCCCAAGCTGATCTCAAACTCCTAGCCTCAAGTTATCCTTGCACCTCAGCCTTCCAGAGATTAGTACGACCCTAAAAAGCTCAATCAGTTTTTATTTGAAGCCTTATTGTGGTTAAATATTCTTCTTTGGGCCTGTGAGGTACCATGCCTCCTTCCATTTACATCATCCCATATCTGTGGGAAAATGTGTTTATAAATTGGCAGATGCCCTTCAGCCTTTTGATTTACACTACATGATTTAATCATAAAGATGGCATTTTATGAATCAAATAAAATTATGAAATATTAACTTTTGTGATAAAATTCAAGGATAAACTAGTAGAACTTTCATCAGAGCACGAAGCATTTGGAATCACTAACTGAGAGACCGCCACCCGTGGTCTGTTATCCATGCCTCCCTATGAAAGTTGTGTTTAGGCCGGGCGTGGTGGCTTAAGCCTGTAATCCCAGCACTTTGGGAGGCCAAGACAGGTGGATCACGAGGTCAGGAGATCGAGACCATCGTGGCTAACATAGTGAAACTCCGTCTCTACTAAAATATAAAAACTAGCCGGGCAAGGTAGTGGGCGCCTGTAGTCCCAGCTACTCGGGAGGCTGAGGCAGGAGAATGGCATGAACCCGGGAGGCGGAGCTTGCAGTGAGCTGAGATCAAGCCACTGCACTCCAGCCTGGGCGACAGAGCGAGACTCCGTCTCAAAAAATAAAAATAAAAAAGTTGTGTTTATTAGTTTGTTTGTTTGTTT
>NW_016811945.1:1169313-1173441 GCF_001698545.2 Rhinopithecus bieti
ACTGAGCGAGACTCCGTCTCAAAATAAATAAATTAAATAAATAAATAAATAAATATTAAAATAAAATAAAATATGATAGAGAGGTCTGTACATCTGTGGTAACATATTTTTCTGTTATATTTGCTACATGCTTATACTTGTGTTGCCTATCAATCATTTATTAGTGGGTAGCAAAAGTTTATCTTCAGATTGGAAGGTGACCTCCATGTTTGATTGTAAGAACAGAGCAACATTGTATAATGCTTTACAGAAATATCAATCAGGCCTAGGTAACCACCAAAACTCTTTTTAGTCCTAGACTCTATGTTCTATATTCAGAGATCTCTCTCTTTTGATACATGCCATTTATTCTTTTCAGTTTTTCCTTTAACATATCTCTCCCTTTTGTGCAGGAATGACATCTTTGTGTTCCTGTTAAGCACACGAGCTGGAGGACTAGGTATCAATCTCACTGCTGCAGACACAGTAAGTAATGAGAGTACAATCAACTAGATATGCAGGTTTTCTACTATGAAACCTACTGTGCAGGTTTTTCTACTATGGCATTCAGTTTGTGTTACCCTTTGCTTTTGTATCACAAACTTGCAAACTTTTTATTTCTTTGCCTCTTGTATTAAAAGACTCTAGTTGCTCTTTGACTGGAACTAGAGTATTTTAGCTTTCCTTACGGACTTTACTATTCATTTTCTTTGAATACGTTTGTTTTTGTTTTTGTTTTTTGAGACAGGGCCTCACTCTTGTCACCCAGGCTGGCGTGCAGTGGCATGATCATGGGTCACTGTAGCTTCTTCAACCTCCCTAGTCTCAGGTGATCCTCCCACCTCACCCTCCCAAGTAGCTGGGACTACAGGCATGCGCCACCATGCCCAGCTAATTTTTGTAGTTTTTGTAGAGATGGGGTTTCGCCGTGTTGCCCAGGCTGGTCTTGAACTCCGAGGCTCAAGTGATCCACCTGCCTCCACCTCCCAAAGTGCTGGGATTACAGGCGTGAGCCACTGTGCCTTGCCTGAATAAGTTTCTTACACATTCATTCGACAGTTATTTCACGAATGCGTACTATGTGTCTGATACTGTTCGCGACACTTAGGGTACATCAGAGAAAACAGACTGGAAAAAAATCAGTCAGTCCATCCAGATTTGTTTTAGGAGCTATAATTGAACACATCAGAAAGGATTGTTTTGTTACTCTTATGCATTATTCCATTAATGGAAAAACCCATTTTTTGTATCCTGAACTTTAAAAGGTGGTTGGAGAGCAATGAAAAGGGTAATTTCAAAAATAAGATTGAAAAGCCATTCCAACAAAGTATCCACTCTTTCCTACCCAGTGTCCTTGCAGGAATGCTTCAGTGTTTGAAAGGGGGAAGAAAAGAGGATTCCTGGCTGGGTGTGGTGGCTCACATCTGTAATCCCAGCACTTTGGGAGGCCAAGGAGGGTGAATCACGAGGTCAGAAGATCAAGACCATCCTGGGCCAACATGATGAAACTGTGTCTCTGCTAAAAATACAAAAAAAAAAAAATTGGCTGGCGTGGTGACACGTGCCTATAGTCCCAGCTACTCAGAAGGTGAGGCAGGACAGTCCCTTGAACCCGGGAGGCAGAGGCTGCAGTAAGCCAAGATCACACCACAACACTCCAGCCTGGGTGACAGAGCAAGACTCTGTCTCAAAAAAGAAAACAGAAAAGAAGATTCTTTTTGAATCTCAAAATTATTCCTAAGATTCAAATATATTTAATAAAAATTTTAGTGACGAGATTTAAAAAAATCCATAAATAGGAAATTGTTTTATAAAAGGCATGACTCTAAAAATGGCACTTAATATGACTATCATGGTGCCTCTCTGAAATATATAACATCAAAATCCCCACAACTGTGAGGAGAAAGCAAACTCATGAGGGTAATGGAGAAATGAGGTACAGGAGTGTAGAGGCTTGAATAGATTCATAGCAGCAGGGGGAATCTCTCCCTCTCTCTCTCTCTCTCTCTGTCGCTAATCTGATACTACAGATTCTGTAATAGCAACTATAGGATGTACCTTCCTTGGCATCTAAACTTTCAGTCAGTTAACCACGTACGGCAAGACATCAGCGCCCGAGGGCCACTGGAGGCGTTCCTGGGTAGCTGTACATCCTCAGCATCTGTCATCCTATGGGAGGGCTGTCAGTGTAGTGTGTGTTGTTCTGTGGGTTCTCTGATGTGGTGGCTCACTTGAGCCATATCACATAGTTTCTACCATATCAGATAGTAGAAACCTGCCTTTCTCCTTGTTACCTCTTGGTTCTCTGCCCTCTGTATCTTTTAAGAATTTCAACATAGTCATACTCTCAATGTGAGTACAAGATTCATCACTTTGTCCAAGCTGGTCTTTTGGACTCCACTCTCAGTTCCCAGCTTCATACCTGTTGATCCAAATCCATTCTTTGCTATGCTGGTACTCTGTTAGTTTCTCTGTACCCTTTATTAATCATGCCACTCCTTTGATTAAAACTTCAGGAATTCTCCATCAATTATAAAATAAAGTATAAGGCTCTTCATTTGTGTCCTTTATCTGCCTTTACAGCCTAATTATCAGACCACTTTCCCTTCCAAATTTTATATTCCAGAAATAATGATTGGCTTGTAGTTTCCTGAACACACCATGCCATATCACACTGTTGGATAAAGTGTTCCCTCAGCCTAAGTCATCCTCCCATGAGTCTCCTCTTCCACCTGGTGAACTTCTGTTTGTTCTTTAAAACCCCATTCAGGTGTCAATATTCCTTCCCCAGCCCCTCCCTTTATTCAAGTTAATCAAAATGCATTGTAAGTAATTATTTTACGTACTAGACTTTGGCCTCAACAATGGAAGAAAGTCAAAAGTCTGCATTTCTAGGCTGAGCACGGTGGCTCACACTCGTAATCCCAACACTTTGGGAGGCCAAGGTGGGCAGATGGCTTGTAAGACCAGCCTGGCCTACATGGTGAAACCCCATCTCTACTAAATATACAAAAATTAGCTGTATGTGCTGGCGCATGGTTGTGGTCCCAGCTACTCGGGAGGCTGAGGCAGGAGAATCACTTGAACCCAGGAGGCAGAGGTTGCAGTGAGCCAAGATCGCACCACTGCACTCCATCCTGGGCAGTAGAGTGAGACTCCATCTCAAAAAAAAAAAAAAAAAAGGCTGTATTTCTAGTACCTGGAACAGTTTCATTTGTTCATTCATTCATTCATTCATTAGACAAATGTTTAATGAGCATCCACCAAAGGCCCAGCATTGTTTTAGGCGCTAGGAATTCAGCATGCAACAAAACAAAGTTCCATTTCTATCTTCTTAGTTACTATAAATTACATTTCTAGTGGCAGGAGAGGAGACAAAGCATAAAGAAATGGAAAAAAAACTAATAATATGGGGCCAGGTGCGGTGGCTCACACCTGTAATCCCAGCACTTTGGGAGGCGGAGGCAGGCGGATTACAGGGTCAGGAGTTCGACACCAGCTTGGCCAATATGGTGAAACCCTCTCTCTAATAAAAATACAAAAAAATTAGCCTGGGCATGGTGGTGGGCGCCTGCAGTCCCAGCTATTCGGGAGGCTCAGGCAGGAGAATTGCTTGAACCCAGGAGTCGGAGGTTGCAGTGAGCCAAGATCACGCCACTGTACTCCAGCCTGGGCGACAGAGCAAGAGTCCATCTCAAAAACAAACAAAAAACTGGTAATATGAATGCTATGAAGAAAAATTCATCAGGTAAGGAGTGATAGCATGAGAATGATCAGGGGTTGCTGTTTTATATGGATTGGTAAGGCATCTCTGATAAGGTGACATTTGAGCCAAGATCTGAAGAAAGTAAGGAGGTAACCTAAGCATATACCTGGCAGAAGGAAGAGCATTCCAGGCAGAGGAGATAAGTGAAAAGCCCGAAGGTGAGAACATGCTTGGCATATTCAAGCAAAAAGAAGGAGCCCAGAGTGGGTAGAACAGAATCAACTATGGGGAGAGTAGTATGAGATGGCCATTGCAGAAGCAGATCATATAGGGTTTAGTAGCTATGGTAAGAACTTTGAGATGGAGAGCAATTGCAAGAGTTTGAACAGAGGAGTAACATGATCTGGTTTGAGTTTTTTTTTTTTTTTTTTTTTTTTTTTTTT
>NW_016811945.1:1174074-1196844 GCF_001698545.2 Rhinopithecus bieti
GAGATGGAGTCTCGCTCTGTCACCCAAGCTGGAGTGCAGTGGCTGGATCTCCGCTCACTGCAAGCTCCGCCTCCCGGGTTCACGCCATTCTCCTGCCTCAGCCTCCCGAGTAGCTGGGACTACAGGCGCCCGCCACCTCGCCCGGCTAGTTTTTTGTATTTTTTAGTAGAGACGGGGTTTCACCATGTTAGCCAGGATGGTCTCGATCTCCTGACCTTGTGATCCGCCCGCCTCGGCCTCCCAAAGTGCTGGGATTACAGGCTTGAGCCACCGCGCCCGGCCTGGTTTGAGTTTTAAATGCGTCCTTCTGGCTTCTGTTTAGAGTGGGAGAAAAAAATGAAACACTACAAGGAGACATAAGCAGGAAGAGTATCGGGCGTTAAGTGGCAGTGTCACCCAGGCAGCAGAGTCTGAAGTTCAGAAGAAAGATTAGGGTTAAAGCTGTATTTTCTTTTCTTTCCTTTTTTTGTTTTTTTGTTTTTGTTTTTTTGGAGACAGAGTCTTGCTCTGTCATTCAGGCTGGAGTGCAGTGGCTTGATCTCGGCTCACTTGAACCTCCACCTCTCAGGTTCAAGTGATTCTCCCACCTCAGCCTCCCGAGTAGCTGGGACTACAGGCACACACCACCATTACCAGCTAATTTTATGTTTTTAGTAGAGACGGGGTTTCACCATGTTGGCCAGGCTGGTCTTGAACTCCTGACCTCAGGTGATCTGCCTGCCTCGGCCTCCCAAAGTGTTGGGATTACAGGCCTGAGCCACCTGGCCTTAAAGCTGTATTTTCAAATCATGAGGCTGTAGATGATATTTAAGACCATGAGGCTGTATGAGGTCACCTGGGAAGGTCTAGCATAAGTTCATTTTATTAAAATATGTTTCTGTTCTTTTCAGCTTGCCTATCTCAGGTTTAGTCTGTGGTTTCTTAAGGAATAGTTTCTCTGGGTGTTCATTTAAATGCTTAAAATTAAAAAAAAAAAAAAAAAGCAGGTTTAAAAGGAGAGATCTACACCTTGCTTCCAAGGTTCACATAGTTTGCCCTGTAGGAGTAAAGAGCATCCTACAAGCCACAAAGAAGCAAAGTAGACTAGGCCCCTGATTCATAAGTAGAGGAATAAGAGTAGGAATTCCTTTTTCATCTTGAAGGCCAGAGAGGGGCTCTAGGCTGGGCATGGTGGCTCATGCCTGTAATCCCTGCAGTTTGGGAGGCCGAGGCGGGTGGATTGCTTGAGGGCAGATGTTTGAAACCAGCCTGGGCAACATAGCAAGACACCATCTGTATAGAAAGTTTTTAAAATTAGCCAGGCATGGCGGCACATGCCTGTGGTCTGAGCTCCTCAGGAGACTGAGGTGGGAGGTTTGCTTGGGCCCAGACTGCAGTCAAGACTGCAGAGCTGTGATTGTGCCACTGCACTCCAACATGGGCAACACTGAGCCCCTGTCTCAAAAAAAAAAAAAAGAGGCTCTGAATACTCTGATTTCTGAATTCTGAAATAATTTACATTTTAATTTTGGGGGAAGGGCTTGGGGATTCACTTGTAAATTAGAAACTCCTGGAATAGTTCTTAGAAAAATGAGACATCAAGATTGAAATTAATTCCGAGGATGTACTATGTGTGTGTGTTGCTAGAGAAACAGTACAGTTAGCTGCTTTCTGGCATTTTTCCTTTGCCCTGAGATTTATTTAGCTTTGGGATTTCCCCAGAACCATTTATGGACAGGGAAGAGATTAATCAACCTAAAAATGTCAGGAAAACCTAATGTCTTATGATTGAGAATGCATATGTAAAAATGTGGGACTATCTGGCCTTCTCTGTTAGTAAAAACATCGTTTTAGCAAATGATGTATGGCAGCTGCCTCTTACTGTGTCATTGTTTGTATATTCTTCCTGAAGTAAGGTTATCTTTGCATTTGACTCTGTTTAGTAAGGGGTTGTTATAAACTGCACTGTTTGTGTTTCTGTGTCAGACCTATTTTAAATGCTTATGTGTAAGGAGAATGAAGAGCTTTTCTCCCTTTGCAGAGATTCAAGAAGTCCTGTCTCACAGGACAGCTTTTAGCCCTCTGCGGAGGCCAAACCTCCGCTCATTCTCTTGGGAGAAAAAGCTCTATCCCCCAAGTGTTGGTCTAACTTTTCCCAGTTGTTCCTCTAGAAATTTTCCTGTTTTAAATCTCACTCTCTCATCCCCTGAAACTCCTTCTCATTGACCTGTGCATCCAGGCCCCTCTACTGGATGGTAACGGTCACCTCTCTTCCCCTGTGCCTGCCCTGCTTGGTGTTTACAATGTCATGAAGGCACTGACTATTGTTTCCCCTTAGTCATTGCTGGGCCACGCTTTGTGGATTGACTTGCCTTAATCTTTCCTAGTTAAGTCAGTTGTTCTAGTCCTTTAATTGTTACTTGTTTTTCTCTAGAATGTCTCACTGAGCTCCATAAACCCTACTGCCAAGTACAGGCGTCATCCCTGTCCCGCTCTGGTGCATTGTCTCCCTCACCACTCCCTCCAGTTCACATCATGGTTAATTCAGTGTTAGATTAGATGGTAACCACACATCTGTCTTGGTTTTTAGTTCTCTCACTCTTGTTCTTAACCTGTTAGTTTGTACGTATTTCATATTTTCCCCTGCATAAGTATTTTTCTCAACAATCCTGTTTTATTCTCTTTTCCTCCCAAATTCCCCACCTCTTGGAATCCATTTAAAGGATAAATATCTTCTATATTTGGAGATTTTTGAAGTTAAGATTGTAAACCCATCTCCTTACGGCTTTAATCTTACTGTTTATGAACTCAAAAGAACACAAGTTGAATCAGGTTTGGTTGCCACTGGGTCTTCTAGGAAAAAATATTAAGACAATACCTATGAAGCAATTCATAATATGGCTCTCCCTCTACCCACCTCTACCACGCACATCTCCACATTATGAATTCATGCTGAACCATAGCCTCAAGCTTAGACAGCTCAAGATACTGTCTTTTGGGTGTGACATCAGCCCTCAAATTCCACATGTGTAGTCATTTTAAATACATTGGGCATCATGGGACAACATGAACCAGAAAAAAGATGAAAAAAAAGTACACTGGGCAAGTAATGTTATCCTCTAGTCCAACTGAAGGTCTTCATTTCTGTTAGCTATGTTTTCCCTGAAAGTTCAAAGTTCAAACTAGGCGGCGCGGTGGCCTCAAGCCTGTAATCCCAGCACTTTGGGAGGCCAGAGACTGGGCCGGATCAATGAGTCAGGAAGATCGAGACCTCCTGGCTAATACGATGAAACCCCGTCTCTTACTAAAAAATACAAAAACTAGCCGGCGACGAGGCGGCGGCCTGTAGTTCCCAGCTACTTCGGCGAGGGCTGCAGACAGGGAATGGCGTGACCCGGGAGGCGGATGCTTGCAGTGAGCTGAGAGCCGGCACTGCCACTCCACCTGAGGCGGGCAGAGCAAGACTCCGTCTCAAAAAAAAAAAAAAAAAAAAAAAAAAAGAAAGCTTCCAAAACTAGGTCTTCTGGAAGTTTTGTATGTCCTCTTTGAAACTCCAAATCGTTCCTGTGGTCAGCGTTTGTTAAGTTTCCTCTAGCAGGCGACAAGCATTGCTGCACTCCTAAATCTTAGTTTGCAGGACACTAGATTGGACAGCTAGCTTTCACAGTGACTTTTCTTTGGCCAAGCAGTTTGCGGTGTCTTTTCTCCCAAGGATTCTAACCTGTGCTAACAATGGGAGGGAAACCATTTTGGCGGGCGCAATGGCTCATACCTGCTACATTCCAACACTTTGGGAAGCTGAGATGGAGGATTGGCTTGAGCCCAGGGAGTTTGGGGTGCAGCTGAGCCAATATCATGGGGCCACTGTACTCAGCCTGGGTGATAGAGCAAGACCCTGCTCTTCAGCAAAAAGAAAAAAGAGGAGAGACCAAGCAGAGAGAAAACAGTTTCAAGAAAGATGGACTCACTCTTTCAAAATAGTACACATTGAATAATTGGAACACCATAGGAAGTTTAGTGAATTAAGTTGGGACTTGGGCCAAGTGTAGGTAAGCAATGCCAAAATAAAAAACAAATTGTATTGGTACTACTATTAGGTTGCAGAGGGAGACTGTTTAGGTCACTTCCCACCCCAGGCCGCCCCTTGCTGTGATCTCAGACCAGTCTCTGCGAAGAGTTTTGGGGATTCTAGTTCAGAGAACAGCGTTGAACAAAAAGAACTCGGTGTACACATAATGTATTATAAGCCAGGACCACGAAGAAGACCCATCTGTCTAAAGGGAAGGGCATATTTGTGTTTAGGAAAGAATTAGGAAAATAAAGTTGGCTCTCTATAGCAGCCTTGATTATTTTAGGAGAGTTTGGACATGGGTGTGTAACTGCGCAGAATAGCTGGAAATGCTTGCCCACAGTGGATAGCCAAGGTAGACTGAAGAGGAAGAGACTGAGATCTAAGAGTCCTGCTGATGTAAACAGAGCGACTAATCCAGATGTAGGTTGTGAGGGCCTGGTCCAGAATGGTAACAGTGGGACTGGTAGAAATGACAGTTCATTTTTGAAAGCAGGTGGCTGGATTTGGTGGACTTTTGGATTGATATAAAGGATTGACACATGAGATGTTAGGGACCATTTTGAAACTGGTCCACCATGTTGGATGGTAGCCTCAAGAGCTTTAGTGGTTGATACATTTTGTTTGTTAATTTGTTTGTTGCTCACAAACTAAGGAAGTCACTTCCAGATGACCCCTTAAACATTCCATCCTGGGAATTCTTGGGCTAGTAACATGACTGTTGATGAGAGCCTGAGAATTCTAGGGAAGCATGCCTGTTTCCAAGATGGCCCCAGTTTTTGTTTTATTTTGTTTGTTTTGTTTTGTTTTGTTTTGTTTTGTTTTGAGAACAGAGTTTCTCTCTTGTCGCCCAGGCGTGGAGCGCAATGGCATGATCTCAGCTCACTGCAACCTCCGCCTCCTGGGTTCAAGCGCGATTCTCCTGCCTCAGCCTCCTGAGTAGCTGGGTTCACAGTGCCTGCCACCACACCTGGCTAATTTTTTTTTTTTTTTTTTTGAGCATAGAGGGCTCCACTCTGTCACCCAGGCTGGAGTGCAGTGGTACAGTGTCGGCTCACTGCAACCTCTGCTTCCCAGGTTCAAGCAGTTCCCCTGCCTTAGCCTCCCAGGTAGCTGGGATTGCAGGTGCGCACCACCACACCCAGCTAATTTTTGTATTTTTAATAGAGACGGGGTTTCACCATGTTGGCCAGGCTGGTCTCTAACTAATTACCTCAGGTGATCCACCTACCTTGGCTTCCCAAAGTGCTAGGATTACAGGTGTGAACCACCACGCCTGACCTGTTTTGTTTTGTTTTTGAGACGGGGTATCGCTCTGTTAACCAGGCTAGAGTGCAGTGGTGCAATCTCAGCTCACCTCAACCTCTGCCTCCCAGGCTCAAGCAGTCCTCCCACCTCAGTCTTGTGAATAGTTGGGAGCAGTGGTGCTTAGTTAGGCAATGTGATCTTGGATAAATGGTCTAGCTCATTTGTGCCTCATTCTCCTAAACTACAAAATATGTGAATCTTAACAGTATTTAAATCATGATGATTATCGGATTTTTTTTTTTCTCAGCACAAATAACAGTGATAATTCTGGGATTTAAATGAGTTAATGCACTTAGAACAATGCACTATAAGTGTTAACCGTTAATGTTATTAATGTACTAAGCACTACATTTTAACTATTAATATTATTGCTACTCTCTCTTTTTAAGTGAAAACTGAAAAAAATAAAACAGGAGCATGTGTCTTTTGCTCAGGGCATGTGACGGAATGGCTTTGTATCTTCTAAGAAGATGTATCTTAGCTCAGTATCATAGAAAGGAATCAGACCCTACTGACACCAGACTATTGCAAACAGACAATTGGCTGGGTTGCTCTCAGAATTTCTGGTCCTTCCCTAAGAGTGCTTCAGTTTTTGCTATATTCTATGCAGGTGATTTTCTATGATAGCGACTGGAACCCCACTGTGGACCAGCAGGCCATGGACAGGGCCCACCGCTTGGGGCAGACAAAGCAGGTTACCGTGTACCGGCTCATCTGTAAAGGCACCATTGAAGAACGCATTCTGCAAAGAGCCAAGGAGAAGAGTGAGGTAAGCACAAGGGAAAGAAATTCCTGCCCTGATGGAGCAAACAGAAAGTCTGACCACATCGACTGGATTGAGACTATTTAAAACGCTATTGCCTTTTATTGGTCCTGATGAAACTACAATTTCTTCTGAACAGAAAATAAAATCAGGTCCCATGCAATAGCAATCCTGACTTCCCTGGCCATGCCTCATTCCCTTTCCCCCAGAATGGTTTCCGTAGCCTGGATCCAGCTGTTGTTCATGTGGAGACTGACACCAGTAATGGCCTCTCGTATTCAGGGGAAGAAGGATTGACATTTTTGAGTTCTTATCCTAATACTCTCAACTTACCTGCCTCTGAATTGTATGCCAAATTTGTTAGTTTCCAAAGAAATTATTATTTTTTGTTTTTTTCCATCCTGATTCAGTACTGTTAGATTTTCTAGTTAGCAGTTCCAAGCAAAGAAGTTATCATTTTCCTTCTGTCAGACAAATAATCTGGATGAGCCAATCGATGAACTGAAATGAAAAGGGGGAAAAGAAGGAATAGGAAACCAGAGGCCTCACCTGAGGAGTGGGTTGAGAGCGATGTGTATCTTTTTCTGGATATCTGCCGTAGTGGAATGGATGCCTAGAGGCGACATTTTGATCTGCTTTGGTGTAGATTCAGCGGATGGTGATTTCAGGTGGGAACTTCAAGCCAGATACCTTGAAACCCAAAGAGGTGGTTAGTCTTCTTCTAGACGACGAAGAGTTGGAGAAGAAACGTATGTACTCGAAACCTCTAGACACTCCTTTTACGTATCTGAAAATGGAAGAGGTACTTGGCTGTGTGCCAAGGGTAGGCAAAGCCAAAGGCTATATTTAGAGAAAATATTTTTGTGCTCGTATTTTATATAAAAACCCAAACAAGATTGTGTTCTGGGCCAGGCATGGTGGCTCATGCCTATAATCCCAGCACTTTGGGAGGCCAAGGTGGGCAGATCACCTGAGGTCAGGAGTTTGAGACCAGCCTGGCCAACGTTGTGAAATCCTGCCTCTACTAAAAATTCAAAAAATTAGTTGGGCATGGTGGCGGGCGTCTATAATCCCAGCACTTTGGGAGGCCAAGGCAGGAGAATTACTTGAACCCAGGAGGCGGAGATTGCAGTGAGCCAAGATCGTGCCATTGCACTCCAGCCTGGGCAACAAGAGCGAAACTCCACCTTAAAAACAACAACAACAACAAAAAAAAAACGGCAAGGTGGCTCACACCTGTAATCCCAGCACTTTGGGAGGCCAAGGCGGGTGGATCACGAGGTCAGGAGTTCCAAGACTAGCCTGGCCAACCTGGTGAAACCCCGTCTCTACTAAAAATACAAACATTAACCAGGCGTGGTGGTGGGCACCTGTAATCCCAGCTACTCGGGAGGCTGAGGCAGGAGAATCTCTTGAAGCTGGGAGGCGGAGGTTGCAGTGAGCCAAGATCGTGCCATTGCACTCCAGCTTGGGCAACAAGAGCAAGATTCCATCTCGAAAAAAAAAGAATGCATTGTGGAGTAGAGGGCAAAATTTGTGTGTATTTTAAAGGTAAATGTGGCTTCAAATAATGTAGCTTGCACAAGAAAGGCACCTGACTTCTTAGCAGTAATGAATTTGCTCTTCTGCCCAGAAAAATGTTTTTATGGAAAAGTTGGAGAAGCACGCAGCTCTAACCATACAAACCCTCCTCCCATGTGTTTTCTGACTTTTGAGAGCATTGGGTTTCAGATTAATCCTGTGAGACTTTGAAGCCTTCCACAGCATTACAGCAGAAAATAAGTTCACATTTGCCAACACCTTCTGAAACCTTTCAGAACTCTACAGCCATGCTCAATCTGTGCAAAGCAGAGATATTAAAAGACTGAAATGAAAAAGGGAAAAAGAATAATGTGAGGAAAGGCCTATAATAATTTTTTTTTTCGAGACAGAGTTTCGTGTGTTGCCCAGGCTGGAGTGCAGTGGCACAATCGTGGCTCACCACAACCTCCACTTCCTGGGCTCAGGCAATCCTCCCGACTCAGCCTCTGGGGTAGCTGGGACCCACACACATATCACTGTGCCTGGCTAATTTTTGTATTTTTATAGAGATGGGGTTTTACCATGTTGGCCCGGCTGGTCTCAAACTGGGCTTGAGCAGTCACCCCGCCCCAGCCTCCCAAAGTGCTAGGATTACAGACGTGAGTCACCACACTGAGCCAGCCCATAATACTTAAATAGAGTGTGACTTAAACCCAAATTTGAGAATCCAAGTTAGAAAACCACTGGTTATCTGCCTTAAACAGATAGAAGTGATACCTTGGAAAATAAACATCAGGGGATATGGTCACCTTAATTTTAAGAAAGTGAGGATTATGATTACCACAGGTACTTCATCAGGTCTTAATTTATCTTCTTGATAGTGAGGCTGCGGCAGGAAGAGAAACGGCAACAGGAGGAAACCAACCGAGTGAAAGAGCGCAAGCGGAAGCGGGAAAAGTATGCAGAGAAGGTATCTCCAGCCTGGAATGGTGGATAGGGGCTAATGGGGCCTGGGGTACTTACCAAAAAGGCTTTGGGGTACATAGCTTCTCATCTTGGTTACTGGTTGGTATCCAGCTTCAGCTTGTGTATGATCAGCCACATTTCTGGGCTGACTCATGTTTTGCTCAGGAGAAATGTGGCCTTGGTAGATCTGTACTCCCCACACAAACTCACACTTACAGTGGTGGTCACAGTTTAATTATGGAAACCATTTGTCAGGGCTGTTACAAAGCGTGTAAAGCTAAAATGTGACTAAGATCGGCATTACTTACTTATATTATTAGGCTCCATAGAATCTTAGAAAGGGCCTAAGAGGTCATGAGATCCATAACCTACCAGAATTCTGCTTGTGTACCACTCAGTGTCATCTGTCACTAGAAAAATAAACACCCAGCTTAGAAATAAGAAATAAGAAACAAGAATAAGAAATGTCCATTCATCTCTTTTCTCCAGTTCACACCAAGGATTTGAACTGTCTTAAAATTTTCTTAAAAGAAAACAGAGGCCGGGCGCGGTGGCTCAAGCCTGTAATCCCAGCACTTTGGGAGGCCGAGACGGGCGGATCACGAGGTCAGAAGATCGAGACCATCCTGGCGAACACAGTGAAACCCCGTCTCTACTAAAAAATACAAAAAACTAGCCGGGCGAGGTGGCAGGCGCCTGTACTCCCAGCTACTCGGGAGGCTGAGGCAGGAGAATGGTGTAAACCCAGGAGGCGGAGCTTGCAGTGAGCTGAGATCATGCCACTGCACTCTAGCCCGGGCGACAGAGTGAGACTCTGTCTGAAAAAAAAAAAAAAGAAAAAGATATATAGAAAATATATTGAAACATTGGCCCTCTCTTTTGTGGGACTGCATTCAGTCAGCCCCAGTAAGTGCTAGATGTGCCAGCGGCTGGTGAGGCTCTTCGCGCCATGAGGATCAGGGTTGGTGTGGCTCTGGTTCAGTGTAACTGCCCCAACTTTAAACTCTTATTATTGTGGCAGATATTCATAAGCTTTCTTTTTTTTCTTTTGAGCCGGGGTCCAATTTCTGGGCTCAAGCAATCCTCCCACCTCAGCCTCCTAAGTAGTTGGAATTATAGGCATGTGCCACAGTACTCGACTGAAATACACATAGACTCTTATTAAAGCCATCCCTTCTTCCTTATGCAGTTTTTCTTCCTTAAAAGTGTGCTGATTGAGAAGTTTATAAACTAAAGAAGAAAAGCTCTGTTACCCTTTTCATCCCAAATCCTGCTTTTCTTTTGGGGTGCATCCTCACACGTTTTCCATATTTATCTGTGGTTCCCAGAAGAAAAAGGAAGATGAATTGGATGGGAAAAGGAGAAAAGAGGGTGTGAACCTGGTGATCCCATTTGTTCCCTCGGCTGATAACTCCAACCTCTCTGCTGACGGAGATGACTCCTTCATTAGCGTGGACTCAGCCATGCCAAGCCCTTTCAGTGAGGTGAGGCTCCTTTTAGATGCCTGCATCACAGCAGTAAGGAGTGTCCTGACCGTGTAGCAGGGACACACTGCTGGGCAGTCTTTGCTTCTCCTGGAGTTCTCCAGCCTTGTTGAAGTAGGTTGCACGTGAGTTCTGTAAGGAGAAAAACAAAGGAGGATAGGTTGGTTTCTCAGAAGCCAAAGCAGCCTCAGCTGTGAAGCATGTTCCTAGCTGGGTGCAAGGCCGTGGGCAGTGAGCACAGGGAGTAGTAATGATCTTAACCCTTCCTTTTCTAGATCTCCATCAGCAGTGAGCTGCACACTGGCTCCATTCCTCTGGACGAGAGCAGCAGTGACATGCTGGTCATTGTGGATGACCCAGCCTCCTCAGCCCCTCAGTCTCGAGCTACCAACTCTCCCGCATCCATAACAGGCTCCGTCTCAGACACCGTGAATGGTAATTGCTGCTGTCTTGTACAGCTTGGGCCTGGTCCATTGCCCAGCACTGGTTTGGTTGTGGGTAAGGTCCTGATTCCTTCTAAGATAATGGTATTTTTATTCTTTCAATAGCTTTGTCAAGTAAAATGAAGAAACAAAAGGTTTAGGGAAAGCAAAATAAGAACTTTATAAAGATTTAAAACTTGTTTGTTTTTTAGTCATCCCTGTCTTTCAGATTCACCATTGTTTTGCTGATTTTAATTAATGTTAGCTTTTCTGGGCCTTTCCTCACTTTGTTGTGTGGGGCCCAGTGTTGCTGCCGTTCTTGGGGAGCTCTGGGTTCAGAACTCGAGGGTAAAATTTGACTCTCCAAGGCAGATGAGTCCCAGGTAGCAAGTCACTTCCCTTTGTAATGGACAAATTTAAAGAGGAAACTCAGGAGTGATGTAACTACTCTTCAGCATGAAAAGCAGCTTGAGGAGTTAGGATGTTTTCATTGTTTAGAATTCTTAGTATTCTGTGTGACTCTGATCTAGCCATTATTAAGTGGAGATATAGACCTCCTCATGGGTCCTAAAACAAACACCCCAAGAGCCCGCTTTCTCTTGTCAGGAGAAGATTATGTTAACATCTTGGAGAGATTCACTTTTTTTTTTCCCTTTTGGCCCATTTGTTCCCACAGGAATTTCCATTCAGGAAATGCCAGCTGCAGGACGTGGTCACTCAGCCCGAAGCCGAGGCCGCCCCAAAGGTTCAGGAAGCACAGCCAAAGGAGCAGGGAAGGGCCGGAGCCGAAAGTCCACAGCAGGCAGCGCTGCTGCAATGGCAGGAGCCAAAGCTGGGGCTGCAGCGGCCTCTGCGGCTGCCTATGCTGCATACGGGTACAATGTGTCTAAAGGTACAGAAGCCCAGGGTGGCTGCAGACTTTGTTCTGGTCAGAGACAGTCTAGAAATTCTGTCAGGTAGAACATGTAGGAAACCCCCAGGCCAGGAGCCTTCTTCCTAGAACAACTGGGGTTCTGCTTCTTTGTAATAAGCACTGTTGACTCACCCCTTGCCCTCCTGATGGTACAGGGCTGCCTTTGGATTGGAAGTAGCTGTAGAAAGAGAGAACTGAATTGCGCACTGTACTACTTTAAACATTCTGAATTTTTCTTGCTTTGGGGAACTGATTTGTTTTCTTCCTAGGCTTTTATTTCTGAGATCCACATTTTAGTAATCCAAATTAGCATAGTTAGCATTCATGCAGCTATGTGATTTATCACCTAGATACGAGGCACCTGCTGTGTGCATAGGCGTATACCACATGGGCCGTGCACAGTGGCTCATGCCTGTAATCCCAACGCTTTGAGAGACTGAGACAGGCAGATCACTTGAGGCCAGAAGTTCGAGACCAGCCTGGCCAACATGATGAAACCCTGTCTCTACCAAAAAAACACAAAAAATTAGCTGGGTGTGGTGGCCTGTAGTCCCAGCTACTTGGGAGGCTGAGGCATGAGAATTGACTGAACCCTGGAGGCGGAGGTTGCAGTGAGCCAAGATCACGTCACTGCACTCCAACTTGGGTGACAGAGCAAGACTCTCTCAAAAAAAAAAAAAATGTAAAAAGGAGTATTCCACATGGACCTTGCTTCTGAGTGTATAATAGCAATGAGATAGGGGAAGCCATGCATGCAGTATGCTTAATAGCAATCCACGGTCAAATACAGGTGAGTGAAAAGAGGAAAGCAGCCATGGTGGTTGTAGGTCAGGAGAGGGAACCGTGGACCTGCTGATAAGTTGCCTGTCTGTATTCAAAAGGGAGGAGAAGAATGAAGGATTTGGACTGGTGACTGAGAGCTGGCAGTGGCTAAGGCATATTGGGGGTCACTGAGCAGGTTAGGTTCCACTGAAGAGGAGCAGTGGGAGTCAAGTTTAGAAATACCTGGTGGGGCGTGCTAGGCAGGAGCTTAGCAGATGTGTGACAAGGGGCTGCAGACAGTTTGAGAAAAAAAGTGGCTGTTGTGACCGTGATATGTGAAGGATGATTGTAGCTATAAAGTATAGGACATTTGAGTGTGGTGAGAAAGAGAGAGTCACTTACAGACCTTTCTTCCCATTCAATACATGGGCTTAGTATTAGCTCATAGGATTGTTGTAGCAAGTAAAGGCATACTTGTATAGAAAGTGCTTGGAGTGTAGTAATTGCTCAGTAATTGTTAGTTTACTTGCCTTTTCTCCCACTGCAGGAATCTCAGCTTTCATTTATTGGTTCTTCCAGGAAATATGAAGTATAATAGCCTCGCCCAGTGTTTCTTAACCCTTGTCAACTTATCACATCCTTGGAAAACAACAATCATGCCAGTAGTCAAGCCTCCCATGGCAGGGTCTCACCCATGGCTGGGGCATTGCATATGTTCATAGGGTTTCTCCTCAGAACCTGCACAAAGCAGAGGGCAGGAAGGGTAAGCGAGATAGAGAGGGTAGAGCAGCACAAGAAAAACCAACAGTGCTTGGCAACTGGAAATGGAAATCAAGGGAAAGGAGTGGTTCAGACAGTGCCTGCAGTTCCACTGTGGATGAGGAGAGAGATATGTCTGCCCATGAAGCACTTAGAATTCTTTTTTGGAAAGTAAAACCAGTACATATGAAACAATTAAGGAATCATATTAGACAGTGTGTTATCACAGATAAGTGAATTTGGCTCATATAGGAAAAAGGGAAGTTCACTGTTACCCAGGGAGTCATCACTGGAGATGGGGGATTTGAGCTGTGCCCTTGAAGTGACACAGACCTTGGAGAGCAGGGGTGGCCATTGCCAGCGCAAGGAGAACTGTATGAATATAGACACAGGATAGAGAGTGCGCAGCCTTGTATCCTCTGGCCCGACTTACTGGAGAGTAGCAGGAGCATGAAATTGAGAAGGAAAAGTCTTACGATACGTGGTGTCCCAAGAAAGAAGAAAAGAAAAACCTGTTTGTGCCTAGTAAGTTACAGCTCTCACCCTGCAACCCTGGTGTTTCAGATTGTGAGTGTGTGCTCTATCTAGAGTGTCATGAGGAACATTTGACCATCTGTGGGTGAAGTAGTATGGAGAGGGTTGGGTAGTGTCATTTTCTCTTAAAAATCTATCCCTCTTACCGAAAAGACAGTTGGCAGGAAGAGCAAGCAAACATGCAAGAAGAAGTTAGCAAGGAGTTGCAGGGAGGAATTGCCACCACTTCTCCAGCTCAGACTCGTAACCAAGGCCACAGGCTCCAAGGAAGTTCACGTGGGACTGGTGCTTACATTCTTGTCTCTCTCTCCCCACAGGAATCTCCGCCAGCAGTCCTCTGCAGACATCCCTTGTTCGACCTGCTGGCCTTGCTGACTTTGGACCTTCAAGCGCCTCCTCTCCTTTGAGTTCCCCTTTGAGCAAGGGAAATAATGTTCCTGGGACTCCCAAGAACTTCCACATGACCAGCAGCCTAGCCCCAGACTCTCTGGTCCGGAAACAGGGCAAAGGCACCAACCCCTCTGGAGGACGGTAACCATCTGGGCCCTCCAGCTTCCTTCAACCAAACCAGGGCTAGAGTCCTGACCTGCCAGTGGTCTTTGGATGGCTTGCCCCATGCAGCATCTTCCATCCTGAGTCAGAAGTGGAAGTGTCCAGCAAGGGAAGAACAGGCAGGTGGATGGTGTGAGCACTTTTATCATCTGTGTCTCATCAGGAGCATCTGGGGTGCCTATAGAAGGAAGGCACAGGGCAGGGATCAGCTCCACTGCATCTCAAGTGAACTGCATAGCGAAGTCTTAAACCTCTCACGGGGCAAGCCTGACATAGACCCCCCTTTAGATGCTCAGGCACACTGTTTCCATCCCCATTCCACTCTTCGGCTCTGACACGTCCCTTGCAAAGTCTCCGCAGGTGCTGTGAAGAGCCTTCCATGGTGGAGATTTCTCTTACAATTGTGATTTCTCGTAGGGCTAGTAAGGGAGGAGATTGTGTACCTGTTGTCCACAGTCTTCAGGCAGCTCCCCAGGTCTCTGAACCCCATTTGCCAGAGTGTCATCATTAAAGAGAGCAGTGACTGCAAGAGATGGTGGAGGCTGCTAAGCATGACAGGCTAGAGGAAGTATCCACAGGCAGTTGTGTTCCCAGCAGTTCCTCCCCTGTCCTGCATGGTTCACACCAAGAGAACCTTCAGATCCCACCAGCAACAGTAGCACCTTCCACCCAGGGGACTCACAGAAGCCAGTAAAGAGACCAGGAGCCACCTCAATCAGCAGGACAGCCTCACTGCCCCTCTCGCAGACTCCCCTTTGCCTGTCCTGAATGCACAGTCTCCCTGCTCATCCCCTTCAGCCCCCTGCTTGGCTGTATGCACTGTCTATATTGCACTGAGGAAGGGACAGCAGGAATGAGGTGGAGAGGGCGGAGGGAGGGGGCAGGCTCGGCACCGGCCCTCGCAGCCCCAGCCCGGCCAGCCTGAGCTTGCTGCCCTCCGGCAGAGACAGAGGGGCAGTGTTTGCATGGGAGGTGTTTATGCCTGCCCTGCCTGATGTCCCTGGTGGAGCAGGTGCCTCCGGGCGGGAAAGCCTCTAATTTGCACACCTGAAAATCGCGGAATTGAGTTTAGATAGATTGATTTTTAAAACTTTTTTTTGGAGTAGGGGGCATAGGGGAATCATTTAATTTAAATCATTAAGATTCCCCTGCTCAAACCCAGACTCGTGTGTACAGATGCTATTTAGAGGGAATCAGAAAAATGCCAAGCCTTTTTTCTCTTTGAATGTGCTGTCTATTTTTATAACTGAACTTGTACATATGTATAAAGAGAGACACATCTTCCTTTTACTAACTGGATAAAAAAAATCTTAAATAAAATGGAGTGAGATAATTTTATGTAAATTCTGGTGTCTGTGGTCTTTGCAGCTGCCTCTCCTCAGAAGCAAACTAGAGCCCTTGGTGGATGTGGCAGGATACAGGGAAAGCAGAGCCCTCGCCTGTGATCAGAAAGGACAGGGGTTGGTGGGACAAGGAGTGGACCGTGGGTGTTTCCTCAGCAGCAGAATTGATTGGGCTTATGAATTTGCCTCTGGCCATCAGAAAGGAGGCTTGACCAAGTGTCTGACATGCAGTGGTCAGGACCCTTGTCTCCATGGTGGGCTCTTTATGACTCAGGACCTAGACCCCAGGACTGAGGTGTGGGCGGCTTGGCCTGGGCGCCATCAAGTAGAGCTACATAGTGGTCATCTTAATAGTGACAGTGTTCTCAAAGTTAGCTGTACTCTTAAGCATCATGAAAGAAAATGGTGAAATACATTCCTAAGGATGCCAAAGACATCCAGGCTGTGAAAACTTCGCTTAGTGATAGTTGGAAAAAGAGTACTCGTTCCCAGCCTGGCCCGGCAGCCAGTGTTTCTCTGACTGGGTAGAACACTGATACGCTCTTGTATCACCTGTGGGCAGGGGTCATGCGTTTCCCCAGTGCGCTGGCTGTGCGGCCTCCCTAGCCTTGCTCGCCCTGCACGCTGTTGGTCAGGGTGGGCTGGGTCCTGGGCAGCTGATGCCCACCATAGTCACAGGGATCAGCCTTTCTTCACTGGTATCAAGTAGCATTAGTAGATACTCTGGATCTTGTTTATCTTGCTGGTGAACTTGACCAAGGCCTCACACAGAGTAAACCAACATCCGAACCAAGCAGTTCTGCCTTTACATGCTAGTTAAGAGTTTTCATAAGAAAAAGTAGTAATTTGACACCTGAATCGTCCCTTAAGGCAGCGCTTCTCCAGTGTTAATGTGCGTACAAATCACCTTGAGATTGTAAAATGCAAGTTCTGTTTCTGAAGGTCTAGGTTGAGCCTTGAGACTGAGTTTCTTGACAAGATCCCAGGTGATGGCCATGCTGCTAGTCCTTCGACTACCCCTGGAATAACAAGGCCCTAGGGTGCCTTCCAGCCCTGCCAAGCAGAAAATCTCTGCTCTTTGCTTATATGCCCACACCCCAGCCAGGAAGCCTTGTGCAGGAAATACTGGTTTATTTTTCCTCTTACCCAACTTAATTCACCTGATGACAGAAAATGAAATCCTAGCATTCCTACCAAAATTCAATCCTTTATATGTTTTCTCCATTTTTTTGTTGTTGTTTTGTTTTTTTTTTTTTTTTTTTGAGACGGAGTCTCGCTCTGTCGCCCAGGCTGGAGTGCAGTGGCGCGATGTCGGCTCACTGCAAGCTCCGCCTCCTGGGTTCACGCCATTCTCCCGTCTCAGCCTCCAAGTAGCTGGGACTACAGGCGCCCACCACCACGCCCGGCTAATTTTTTTTTGTATTTTTAGTAGAGACGGGGTTTCACCGTGTTAGCCAGGATGGTCTCGATCTCCTGACCTCGTGATCCGCCCGCCTCGGCCTCCCAAAGTGCTGGGATTACAGGCTTGAGCCACCGCGCCCGGCCTGGTTTTTTCATTTTAAAACTGTTCATAATTTTCTCCGTCACCTCCTGAGTAGCACCTCTGCTGGGCATGTTCGGTATGAAAGAAGGCCTCAGATTTACTACTGTCCCTCTCCCACGTGGCCTCCACCAAGATGCAACATGTCATGGAGAGTGACCCCTGGACTGTGTTTCCTGTGCCCTGTGTCCTTTGATTGTGACCACCAGACTCCTAGATCAGTCATCGTTCTCAGCGAATTCCTAAGCCCCTCTTAGGGGGCATGGAGACCATTTGGCTGCTCTCCCACGCTTCTCTGAGACTGCCAGAGAGTCGCGAAATCCCACAACTGGGGAGGCAGCGTGTTTACCATGGGTGCCCAGTTCAGCCAACCTCATGGTGCACATTCAGGCCACTTAGATGGTGGAGTAGGAAGGAGAAGGCAGGCTGTGTTCTAGAGAAAGCAGAGACTTCTGGCTGTCACGACATTGTGTGTCCAAGTACTAAGAAGGCCCACTGCCTCATCAAAGGACCCTGAGGAAGCTGGGTGCCTCCCTTATCTGGCCTCTGGCCTCTTCCTGCACCCTCATTTCTTTCTTGCTTCAGGTCCTGGGACTTAGCTGGCTTCCCTTTCCTCTTCAAAACTGCCACCACCCACTCTTTCACTCCAGTTTCCCCCCCAACCCCACCCCGGTGGCAAGCTGCTGGGGATGGACTCCTGGTTCTCTCCTAGCTGCTGCCAGAAATGAGCATCTTGCTTTTTTTTTTTTTTTAATTAAGGATTTTCTTGCTCATCAAAACAAGGACACCAGGCAAAAACAATACTGTACGTGGAGAATTGCAAAGCTTAAGAAATACTTCACAGCCCTCACAGAGTCCCTGCCTACATTTCCTGGCACCTTCGGTGAGAAACAAGGATTCCTGAGGGAGCGGTTCCCTGACTCTTGCCTCCTTCCTAGAGAGCTGAGTTCTTTCTTCCAGAAAGGCAGATGGAGTGTGCATCTGTGAGTGCCCACAAGGCCTCTGCCTCTGCTCTCCTGCCACTTGGGTTTTCATTGTTCACACAAATCTTAAAAATGAGTATGTGGCCCAAGGGTTGGGGAGGCCCCTCTGGGTCTGACTTGGCAACAGCCTCAGGGGAAGAAGGAAGGGAGCACAAAGGTTCAGAGTCGCAGGAGGGGGGCAGTTTTCTAAGCTTGCCCAGCTGATGCCCCCCCTAAAGCAGCTCTGGGAGATAATGCCCAGCCTCAGCTCAGAATGTTCCACCCTCCTACCACCACCAGCATATCACCACAAACCCCACCCTGAACCATAGGCCCACCCCACAAGCTGCTCCTGGCTGCCAGAGAAGAAAGGAGCTCCCCTCCCATTTCCCAGGTGAGAGGTCCCAGAAGACCTATGCAGCTCCATGCCTTGCACCCTTGAAGAGATGGTGCCAGTTACCTGGGGATGTCTGAGCAGAGTGGTAAGGAGGGTTCAAGTCCAATGGATTGGCAGTGCAGTTCAGCTTCAGCAGTCTTAGTTTGCCTTCAGCACAATGGAATTGGGAAGAGCAGCATAAACTCACCTAGAATTTTTCTGAATAGCCAAGTCTTTCAGAGGGCTAACATTTTAACCCGGTATTTTAAGCACCAGAATTGGCTTGGTTAGAACTCTCTTTAAAGGATACTGTGTCACTGCATGGTTAAACAGAACATATGGAACATACCTTAACCTCTCCTAAGGGCTTGGGTTCATGTGGGCATCTGGTGCTTTCAGGCCTACTGCGATGTACTACTGTTTCCCCCGGTTTAAATCATATCAAGAGCTACATGGCCACAAATCTTTGTGTGTGTGTGTGTGAGAGAGAGAGAGACAGACAGGATTTTGCTCTGTCACCCAGGCTGGAGTGCAGTGGTGCAATGACAGCTCACTGCAGCCTCGACCTCCCAGGCTCAAGCGATCCTCCCTGATCAGCCTCTACCATAATGCTGGGGTTCTAGCCACAGTTCTTAAGTTCTGAACAGTAACTGTGCCAGCTGCTTCAGTATTTTTGTGCTTATATGATGAGGTAGCTTCTACCCTTAAAAAATAAAAATTTTTTTTTTCTTTTTTTCCCCCAAACACTGCAGATCTTAACACCCCTTCTTCTAATGTACCTTTTCTAAATTGTTGGGGGCTTGGAAACCATTTAACCTAACTCAGAACTTCTGAGCTAACAAAAAGAACTTCAAAGGAGGATCGTAGAGTGTCCTAGGAATGAAGTAACTGAGCTTCAGGGTGTGCTTTCCATGGATGCCTGTGGCCCTCTGCTGGGTCGCAGTGCCGCAGTTCTGGATAAGTAACGTGTTCTAGATAAGGGTGTTCCGGTTTGAACCAGTTCAATAAAGTTTGTTGCTTTTATTTTACTCCTTTTTTTCATTCTTTAAAAAAAAGTATAGATCACCTTGCACAACGAGGAAAAGTTCTGCCAAAGGGTCTAGGCAGTAGACTGGTGCATGCTCTCCCTCTCAGACTCCATCTGTAGGCAGTGTACGTCTGTGGAGTCCATCACAGGATTTTAGTGGGAGCAGTGAAAATGAAATGGGCAAGCCCAAAAGCCAGTGTTGTTGCACTTCATCTTCACTACCCATGCCTCATCTTTATTGGGCTAGGCTGGTCATCCTAGGGAGTAATTGCAGTGTCTGTCCACTAGTTGGGCCATAAGCCCTCTGACCAGTTAATCTCATTGTTCATAATTGGTTAAGGTAACACATGATGCCATAACAGACCCCAAAATGCAATAGCTTAAATAAGATATAAATTATTATTTCTCACACAGAAGAGTTTGAATTTGGATCTGCTCTACACGATCACTGACTGTCCCAGGTTCTTTCCATCTTGTTTCTCTGCTATTTCCATGCTTTTGTCCTCATCAGCATGGTCATTGCTGGTTTATAGAAATGTCCTATGGGGCCGGACACAGTGTTTCACACCTGTAATCCCAGCACTTTGAGAGGCCAAGGCGGGCGGATCACTTGAGTTCAGGAGTTTGAGTCCAGCCTGGCCAACATGGTGAAACCCCGTCTCTACTAAAAATACAAAAAAATTAGCTGGACATGGTGGCAGGCACCTGTAATCCCAGCTACTCAGGAGGCTGAAGCAGGAGCATCACTTGAATGCAGAAGGTGGAGGTTGCAGTGAGCCAAGATTGTGCCACTGCACTCTAGCCTGGGTGACACAGCAAGACTCCACCTCAAAAAAAAATAAAGAAAAAAAAGAAAAAGAAATGTTCTATGGGAGGGGAAGACTGGGGAGGGGATTCACCTTCTGTACTGTCT
The DNA here is from genome assembly GCF_001698545.2 of Rhinopithecus bieti. Taxonomy (NCBI): domain Eukaryota; kingdom Metazoa; phylum Chordata; class Mammalia; order Primates; family Cercopithecidae; genus Rhinopithecus; species Rhinopithecus bieti. The sequence goes on from NW_016811945.1 coordinate 1,194,268, forward strand.
CAAGACTTAGACCCTTAAGTGGCTCACACACTTATCAGAGAGAACTTTAGACCTAAGGACCTATCTAACTCCAAAGGAGGCTGCCATGTAATTACGGAAGAAGAGAACAGATTTGGATGGACAGCCGATAGTTCGGACACAACGCTCCAATGGAAAGGGGGCAAAAACACTTACTAAAGATTTTTTTTTTTTTTTGAGACGGAGTCTCGCTCTGTCGCCCAGGCTGGAGTGCAGTGGCCAGATCTCAGCTCACTGCAAGCTCCGCCTCCCGAGTTTACGCCATTCTCCTGCCTCAGCCTCCCGAGTAGCTGGGACTACAGGCGCCCGCCACCTCGCCCGGCTAGTTTTTTGTATTTTTTTTTAGTAGAGACGGGGTTTCACCGTGTTAGCCAGGATGGTCTCGATCTCCTGACCTCGTGATCCGCCCGTCTCGGCCTCCCAAAGTGCTGGGATTACAGGCTTGAGCCACCGCGCCCGGCCAGATTTATTTTTTAAAGCACTTTCTTTGTGCCAAGCACTGTACATAAATAGAAAATATACACACATGCAAATGGATAATAGCCATGGGAAATGTTCAGCTATATTAGGGCTCTACAGAGAGACAACCAATAGGATATAGATATATGAGAGGGGATATATTGGGGGAATAGGCTCACATGGAAAGTCCCATGATAGGCGGTCTGCAAATTGGAGAACCAGGGAAGCTGGCAGCGTGGTTCATCCAAGTCTGAAAGCCTTAGAAACAGGGAAGCCAGTGCTGTAACTGTCAGTCTGAACCTGAAGACCTGAAAACCTAGGGAGCCTCTGGTGCAAGTCCCAGAGTCCACATCCCAGAGAACCCGAAGCCCCGATGTCCAGGAGCAGGAGAAGAAGGGTGTCCCCACTTTAGAAGAGAGGGAATTTGCCTTTCCTCTGCCTTTTTGTTCTACGTGGGCCCCATACCATAATCCAGTCAAGTTGACACCTAAAATTAACCATCACGTCAACCTCATTGATAAATGCAAAATAAAATGAGAATCCTAGCATTTCCTGTCATATTGGGTGAAATTTGTTTTCACATAACAATTGCCAGAGTTGGCTAAACTATAATAAATGAAACATTGTAGTTTAAGCTTCAAGACTCATGTGTGTGCCCTCTGCATATGTGGCATGAAGCATGGCTCTAGCCTGGGGGACCCCCTCTGCCTTGGAAGAGGTGGTCCTAGGGCTGTCCCTTTATCTCCAGTGACATCTGCCCCTGGTGGGCCTCATCCAACATCCAGACCTCAAAGTTGACCTCAAGGAGAATGATCTGGACAAAATGCTGTTCCACCATAACCCCAATTTCATCACCAATGAACCTCTCAAGGATTGGCATGGTGGGAGCTGAGGGCCAGGAGCAATGAGGACCTGGCTGGCTGGACCACACCTGCAGAGATCAATGAGTGAGGCCCAGCCTGGACAAGCATCTGCGAGCAAGTTACAGAGGTGGCTATGGAAAACGTTCCAAAACTATCAATAAACATTTTATATCCATGTACTAAAACACAGGACTACATTTTCTTCCTATTATTTTTATAAAAAGTGATATTGCAATATTGTTATCACTCAAAACGGCAAAGAATGTGTAGCTCTTCACAAAAAGACAATAATGGCCGGGCACGGTGGCTCACACCCATAATCCCGGCACTTTGGGAGGCCGAGACGGGCGGATCACGAGGTCAGGAGATCGAGACCATCCTGGCTAACACGGTGAAACCCTGTCTCTACTAAAAATACAAAAAAATTAGCCAGGCATGGTGGCAGCGCCTGTAGTCCCAGCTACTCAGGAGGCTGAGGCAGGAGAATGGCGTGAACCCGGGAGGCGGAGCTTGCAGTGAGCTGAGATCATGGGACTGCACTCCAGCCTGGGGGACAGAGCTAGACTCTGTCTAAAAAAAAAAACAAAAAAAAAAACAATAACGAGTGATGAGGATACAGAGAAATTGGAGTCATTCATTGTTGGCGGGGACATAAAACAGTGTATGTACTTTGGAAACAGTTTGGCAACTCAAAAAGTTAAATGTATTGTTACTAAGATTTTATCTACTTGGCTGGGTCACACAGTATGCAGATATTTAGTCAAACATTCTGGGTGTGCCTGTAAGCATGTTCTTGGACGAGATTAACATTTACATCTGTGGGCCGAGTAAAGTGAATTGCTCTCCCTAATGTGGGCAGGCCTCATCCCATCAGTTGAAGGCCTGAATAGAACAAAAAGGCTGCCCTTCCCCTAGTGAGAGAGAACTGCTCCTACCTGACTGAGACGTTGGCTTCTTCCTGCCTTCGGACTTGCACTGAAACATTGGCTCTTTCTGGATTTCAAGTCTGCTGGCGTCTGGACTAGAACTGCACCATCAGCTCTCCTGGATCTCCAGCTTGCTCGTTATAAGAAGTCTCTACTTCTGCTGGGCGCGGTGGCTCAAGCCTGTAATCCCAGCACTTTGGGAGGCCGAGACGGGCGGATCACGAGGTCAGGAGATCGAGACCATCCTGGCTAACACGGTGAAACCCCGTCTCTACTAAAAAATACAAAAAACTAGCCGGGCGAGGTGGCAG
>NW_016811945.1:1197059-1241470 GCF_001698545.2 Rhinopithecus bieti
AAAAAAAAAAAAAAAAACTAGCCAGGTGAGGTGGCGGGCGCCTGTAGTCCCAGCTGCTCGGGAGGCTGACGCGGGAGAATGGCGTAAACCCGGGAGGCGGAGCTTGCAGTGAGCTGAGATCCGGCCACTGCACTCCAGCCTGGGCGGCAGAGTGAGACTCCGTCTCAAAAAAAAAAAAAAAAAGAAGTCTCTACTTCATATCTACATCCTATTGGTTTTGTTTCTCTGGAGAACTTTTATTAAGATAGTTTGTCATGTGACCCAAGAATTCCATTCCTAGGTACATACCCAAGAGAAATAGAAATGAAAAAACATCCACACATAAATCCGTACACAGGCCAGGCGCGGTGGCTCATGCCTGTAATCCCAGCACTTTGGGAGGCCGAGGGAGGCGGATGATCTGAGGTCAGGAGTTTGAGACCAGCCTGGTCAACATGGTAAAACCCCGTCTGTACTAAAAATACAAAGATTAGCCGGGCATGGTGGTGGGTGCCTATAATCCCAACTACTCGGGAGGCTGAGGCAGGAGAATCACTTGAACCCAGGAGGCAGAGATTGCATTGAGCTGAGATCGCGCCACTGCACTCCAACCTGGGCGACAGAGCGAGACTCCGTCTCAAAAAAAAAAAAAGAAAAGAAAAGAAAAAGAAAGAAACCTGTACACAAATGTTCACAGCAGCATTATTCACAATAGTTAAAAAAATAGAAACAACGGAATGTCCATTAACTGATGAATGGATAAAATGTGATATGTCCATACAATGCAATAGTATTTAGCAACAGAAAGGAATGAACTTGATATATGCTATGATGTGAATGAAGCTTGAAAACAATTTCTGCCAGATCTCAGAAAAAATAGTAATAATAAGTGAAAGAATTCAGGCTTAAACGACTACAATTGTATGATTATGAAATGTCCAGAACAGGAAAATATATAGAAACAGAAAATATATTCGTGGTTACCTAGGGAGGAGGGGACTGAGTGGTATCAGAGAAGGGAAACAGGGTTTATTTTTGGTCTGATGAAACCAAAGGTCCTAAAATTGATAGTAATGAAAGCTGCATAGTTCTGTGAATATGCAGTAAAAGCCATCGAACTGTACACTTTAATCGATAAATTGTATGGTAAGGTAATTGCATTTCAATAAAGTTGCTAAGAAAAAGAAAATGCAGCCAGAAATGTAGTGAGAAAGTAGGTTGAACAATGTGGAATTGCTCTCTCACCGTACGACTATTTTTACTTACAAATAAGGCATTTTCAAATGTTTCAACCTATTGATAATTAAAACCAATGATGTTATTTTATGATTTTTGAGGCATCTTTTTTTTTTTTTTTTTTTTTTTGAGACAGGGTCTCGCTCTGTCACCCAGGTTGTAGTGCAGTGGTATGATCAGGGCTCACTGCAGCCTCGACTTTCAGGGTTCAAGTGATCCTCCTACCTCAGCCCCCCAAGCAGCTGGGACTGCAGGTATACACCACTATGCCCAGCTAATTTTTTTTTTAAACTTTGGTAGAGACAGGGTCTCACTGTGTTGCTCAGGCTGGTCTCAACTCCTCAGCTCAAGCAGTCATCCCACCTCGCCCTCCCGAAGTGCTGAGATTACAGGCGTGAGCGACCATGCCTGGCCAAGGTATCCTTAAATTTTCTATTATTCTAAATATTCACTTTTGTACTTAATTGTTTATTCTTTTTCTTAAAGGGCTTCCCCAAGTTGCATGAGTTCTAGGCCTCAAACAGAACCCAGATCCCAGGGTGGGAATGTGAAGAGACAGAACCTTTTATAGGACAATTTGACAATGTGTATGAAGAATTTTCAGGCCGGCGGGGCACAGTGGCTCACGCCTGTAATCCCAGCACTTTGGGAGGCCGAGGCGGGCGGATCACGAGGTCAGGAGATGGAGACCATCCTGGCTAACACGGTGAAACCCCGTCTCTACTAAAAATACAAAACATTAGCCGGGCGTGGTGGCAGGCGCCTGTAATCCCAGCCACTCTGGAGGCTGAGGCAGGAGAATTGCTTGAACTGGGAGGTGGAGCTTGCAGTGAGCCGATATTGGGCCACTGCACTCCAGCCTGGGCATCAGAGCGAGACTCTGTCTCAAAAAAAAAAAGAAAAAAATTATGCCGGGCGCGGCAGTGGCTCACACATGTAATTCCAGCACTTTGGGAGGCCGAGGGGGGTGGATCACCTAAGGTCGAAGTTAAGACCAGCCTCAACACGGAGAAACCCCGTCTCTGCTAAAAATACAAAATTAGCCAGGTGTGGTGGTACATGTCTGTAATCCCAGCTACTCGGGAGGCTGAGGCAGGAGAATTGCTTGAACCTGGGAGACGGAGTTTGCGGTGAGCCGAGATCCCGCCATTGCACTCCAGCCTGGGCAACAAGAGCGAAACTCCATCTCAATAATAATAATAATAATAATAATAATAATTTTTAAAACATCCATACTGTTGATCCAGCCATTCTATTTTCAGGGATCCCTACACAAGGGTGCCAGAGGGCAGGGCTTCTCAACTTCAACGTGAGAACTGTCTCCTGGAACTCTTATTAAAATGCAGACTGATCTGCTAGGTCTGGGAGTCATGTCCAGCAAGTTCCCAGGTGATGCGGAGGCTGCTGGTCTACAGGCCCTCTCTGAGTAGCCAGAGGATGTTCTTTGGTTATGTCCTCAGCATTTCCCCCCATTCCCCTACATCGTGCAACAGCCACCCTCACATGTCTTGCCACAGTTGCCCGCTCAAGGACAGACTGGGAACCCAGACCCAAGACAGTCAGGGCTATAGATTCCCTCCCTCATCCCTAGCCTTTCATCAGGTGGCCCAGTCAGAGCAAAACAGGCCACTCCCATGGTCACGAACAGAAAAGTTTATCACGCAAGGGCTGCAGAGGAGCCAGCCTGAGGGCACCACTGCCAACAGAGAAGGGCAAACCCTGAAGAACTCCAGGGAAATGGAGCAGGATCCCTGACTGAGCCTTGCCCAACGCTTCTTTCCTCTTAACTGCTGAGTTTCACCACTGACTCCTGTTCGCTTCATGCTTGTTTGAACTAGGTTCTCTGTTACATGCAACTTGGATGAAAAGTCCATGACAGCATAATTGAACCTAGCAAAAACTTGAGACAACCCGAATGCCTCACAACACAGGACTGGTCAAATAAATGTTTGCATATCTATATGATAGAATGATTAGGTGGCCATTAAAAATCATATTCTCAAGAATATTTGATATCATGGGAAAATGCTCAGAATATACTCTTAGGAGAAAAGCAGGACACAAAGAGGGAGCCCTAGAAGGAAGTCAACTTTCCTGGATGGTGGAATTATGAATGATTTCTAAGTCCTTTTTTTATTGTCATTTTATTTCTGCATTTCTAGCATATCCTACTTCTCATATTCCTTTCTATTTCCAGTACATATGAACAGTCTATTCCAGGATACCCTTTATCTCATTTTTAAATTTCTCCAAGCATAATGGATACCTCTTATTGTGATCCAATCTACAGCTCAAGTGTTGTCTTTTATTTTGAGGCAGGGGTGTCACTCTGTCACCCAGGCTGAAGTGCAGTGACATGATCACGACTCACTAACCTTGACCTCCCGGGCTCAAGAGATCCTCCTACCTTAGCCTCTTGAGTAGCTGGAACTACAAGGGTGCACCATCATACCTGGCTAATTAAAAAACTTTTTTTTGTAGAGGTGGGATCTCACTATGTTGCCCAGGCTGATCTTGAACTTGTGGGTTCAAGTGATCCTCCCGCCTTAGCCTCTCAAAGTGCTGGAACTACAGGTGTGAGCCACTGTGCCTGGCCCAGCTCAAGTGTTCTTTTAAAACCCTGTCACTGAGCCAGGCACAGTAGCTCATCCCTGTACAATCCCAGCTACTTTGGGGGCTGAGGTGGGAGCATTGCTTGAGGCCAGGAGTTCAGGACCAGCCTGGACAACAATAGCAGACCCCGCATGTAAACAAACAAACAACACTTCTGTCCCTGTTCTGCTTCCAAGTCCTTAGTGGTTTTCTTGCAACTTTAGCCTGCAACACTGTTATCTAGCTCACATCATTTTTTTTTTCCTTTTTTCTCTTGGAATGTGCCAGGCTCTCTGCTCCCTCAGGGATGTGATGTACATGGTTCGATTTTTAAATTATTTTCTTTTTATTTGAGAGAGAGGATTTCACTCTGTCACCTAGGCTGGAGTACAGTGGCACGATCTTGGCTCACTGCAGCCTCAACCTCCCAGGCTCAAGTGATCCTCTCACCTCAGACTCCTAAGTAACTGGGACTATAGATGTATGCCACCATGTCCAGCTGATTTTAATTTTTTTTAGAGACAGGGTTTTGCCATGTTGCCCAAGCTGGTCTTGAACTCCTGGACTCAAGTCATCCTCCTACCTCTGCCTCCCAAAGTACACGAATTATAGGCGTGAGCCACCAAGCCTGATTTTTAAATTCTTTATAACATTCTGTATTTTCCAAATTTGCTACTTGATCATGTGCTATTTTATAATCAGTGCTATTAGGAGAAAGTTTATATTTGTATGGGAAATTAAGAATAAACTCAAAAACAAGAAATGACTTGAATCAAAACTTTCTTTTAAAAAAGAATTTTTTTTGCAGAGCTAAGGTCTCACTATATTGTCCAAACTGGTCTCAAACTCACAGGTTCAAGTGATCCTCCTACCTTGGCCTCCCAAAGTGCTGGGATTACAGGAGTGAGACACCATGCCCAGTCCCAATTAAAACTTTCTCACAGTGCGTCTCCCTATTTCATTTCGGTTCATGTGATAAAATAACATGGCCAGGCGCAGTGGCTCACGCCTGTAACCCCAGCACTTTGGGAGGCCAAGGTGGGCTGATCACCTGAGGTCATGAGTTTGAGACCAGCCTGCCCAACATGGCGAAATCCTGTCTCTACTAAAAATACAAAAAATTAGCCGGGGATGGCATCAAGCGCCTGTAATCCCAGGTACTCAGGAGGCTCAGGCAGTGGAATCGCTTGAACCCAGGAGGCAGAGGTTGCAGTGAGCTGAGATCCTGCCACTGCACTCCAGCCTGGACCAGAGAGCGAGTCTCCATCTCAAAAAATAATATAAAACTAAACATAAAAATAACATGGTAACACCCGCTGCCCCTGAATGTTTGCAAGGAGACTTTGGAGAAGCTGTACTTCAGACTAAGGAACGACTCCAAAGGCTGCAATTTCAGGTGCTGTGGGGAAATGTTTTAAGGCAGGTATGTCTTTGTTATGCCTCGGATGCTGAGCTTTGCTAATCACTTGCACCGGTTTGTAAGGCTGACGTTTTGGTTTATCTGGGCATAAGGCCAGCTTTTCTCTCAGTAGAGAAAGGAGCCTCTCTTCACCGTGCATCACCCACATGAGTACTCTTTACCTCTGAGTGTTATTTCTGGCCCCTCTCTTTTTGCTTTGTCAGATCTGTATTTTATTTTTTTACTTATCTGCTTATGAATACATAATAAATTTGCACAGTTCAAAATTAAAAGCATACAAAAGGGCATAAAAAGAAAAAGTCTCTCTCCCATCTCATGCCCTAGAGCCCAGTTCCCCTCCTGGGAGGCAAACTGTGTTGACAGTTTCTTGAGATTCCTTCCAGACATATTTATATGCTTTTTAAAAAACAGGATTATACTCACGTTATGTATCTAATTTTGTATGCTTTTTGTACCACTTAACACTAGAGTAATAACATTTTTTTTTTTTTTTTTTGAGACGGAGTCTCGCTCTGTCGCCCAGGCTAGAGTGCAGTGGCCAGATCTCAGCTCACTGCAAGCTCCGCCTCCTGGGTTTAGGCCATTCTCCTGCCTCAGCCTCCCAAGTAGCTGGGACTACAGGCGCCCGCCACCACACCCGGCTAATTTTTTGTGTTTTAGTAAAGATGAGGTTTCACTGTGTTAGCCAGGATGGTCTCGATCTCCTGACCTTGTGATCCGCCCATCTCGGCCTCCCAAAGTGCTGGGATTACAGGCTTGAGCCACTGCGCCCAGCCACGAGTAATAACATTAATAGAGAGTTATGTAAAGAGACTAAAATGTTTCTTAACATTAGCAGATACTCTTCATAAACATTCATAATGACTGCAAATATGCCGTCCAAGGGAGATGAGCCATGTTATTGTTTACTGCTGGACAAATAGAGTTTTCCCCCCTTAAATCCTCCGATTCTGTCCAAGATGAAACTATCTACATGAGTTTAACTAGAGACTGCAGTTTATTTCAGACCCGGATCGGCCATTTGCTCCCTGGGGACACAGGGCTCTGGGGTCAGGAGGAGGCCCAGCGCCAAGCCAGAAGGATGAGCGGGTGGTCCCTGGTCTACGTGTCCTGCAGGGGCTGGCTGTGTGGTCCAGGCCGGTAGAGGAGATATATTTAACTGGGTCAGATGCTGCTGACTGTGTCATGGCCCAGGAGGATTGTGCTGTTGGTAAACAAACCAGAATGGCCTGGCTGCAGCCAGCCCTCCTTCCTCCGCCCCCTGCTCAGCTGGCTGACCTGGCAGGGGGTGTGAAAAGCAGAGGAGAGCATGACCAGAGAGAGGGCTCAGACGCAGGGGCCCCTGCAAGGCGCCTCGCCCAGGCAGGATTGGGAAGTGGCCTTGTCTCGCTGCCCTTAGTTGCTTTTTTCCCTCTTTCCCTCCTGCCTCTACCAACGCAGCACAGCCTGGGCGGCCCAGGAGGCATTTCTGCTCCCTTATTTGCCCTGCTAAGTAAATAGAGTTCATTCATTCGTGTATTCATTCATTCCATTCAACTCATTTAGTCATTTATTTATTTATTTATTGAGCAAAATTCTTTCAAGGACATAAGATAAGCCAGGCTTCGAGCTGGCCTCCAAGAATACAACAGGAGGCCAGGCGCGGTGGCTCACACCTGTAATACAACAGGAGGCCAGGTGCAATGGCTCACACCTGTCATCCCAGCACTTTGGGAGGCTGAGGCGGGCAGATCACCTGAAGCCAGGAGTTCGAGATCAGCCTGGCCAATGTGGTGAAACCCCGTCTCTACTACAAATACAAAAAGTAGCCGGGCGTGGTGGCGGCACCTGCAATCCCAGCTGCTTGGGAGGCTGAGGCAGAAGAATCGCTTGAACCCGGGAGGCGGAGCTTGCAGCGAGCCGAGGTTGTGTCACTGCACTCCAGCCTGGGCAACAGAGAGAGACTCTGTCTCAAAAAAAAAAAAAAACCAAAACAAAAACAAAAACAAAAAAAACAGGAACATGCCAGCTCCTGCCTTCCTGGAGCTTAACTCTAGTGAGATGAGAGATCATCAAATAACTAATTAGGTATTGGTGAAAAATAATGCTATCAAGAGCAATAATAACTAGGCTGGGTGGGTGGCTCCTGCCTCTAAACCCAGTATTTTGGAAGGCCAAGACGGGAGGATCATTTGAGCCCAGGATTTTGAGGCTAGCCTAGGCAACATAGGGAGACCTTGTTGCTAAGTAAACAATAAATAAATAAATAAATAAATAGAAAAGAAAAAATAACCACAATAATAACCAACAGTCGCATAGTGCCTTAAAGTGTATGGAGCGTTTTCACCCGAAAGCATATCTAATCCCAAGAATCTGAGAGGTAGCTAATGGTTGTCGGTCCTGCTCTACAGGTGAGAAAATTGCAGCTTTGGGAGATTAAGTAACCTGGCCAAGGACTTACATCTGGTAAATGGAACTCCAGCTCTTGAACCCAGTTCCTCTGACTCCAAGCCCACGTCCTTCGTGCAAAAGAGGAGATATTGGAACTGGATGGAACAAGTTTCCGGTCCAGCTCTTCATTTTGCATTTGAGGAGACAGAAGTCCAGAGAGAGTAAAAGTGCCTTGACTAAAACACACTGCTGAAAACAGAGACTGGAACCTCCAGACTCCCCGGCCAGGACTCTTTCTTTGCATTGAAACAGCAGTCCAGTGCCCTGACCCGGGGGCAAGCCCTGGTGCATGTGGAGGGGCGGGGTGGCCATGGGAGGTCAGCCTCCTCCCTTGGCTGCATCCCCAGCCAGCCCGCCCCACTCTGCATAGTTCCTCTTCTGAGGTAACAGTCCAGAGCACCCCTCTGAGGTCCCCTCATCACTGCCTGCCTCTTGCTCGCTGACAGGGCTTTCAGTCAACCAACATGACCGAGGTACCTCCTGTGTGCAGGCTCTGCTGGGATACATGAGGACGTTGGTCCCTGCCCTCTTGGGCTCACAGAATGAAGAGGAATCGACAAGGACATGGTGCAATAGAAACTGCAAGAGAAACAGCACGGGTGGCAGAGATGCATGGCAGGGCCCCAAAGCCAGACCTAGATGGTCAGGGGTAGGGAAGGTTCAGGGAAAGCTTCCTAGAGGAGGTGACATCTCAGCTGAGCCCTGGAGCCTGAGTGACAAATTAGCTAGGCTAGAGCTGGTAGGGATGAGATTTTTAGGATGAGGAAATGCAGGAGGGTACAAGCCCCAAGGTGAGAAGGTCCCTGCCTGTGGCAGGGATGTCCCAGGTTTCTGCCCCACCAGCCCCCATCTGTCAGTGCACATCACACTGTATGGCTGCAGGTGGCCTGTGAGAAGGAACCGGGTCTCCCTCTGGAAACCCCATAGGCACGGGCCTGCTTCTATGGAAGGCATCCCATGTGAACAGCTTGTCATCAGCTTTCACCACCCATGGACTCCCTGTCCCTCCTGCCAGAGCCCCTCCCCTTCTCCTGCCACCCTCTTTGCCTGGCACAGGACATGACTGGGCCCCATGAGAGGCTGTGCCTGGCTGGACATGACTGGCTGGGGGAAGCCGCAGGTGGGTACATTACTCACCCGAGTCCCAGGACCTTCCTACCCCGGTCACCAACACCATTAGGCTGTGCCCAGGAAAAGCCAAGCTCCTTTCCTGTCGGGACAGGGAGAGAGATGGTGGGTGTGGGGACGCCACTCCATGAAAGACGCAAATGCCCCTCTAGCTTAGCATCCCAGGTGGGGGAGCTAGCAAGAGGCAGCCCCTTCCCCTGGTATGCATTTGGGGCCCTGGCCTCTCACAGACAGATCAAGGAAGAAAGAAACGAACCCAGCCAAGATGGAGGTGGGGGCCAGCAGCGTGGTCTGCGCTGTCGCAATCAGGCACCCGCCAGGGCCGCCATGCCTGGCTGGTCTGCCCTTGCCCATGTGGCTTCCAGCCCCACATTCCTGCACCTTGCACATAAACCTTCAGGTGGAATAATCGCCTGGGGAGGCAAGCTGGCACTTACCCTTGAATATGATTAAGGTTTTTATGGGGTCTTTGCCTCCAAGGTGACATGTGACGTTGCATTCAGGAAGTCATTGCCTGTAGGAACCACATTTCCCACAGGTCCTCTGAGCTTCTCCTGGGGCTCCGGAACTGTGCTCTATGCTGGGGTAACCGTTCCTGCCCTCAGGGCTGTTCGAGTTAGTGGGGACAGACCTGCAAGTAGATCAAGCCAATAACACGTGCTGGGCACAGAACAGATCTGGGCAGAAGCGGCAGGGGCGGCGCTGTGGAGGGTACCAGGTGGCTGGGAGGTGGCAGCGTGAAGCCAGGGCAGGTGCTGAGGGGTGAGAGAGGGTGGGCAAGGTGGTTAGGACATCTCAGTCGGGACAGCAGCAGGAGCAAAGGCTGAGTGGCCACAGGTAGCATGAGGCAGGAGGGGTCACAGGTGGCTGGGGTCTGGGAAGAGCAGGACCCAGGTTGTCCGTGTGGAGGGGGCCTGGCCAGACCTGCATTTTAAATTATGTGGAAAATGAATATACAGGGCACAGAACAGGATGGTAGATGCATTTGGAAAGAGTAGGGTGAGAGTGGTGGAAGTAGGGCAGGTACCGCAAATTCTCAGGGCAGGTGAGATGGGCAGAACTTTTGAGGGTTGAGGAGGGAGCCCAGACCCAGGTTCCTGGCTCGGCTGGGAGGCGTCAGGGCTGGGGTGGGCTTGTGGGCATGGGCACCCCAGGGCTGAAGCTTTCTGGGGAGCGGATGGTCCAGGCAGAGGCCTGGCGAGGGGCAGGACCCAGGATGGAGCCAAAATGGGGACAGCAGTGCCAGGCAGAGGAACAGAGGCACGGGGGTGAGAGCCAGGAGGGTGTAGCGCAGTCCCAGGCAGGGAGGAGAGGCAGGAAGTTTCAGCTAGGGCTGGGGGGCGGGGCGGGGGTACGGAAAATTGAGTTCCCTGGGGGAAAGATGGTGCCACCAGGAAAGGCTGAGGACCTGGTTGAACCTTCAGGGTGTGTCGAGCTCTCCTCATGCCCAAGGAAATGCCTGGGGCAAGGGTGAGGCCAGGGCGAGCTGAGGAGGAAGGACAGGCCTGCAGGGGACTCTCCACAGACAGCAAGAGGAAGGATAGAGGACAGTGGTCCTCCCTGGCCGCCACCCCGGGCTTTGTGCCCTGAGTGGGGCACCAGTCGCTGGGCTGGCGGTGAAGGGTAGAGGACAGGCTCCTGCAGGCTTTGGCCAAGCCCGTCTGACAGCCACCAGCTCCATTAATAAAGTGACCCTGCTGTGTCCCAGTTCTCTACAGCCACCATGTAATTTAGTGTCCAAACTGGGACACTTTTGAGAGTCAAAGTCACAATTACTGCAGAACAACAGAATAAACTAGGGCTGACCTGGCCATGCTGGGGTCCACGGTCGCCCTACCCTCACCGAGCAGCAGGGCCCTCTGCTCACACTCCAGCCATCTGGGACACGCCCTGTGATCACTGCCTGCCCTCTCCTAGCCTTGGCCCTGGAGCATCCGATACCTCTTCACATCCAGGCCTGGGGAACGGGGGAGTCTCACCCATTTGTGGTCCTTCTTCCCACACCTTCTGCTTCTCCAACTAACATTTCCTTCTTCGAGGGCATGACAGCCCCCAGAGGAATGCGGTCCTTCCTGTAGCCCAGTGGGGGACAATCTGGAGAGACCCTCACCAGCCCTAGAAACGTACACGAAGGCCACATCCTCCTGCACGGTCCCTGTCCCCTGCTGATGAGAGACCCCACCCTCTTGGCAAAATCCTGTGATCCCCAATCTCCTCCATCCTGCTTGCTTCAATTTCCAGCGGGCTGCCAGGAGGCAGATCCACCACCGTCCCAGCTCCTGCCTTTCCTCCAGGCCTCGCCAGCACCTGCCTGGAACACTTCAGCAGCCTCCCACCACGTCTTGTGCACGGCAACCCATCTTTCTCTGGCTACAAGCACAAGCCTCTGGGCCTGAACAACACACTAGTCTACCTTAAAGCAGACAAAACAAAGAAAAAGAACAAAACAAACAAGAGACCCTTCGGTGGAAAGGAAAACGTGAAAAAAACACAAACATCACGACAGAAGTCAACTTCTCTACAAGAGAATGTCTAACACTTCCTCTACCATCGGGACCCCAGAGCAGCTTCCTGCCTCCTCCCCAGTGCCCCAGAGCATCAGCCAGCCGGAACGCCCCTTCTACCTGCTGGATCTCTTTTCTTTTTTTTTTTTTTTTGAGGCGGAGTCTTGCTCTGTCGCCCGGACTGGAGTGCAGTGGCTGGATCTCAGCTCACTGCAAGCTCCGCCTCCCGGGTTTACGCCATTCTCCTGCCTCAGCCTCCCGAGTAGCTGGGACTACAGGCGCCTGCCACCTCGCCCAGCTAGTTTTGTATTTTAGTAGAGACGGGGTTTCACCATGTTCGCCAGGATGGTCTCGATCTCCTGACCTCGTGATCCGCCCGTCTCGGCCTCCCAAAGTGCTGGGATTACAGGCTTGAGCCACCGCGCCCGGCCTTACCTGCTGGATTTCTACTGCTTCTCTGAAGCCCCCAGAGCCAGCCAGCCTTGCCCATCCCTGAGCTCCCATTACCCTTCCCAGGCCAGGTGTGAGAGTGGTTGTGTTTATCTGCTGCCCACAGCAGTGGGAGGCCAAGGGGCCTGGGCTGTTGTAGATTCAATAAAAAGCAATGAATTGGCTGATCCTTCCCAGCGACTCCTGGCTCTCCAGGAGGATGCCCTAGAGGCACGGATGGGATGATTCTGTAGCCCCTGCTAACTCTGAAATTCCCTAATGCTGCGGCCTAAGGTCGGGCACCCAAACATCACCCTGCTCAAGTCTCTCCCAACTAAAGAGGAAAAGAAACAATCAGAAAACTTTTTTTTTTTTTTTTTTGTTAGATGGAGTCTCGCTCTGTTGCCCAGGCTGGAGTGCAGTGGCATGATCTTGGCTCACTGCAACCTCCGCCTCCCAGGTTCAAGTGATTCCTCTGCCTCAGCCTCCCAAGTAGCTGGTACTACAGGTGCCCACCACCACCCCTGGCTAACTTTTGTATTTTTTAGTAGAGACGGGGTTTCACCATGTTGTCCAGGCTGATCTTGAACTCCTGACCTCGAGTGATCTCCCTGCCTTTGGCCTCCCAAAGTGCTGGGATTACAGGCGTGAGCAACCACACTCCTACAGTAAATGTTAATAACTATCTCCCACATAAACAAAAGCTCTTGGGGTCCTCCACAATTTTTCATTTGTGAAGGGGTCCTGAGACCCCCGCGCCTACCATTTCCTCAGTTATCCCTGTTTCTCTCTCTTCTTAGCAACCATGTTTCCTGAAAGCTGCTTCCCCTCCCACTGGCTCCTCAGCCCTGCCTTGTGGCTTCCCATACTGTTCCTGAAATTGCTCTCACTGAAGCCACAAGGGACCCCCCTGGCATTTCATCCAGTGGACACTCTTCCGTCCTCCTTTCCCTTGACATCTTGGCAGTCTGACCACGTCGTGCGCCTCCTAGAGACACCTTCCACCCTGGCTCTCTGCACACTGCCTTTTCCTGGTTCTCCGCCTACCTCTCCAGCACTTGTTCCTGACACCTCTTCTTGCTTTGCTCAGACCACCGGGGCTGGGGTCCTCAGGGCCTGGCCTGGCCCTGTTCTCTCCTCCCGCTACCAGAGGTTTAAGCCCTGTCTCTACATGTATGGTTCCCAAGTTTCTAACTCCAGCCCAGCTTTCTCTCCTGACTCCCACACCAATATATCCAGCTGCCCTGAACATCCCCGTGGAAGTCCCTCCTCCCCGCACAGGCACCCCTAACTTAAACGCAAGGCTATTTCCCCCAAACTTTTCCAGATCTGCCACTGCCCCAGGAGCCCCAGCCCTACTGTCTCTACCCTCCCTTCACTCTGCTTATCGAACCAGCCACCAAATGCTGTCAACCTCACCCCTAAACGATTCTGCAATCCCTCCCCTGTCCATTCCCATTGGCATGCCTCGGCTTGGGCACCCTTCACCTCCCTCTGGCCTCTCTCCTCCAATCTGACTTCAGCCAGTGTTCTCTCTTAAGCACATCTCTGCCCTGCTCAGAATCCACCAGAGGCCCCCACTGGCCCAGGAGGAATGCGACCCCGCAGCATGGTACAGCACAGATCACCAGGCCGGCAGTCCTGCCACCTGTCTGGCTCATGTTTCCTGTCCGAGCCACTCTGTTCCCGCTGGTCTGAGCTTGCCTCCCCTCAGGCACGTGCTGTTCCCTTACTCTCTGTTCCTCAGACGCCCCTTCTCAGGTTCCCACTCCGAGAAAGCCAAGAAGGCCTTCCCTGACCTCCCTGCTCAAGTCAGAAGCCCTTTCTGGGTGCTCAAGGCCCTCTTCTCCTCCTATTCCACGCTGAATGGTCACCATCAGTTTCTAGACTCCAAGTTCCTCGAGGAGGAGGAGTTCTTTACCGCTGTATCCCCAGTGCCTGGAATGGTGCATGGTACACAGTGGGAGCTTAAGGAAATACTTGCTGATTGAACGGCTTGATGGATGCTAGCCCCCTACGTGCAGCTGGCAAGCAGCCCTCCCCACCATCAACTCCCAGGGTAGAGCAGGGCTCTGCTCTGGCTAGCTGGCAAGAGGCCCAGGAAGCGCAGGAGGCAGCTGTCCAGGGCTCCCTGCCACCTGCTGCCTCCTCCTTTTGTGTTGCCCTCACCAGGCTCCCAGAAGAACCTGGCTGGACTCCACACTCTTCCTATCAATGGCCAAGACACAACGCCGCCAAGACAGGAGCACACGGCCCAGGCATGGCACCTCCCCAGTCACAACGGCTGCACAATTTGATCGGAGTTGACCCTGCCAGGGACACCCAGACCAATCCAGGACACCGGCCGCAAGAACAGCAGCTACACATACTACCCAGCCTGCCCCACGCATCATCCCACAGCATCGTCCCCTCACAGAGACTGAACTCATGCCCAGAGGGCTGAAGGCTTTTCCTGAGGTGACTGGGCAATGAGGAGGAGGCTCGGTTGGACTCTCAAGACACTTTTTTTTTTAAATTTCCTTTGTACTTTTTATAGAGATGGGGTCTCACTATGTTGTCCAGGCTGGTCTCAAATTCCTGGGCTCAAGTGATTCTCCCACCTTGACCTCCCAAAGTGCTGGGATTACAGGCATGAGCCACCATGCCCAGCCCTTGACCTCAAGCTCTTCTGCTGCTAAACCCTGTCATTTTGGCTCTGCCCCATTCTTCAAGTCCAGCGGTTGAGTAGCACTAAGAGGCCACTCCTGATGAGAAGCTCAGGACCAGGCTGAGATCCCGGAGCTGTGATCTGTCCCCAAGAGCTAGACAAGAACATCTGGGGACAGGCAGAGGGTAAACTTGGGGCCCACAGTCCAGTGTGGGTGAGCCGGGGCAGGGGATGGTAATGGGGAAGGCACAGGCAACACCACATCCCGGAGGCAACAGTGAGCACTCAGGCTCTGAAAGCAAAAGAGACACCAGGTCCTCCAGGCTACAGGTCCCTGCCGTCAGCCTTGCCTTAGAAGTTGTCATCACCCTACCCTAACCTACAGGCTCCTTTGGCAGGACCCCAGGGTTCTGTTAGGGACCTGCCCAGCTGTTAGGAAGAGGCAGCCGCTGGCCCTGCAGCTGGAGGAAGAGCTGGTCTGAGCTCCAAGCCTGCCAGCCTCCTTGGGGCAGCTGGGCAGGATGAGACAGAGTCCAGGTCGGTGGCAAGGACACTGCTCACAGCGCTGCCAAGTAGAGCATGAGCTGAATTCTGCACAACTCAGGGGGCACTATTTGCATGTGTAAGGCATGAACTGTACCCATGAGAGTGATGTCACCTGCTAATTCTGCCTGCCCAGCTGCCCCTCCCTGGGAGAGAGGGAAGGAGAGGAAGATGGAGCCCTTTCCCTTCTTAGGAGCCTTCCAGGGCATCACCACCTTGCTTGCCCCAAACCCCCACCTGAGAAAGAACCGCATTCCAGCCCAGCACAGATAAAGAGATAGTTTTATGCATAACAGTATGGGACAGACTGGGAAGGTGTCAGGGCCAGTAGTGATGAGCTTCCCAGGAATAGACCAACACACAGGCAGGAGTGGCCCAGACAAGTAGATAGACAGACAGAGGGACAGGGAAACCACCAAATGAGTAAGAGGCCCAGGCCAGGCTCAGCAGCTGTGTCCAGGCATCAGCTCCAGCTCTGCCCTGGGGAACCAGTGGAGGAGAAGGGCTGGCCGGGGCCTCAGTCCTTGCAGAGCTCCTTCTCTTCATGCCCTACTATCCCCGTCCAGCCTGCTGGGATCCTTGGCAGGTGGAATTCCCAGGGCTATGGATGGCTGGGCTGAGTGAGCAGAGGATCGAGGCTCTTGGAGACTCCCTGGGGAGGTGGAGGCCTGGGTGGTATGGGGTTAGCAGCAGCACTTGGGGGAATCTAGTCAAGTTCCAGGATGGGGCCACTGCTCAGCAGGGCCCCCTGTGTCCAGGGCAGGCCCTCCGCCTGCCCACCACACCAACATGGTGCAATAAATAAAGTTTCAAGTAGTAAGTTTAAAGCAGGAGAGCTGGAGGCTGGCAGATAGGCAGGGGCTGAGAAAGAGAAGCCTCCAGCCACCTACCATGTCTGCTCAGTGGGCTCAAGTGGTCGTAAGTCTGTCTTGTGCACTGGAGGGGGTGTCTGGCCTTGATGTCCACATGGGCACTCCCCGCAGGGGCTCAGCCCCTCACACCAGTGCCAGAGCCTGCTCAGTGGGGCAGAAGCAGGGCAACATGGTGCCCACAGCGTCCACGATGGCTGCCAGGTGCTCATCCTGTGCCTGAGGCCCACAGAGCTGCATGAAGTCTGCCAGACGCAGCAAGTATTCAAGGTTGTGGCCGGAAAAGCCCCGGCAGGCCAGGATCTGCGTGGCGATGGCCTCTTCAGGCGCAGGGCCCAGGTAGCCAGGGTTCTGCGGGGTGGCCACATAGGCCAATGCCTTCAGTGGTTGGTCAGGAGAATCTTGGGGATAGAAGGTGACCTCCTTGGTATCGTAGCCACCAAGTACTGCCTCTCGCACATTTAGGTACTTCAGGGCCTCGCTTACCTGCTCCCCTTGCACCTGGTATGCCACGCCCCAAGTGCAGCCCTGGGAAGAAATAAGGACACCCAAGGTCAGTTATGACAGCTCCTTGCTGCTCCCTCTCCTATGCTAGCATGCCACCCCCACCCAGGACTGTGCTCTCTAAGGGAGGCTGTGGTAGGCTGATGAGCCATCTGGTGGCAGTACCTCAAACCATTGTTCCCTCTTTCTTAAGAACAGTTGAAAGGCCAGGTGTGGTGGCTCATGTTTATAATCCCAACACTTTGGGAGGCCAAGGCAGGTGGATCACTTCAGGTCAGGTGGTCGAGACTAGCCTGGCCAACATGGTGAAACCCCATCTCTACTAAAAATACAAAAATTAGCCAGGCATGGTGGTGCACACCTGTAATCCCAGCTACTTGGGAGAGTGAGGCAGTAGAATCATTTGAACCCAGGAGGTGGAGGTTGCAGTGACTTCAGCCTGGGTGACAAGGGCAAGACTCTGTCTTAAAAAGAAAAGAAGAAGAAGAAAAAAAAGAAATAGTTGAGGCCAGATGCAGTAGCTCACGCCTGTAATCCCAGCACTTTGGGAGGCTGAGGCGGGCAGATCACTTGAGGTCAGGAGTTCCAGACCAGTCTGGCCAATATGGTGAAACTCTGTCTCTACTAAAAATACAAAAACTAGCTGAGTGTGGTGGTGCATGCCTGTAATCCCGGCTACTCAGGAGGCTGAAGTGGGAGAATCGTTTGAACCTGAAAGGCAGAGGTTGCAGTGAGCCAAGATCACATCACTGCACTCCAGCCTGGGCAACAGAGCGAGACTCTGTCTCAAAAACAGACAAACAAAACAAAACAACAACAATAACAACAAAAAACAGTTGACAAAGTGGTCTAGTAGCAGGGAAGACAGGATTCCTCCTCAAAGTGTGGTCCAGGATGTGGTGGCATCGCCTGTAAGCTTGTTAGGAATGCTGTGTCCCAGGACCCACTGTCATGCTACTGAACTAAGATCTGCATTCTAACAAGATCCTCATGTGATTTGGTGAGAAGCACTGAGCTAGAACACATTTCTACTCTGCCAGAGAAGCATAAAACAGAACTAGCCTGCAGCCAAGAGCCTATGAGCTCTACCTGCCATCCCCCTTCACCCTGGGCCAGGGTCCCCTTCATGATTCAGGCACTTACCTCATGATCTTCAAGGAGCGTCACCACACGGCCAGGCTAGGGAGGGAAGAAAGATTTTGCAACAGACAAGTTAGAAATCAGCTCTGCCATCAGCAAGGAAACCTTTATCAATCCCGCTGGCCTGGCCTCAGAGTGCCCCGCTCTGCACGCTCAGATTCCCATTCATGCAGGGGAAGGTGGGGGAGTGATGCACGGATGCAGGAGAAACAGTAAGACAGATGTCAGTGGTCCCAACTGGTGATCAACACAGGGATCCACAGGTTCACAGACTCCTGCCATCACAGTGATGCACTGGACACATACATTTAAATAAGCCACAAACCCCAGACACAGGTTTACACATTTCTTTCTATTGGCCAGAAAGCCCCGGACATTCCAGGGCACTGGTGCCCAGTATCCCGCCCCCAACCCCCTCACTCCCCTGGGCACGGATGGATGCTCACCATCTTGTCGCTGCCCCGATGGAAGGTGTCTCCCTGCCAGAAACGGCGGCTGTAACCGCGCACGAAGCCCACACGGCTGTCGCTGTAGGCGAAATCGGGCCTCCATACCAGGGAGCCGTACCCGAAAATCCACAGAGCTTGAGGGTCGCCGTCGTTTCGGGGGAACTGAGCGGACGGTGTAGAGGACTGTGAGGCGGGCGGGGTGTTCGAGGCTGCAGACTCCTGCTTCATGGTGCCGGGCACAGGGATAGGCCCAGGCGGCCTCCGGGGCTGGTCTCCGGCGTGGGCACGGAAAGACCGACGGACGCACACACCTGGCCTGGCACCGCTCGGTCGCTCCAGCTGAGCGCCCCCCATGGAGGCGCCCTTTAAACCCTCTTGCCGGGAGACCACGCCCACCACGGCCAGCTGCCGCGGTGATTGGGGCGGGGCAAATCCCCTTTTGGCCAATCAACTTCGGATTGTGCTTCTCACTTAACCCCGCCCCGGGCCCAGCGCGCCCGCTGATTGGTTCGGCTCCACCTCTGTGGCAAACCTGGCAGGAGTGATGCAACGACAGGGGAGGTTTCTCTAGCGCCGTCATGCAGCAAGGGCGCCTCGGATTGCGTCAGGCGGCGGGCAGGGGGAACCCACCGGGCACAGGGCGGGCACCGGGAGTCTCCCCAGCCGCCCCCTCATGGCCTGGGCCCCTTGGAGGTACGGCGAGCGAGTCCCAGGCGGTGTCTGCCCAGCCTTGCCGCTCGTGCACCTGGCCGAGTCCCTGCCAGCCTAGGTGGCACAGACTCAGTCCCAAGTCGAGTCCAGGGCACGTCCAGAAGGAGCGCTCTGGGCGTCGTAAACTTCCGTCTCTGGGGCCCCTCCTGAGATCATGCACTGCGGGAAAGCTGTCGGAGGCACCGTCCACATTCCACTCAGGTGCCTCACGCCGTTGGCCAGTGTGAGCAAACGGAGAAACTGGGCCGTGGGGGCGGCAGGGGGTTCTGCAGAGACTGCGGGACTGAGTTAGGTAGGCCAGGCGCCTGAAATTTACAGACCTCACGTGAGGGCTACGCCCCTGACCAGGCGTGGGACCCCTTGAGCCCAGGTAGGCTCGAGGAAGAGCCTGTTAGAGCGCTTGGATCGGCCGGCAGTCACTTGGGCTACAAAGGGTATAAAGATGCAAAAGCCAAGCTAGTCTTGCCCCCAAGGCGATGGGTTTAGTTCTTCCTGGACGTGAGATTTTGCAGCAATGATTAATCCTTAGGCACAAGGTCCCAGGAGCAGCGGGCAAGGAGGGCCCAGTGAGGTCCCCACAAGGCTATGGCCAGCTACTGGTCTTCGTCCTTGGCTTCTGGCCTCCCAGCCGAGTCCACAGGCCGACTGGGGTTGACCCCCTAAGCAGCAGCAAGGGACTGCCCTCTGGGGATGTCGCTGACTGTAAAAGGGAAACAGGCAGCTGAAGGCCTTCTGTCCAAACTGGCCAAGAGATGGCTGGCAGGGGAAATGTGCAACATGGCTTCTCGTTCGACTCTAATTCAATATTTAAACTAAACGTGATCTGCACACTTCACATATTCATTCCCAAGGTGTCGCAGACATAAGTGGAAAAGTTGCACAGCAGTGTGTATAGTACGAAGCTATTTCTTTAAAACAAACAGTATTTGTGTAAGAAATAATCTGGAAGAATATACCTAAACTGTTAGCAGAGGCTGGCACCAGAGGAGGACTTTCAGTATCAAACTTAAACATTAATGAAAAAGTCTAGATTTTTTTTTTTCCTTTGAGATGGAGTCTCACTCTGTTGCCCAGGCTGGAGTGCAGTGGCCCAATCTCGGCTCACTGCAAGCTCTGCCTCTCCGGTTCACACCATTCTCCTGCCTCAGCCTCCTGAGTAGCTGGGACTACAGGCGCCCGCCAACATGCCCAGCTAATTTTTTGTATTTTTAGTAGAGATGGGGTTTCACCGTGTTACCCAGGATGGTCTCGATCTCCTGACCTCGTGATCCACCCGCCTTGGCCTCCCAAAATGCTGGGATAACAGGTGTGAGCCACTGCGCCCTGCCAAAAGTCTGGATTTTTACGAGGAGCATGAATTACTTTTCCAACCAGGAAAAAAAAAAAAAAAAACATTATATATATATATATGGGCACATGGTCCTTTCTGGTTATTCCTTTCTTTTTCGCTTTCTCTCCATTCCCCACATTCACTCTCCCTCTTCTCTTCTATCCTGTCGCCTTTAGTTCATGTGAGCACCTCCTTTGTTGGTAGCTTCTTAGAAGAATGTCCTCTTCTCCATTCACCAGCTGTGGGTTGTAGGCCGGGAAGTGGGAAACTGGTATCCACACACTGTTGAAGTATCTGAATTGGCACAAACAACCCTTTGAGAAAGCAGCTTGGTGATACAAATCAAGAATCATAAAATATCCCTGCCCTTTGACCCAATACTCCTTCAGGAAATTATTCAAAATACGGGAAAAGCCATATGCCTGAATATTTTCAATGCATTGTTACTTTTTTTTTTTTTTTTTTTTTTTTTTGAGGCAGAGTCTCTCTCTGTTGCCCAGGCTGGAGTGCAGTGGCACAATCTCAGCTCACTGCAACCTCCGCTTCCCAGGTTCAAGCGATTCTCCTGCCTCAGCCTCCTGAGTACCTGGGACTACAGGTAGCTGCCACCATGCCCGGGTAATTTTTGTATTTTTAGTAGACACGGGGTTTCGCCATATTGGCCAGGCTGATCTCAAACTCCTGGCTGTGATCTGCCCACCTCGGCCTCCCAAAGTGCTGGGATTACAGACATGAGCCACCACTCCTGGCCATTACTTATTATAGCAAAAACAAAAGAAAAAACTACTTAGCCGGGCGCGGTGGCTCAAGTCTGTAATCCCAGCACTTTGGGAGGCCGAGACGGGCAGATCACGAGGTCAGGAGATCGAGACCATCCTGGCTAACACGGTGAAACCCCGTCTCTACTAAAAATACAAAAAACTAGCCGGGCGAGGTGGCGGGCGCCTGTAGTCCCAGCTACTCGGGAGGCTGAGGCAGGAGAATGGCGTAAACCCGGGAGGCGGAGCTTGCAGTGAGCTGAGATCCGGCCACTGCACTCCAGCCCGGGCGACAGAGCGAAACCCCCCCTCGAAAAAAAAAAAAAAAAAACTACTTAAATATCCAAAATTAACTAAATGTTTAAGGAAATTATGTCAATTTACCATTCACATGACAGAAAAATGCACATGCACACACACACACACACACACACACACACACACAAAGAAAACAACCTAAATACCCAGCAATAATTAGTTACATAAATATGATATAGTCCATTGAATTTGTGCAGACATTAGAAACAATTATGTATGTCCGGCCGGGTGCAGTGGTTCACGCCTGTAATCTTAACACTGTGGGAGGCCAAGGTGGGCAGATTGCCTGAGCTCAGGAGTTCGAGACCAGCCTGGGCAACACGGTGAAACCCCGTCCCTACTAAAAATACAAAAAAAAATTAGCCGGGCATGGTGGTGGGTGCCTGAAATCCCAGTTACTTGGGAGGCTGAGGCAGGAGAATTGCTTCAACTCAGGAGGTGGAGGTTGCAGTGAGCCAAGATTGCACCATTGCAGTCCAGCCTGGGCAACAGAGCAAGACTTCGTCTCGGGAAAAAAACAAACAATGTAGTAAAAATGTGTATGATTGCATATTAAGGCAAAAATGCAAAATATAAATTTTCACATGTACTATTGTTAAAAACAGTAACAATAAAGATAGGGAGGCAGCAAATACTAGTGTGTTGGGATTGTGAGCAATTCTCTCCTTTGTTTTCCAAGTTGTATAGAAAGTAATGTTTAAATAATAGTAAGTTAATTTTTGCTGGGCGTGGTGGTTCACACCTATAATCCCAGCACATTGGGAGGCCAAGCAGGAAGATCGCTTGAGCTCTGGAGTTTGAGACCAACCTGGAAAACATAATGAAACCTCATCTCTACAAAAAATTTTTAAAAATTAGCCCGGCTTAGCGACATACACCTGTCGTCCCAGCTACTCAGGAGGCTGAGGCAGGAGGGCTGATTGAGCCCAGGAGGTCGAGGCTGCAGTGAGCCATGATTGTGCCACTGCTCTCCAACCTGGGCAACAGAGCAAGATCCTGTCTAAAAAAAAAAAAAAAAAAAAGTTACTTTTATAGAGTCATTAGTGGTTTTCTGGTGGGGGAGGGATGGATAGCATACCCGAAACATTTAGGGAACATTCTCATGATGCCTGTTCTCAGACCTCCTCCCACCCTGACCAAAGTCACAGTGTTTCATAACTCATTTGGCAATGTCCTCAATAACCTGATCTTGCTCCTGGCAGAGTCAGACATTCCGTCCTCTGTGCTGCCACAACACTTTACGCCACTGCAGTTTACTGATCTGCCCCTTCCAACTCGTGCTTACAACAGAAACACTCATTTATTACGTGCATACCATGTGCCAGGCAATTGCTAAACGCCTTTACATCATCCATTCTAATTACACATTTCTTCACTATTTTGTGAGGTAAATATCATTTCACAGATGAGCATGCAGGAAAGCTAGGTAAGCCCTGTTGGTGACGTAGCAGAAAGTAGTGGAGCCTGGGTCTGAAGGCAGCTGGGCCAGCTCCAGAGCCTCCTGGCTGGGAATCATTTGCTTACTGCCTGTCACTCACCTGAGCGCTTCCCGAGAGCATGGTTCATCACTGAAGGCCCAAGAGAACCAACACAAGCCAGGCACGTGGAAGATTCGCCACAAATATAGGTAGAATAAGTGAGGCTGTTGCTTGGAAAAGATCAGGGCTATATCCCATGTCCCACATAACACAAGTTCAACCTCGACCCTCAAAATAGGAATCTCTACAGAAGTTGGCCCAGGGGATCTGCAACACCTTCCTGGGAACATGTCTTGCCTGTCCCCATTCCTTGCTTATTCTTGCTAGCAACATCTGTCTCTTTTCCTCCCAGTGGGACACTCCCAGGCAGCAAACCACTCGCTTAGCTGGTTCCTCTCTGTAACTTCAACAGCAAACCCTTCCCGTCTTTCCTTCTAACGCCCCCCAGGAGGGGGCTGCTGATGTCATGCCCACAGAGGTGCCAGCTCATGAGAGGCTATGGGCCCAGGCATCACCTCCACGTTGCAGAGTCGCACGTGATGTGCACGTGATGTGCACGTGGTGGTTTCCTTTTTTTTAGATCTTTCCCAAATTAACCATTTCCTTATTGTTCCCCTCCGGGTGGCTACTTCTTATCTCCTGAGGATCTGTTCCTTCTCTCTTCTCTTACCAGAGATTGGCATCACCTCCTGGTGTTAGTCAGCATGTTTATCTGAAACAAGGGAAGGCTGTTTTAGGAGCTAGGGAATGATGCTAATTTATACGCCAAAGGATGAAGTTGCCTTATAATGCTACTAATTCCTGAAGGATGAAAAACCTTCCCAGAGGCCTGAGTGCACCGTGTGCCAGAGCTGGTGGCATCAATGGGCCTGCTATGTCCAAAGAAAGAGGCTGAGGCTGCCGAGCTCAGGCCTGAAGCACCTGGGTACCCGGATGACAAAGATGTTGGCTTCCTTAGTCCGGAGGACTGTCCGGGCTGTGAGCAACAGGAAGCTGCAGCCCACGAGGGCCACCCGCAGTCTGACACCTTCTGCAGTAAACAAGATAAAATAACTTCTTCAAGATAAGCCTGAGCATTAGGTGTAAAAGTTGGTGTCTGAACCAGGGCCTGTAATGACCTTTCTTATATTCTAGAATAAACGAAGACAAAGGAGATTTCAATGAAGAAGTTATTCAAGATGGAGTCAGGGTGTTAATCAAAAAGAAAGCACAACTAACACTTTTAGGAACAGAAATAGTCTATGCTGAAGACAAATTATCCAGTGAGTTTGTGTTCAATAACCCAAACATCAAAGGAACATGTGGCCATGGAGAAAGCTTTACTATTTGAAATCTCAGGACGCCTCTGACCATAAGCTCCAGGAAAGCTCCTGGAAGCCCTGGGGCTCACAAATAATTCATATGACTGTCACATGCTTAATGTGTGCCTGCCTCGTGAGGAAAATATAAGTGATGCATTTTGGAAATGTATTAGATTCCAGAAGAAATGATATTTATAGTCTCTGTAAGGGACAGAAAATGAGAAGCCATGACTCTCTTTGGATCATTTGACTCTCTTGCATCCTTTGTTTTAGAACCAGTTTCATTAAAGTTGTCTTCCTGGGCCCCTGTTTCTCCATATCCTGAGCGGTGTGCACTCATCAGGTCTCTGTTGGATGGCCTGAACATGCACCTCCCTCGGCATTTCTCCCAACCAGACTGGGGGCTCCAACAATTCAGAGACAGGACGTCCTGACTGCTGGTAGTAACACGGTGGTGCATTGTTTTTCCACCCAAACTTAGCATAGCCTGTTTACATTTTTATCAAAACTTGCTTTTTGTTGTTTTTTCTTTTTTATAAAAAATGTCATCGTCAGATGCCCCATTGCGTACCCTATAATAGTACCGGGCAAAGATTTCCTTGAACTATAGTACAGAATACTTCTGAGTGATGGTATCAAAAGGTGAGAAAGACTTCATCCATCTGTTTTTTAA
The DNA here is from genome assembly GCF_001698545.2 of Rhinopithecus bieti. Lineage (NCBI taxonomy): Eukaryota > Metazoa > Chordata > Mammalia > Primates > Cercopithecidae > Rhinopithecus > Rhinopithecus bieti. The sequence goes on from NW_016811945.1 coordinate 1,221,499, forward strand.
TCCATTTATTTTGCCACCCCTATATGTCTGCTCAAAGATGGGATCTCAAGCTGACTTTTAGTTGAGGGGTCTCTTAAAAGCCATCTAGCCTACCTCCCTCAATTCTGTACACAAGGAAGCAAAACCCCAGGGAAGCCAAAGGGCTCCTGTCCGCCCCTACTCCACAGGCGTGGGGAGAGTGGGAACTCTACCCCCATCTGCCCTTCCTTGTAGATGACACATGTGCTCTGCCCTCCAAGGCAATCAGTGAAGGCAAATGGTCTGGCTTGTCTGGTCAACATTTTGATATAATCTCTTTATAATTTTATGGAGATCAGCTGGGCGCGGTGGCTCACACCTGTCATCCCAGCACTTTGGGAGGCCGAGGCAGGTGGATCACTTGAGGCCAGGAGTTTGAGACTAGCCTGGCCAACATGGTGAAACTCTGTCTCTACTAAAATACAAAAAAACAAAATTAGCTAGGTGTGGTGGCACACACCTGTAATCCCAGCTACTGAAGAGGCTGAGGCACAAGAATCGCTTGAACCCGGGAGCTGCAGACTGCAATGAGCTGAGATCACTCTACTGCACTCCAGCCTGGACAACAGAGTGAGACTCCATCTCAAAATAAATAAATAAATAATATATAATTTATATAATACACACACACGTGCACACACATATGTATATATACACACATATACATATACATATAAGTAAAATTTTATGGAGATCATATATTTTTATTTTATTTTGAATAGGAAAAATATTTTAAAACACTTTTATGTGAGTTACCCTCTTGTTTCTTTAACCTTTGAAACAATGATTTGTAGCAGAGAAGACACTGTAGCAACCTAAAATTATGCTTTTGGAATGTGGTCCTAATTGTGAAAGAGAATATGGGGCCTTTTCGTAAAACCCTACTATGCATACACTTTCCACGTGCTTTTTTTGAAAGCTGGTTCTCATGGATTCAAGTAGCTGAGTTCATTATGTTTGTTTTACCTACTGAAGTAGCTGGCACAAAAATGCACCAAAACCGCTGGATGTGGTGGCTCACACCTGTAATCTCAGCACTTTGGGAGGCCAAGGCAGGCCGATCACCTGAGGTCAGGAGTTTGAGACTAGGCTGGCCAATATATTGAAATCCTGTCTCTACTAAAAATACAAAAATTAGCTGGGCATGGTGGCAGGCACCTGTAATCCCAGCTAGCTACTCAGGAGGCTGAGGCAGGAGAATCACTTGAACCTGGGAGGCGGAAGTTGCAGTGAGCCGAGATCATGCCATTGCACTCCAGCCTGGGCGGCAGAGCGAAACTCCATCTCAAAAAAAAAAAAAGAGAGAGAGAGAGAGAGAAAATGCACCGAAACCTAGAGCAGCAGTTTTATGTAAACTTTCATGAGTTTGCATCATTAATATAATTGTTGAGCCACTTATAATGTGGGCAAAACTGTATGTATGTAGAGATTCAGTTGTCAGTTTTAAAAATGTGGCCTGTGATCATAAAAAATAAAAGAAAAAGAAGAAGAAAAGAAAAGCCTTCCCAGACACTGCCTCTAAGTTCAGCTTGCTCATATTTGAGCTCAGTTCCACCATGTACCAGCTGAGTGACGCTAGGCATGGTGTCTTTAGTTCTTGGTTTTCTCAACTGTAAAGAGGGAATAAGTAATAGCATTGACCTTGCAGGGCCTGAAAAGGATTGAAAGAAAGAATACCATAGGCAGTACCTGTCACACAGAAACACTCAATAAATGTTGACTTCATATTGTCTTTACTTCAGACAATTTCACTTCCCATTTCATCCAGGGCAGAGCCATAGTGAACCTCTCATTCTGAAATAGTGCAGAAGAATGAAGTGGGTCAGGAGGAAGTGATCAAGGTAAGCATTTTAGGATCAGTAGAGGACATCTCCAGCTATCTCACTCTCCATCCTTGCCATGCAATTCACAGACTGTTCTAGCAAGTAGGGTGCCAAAGGAATGTGGGGTGTTTTTTTTGAGACAGGGTCTCGCTGTGTCATCCAGGCAAGTGAAGTGTCTCAATCTCGGCTCACTGCAGCCTCGACCTCCCAGGCTCAAGTGATTCTCCCATCTCAGGCTTCTGAGTAGCTGGGACTACAGGCACCTGCCACCGTCCAGCTAATTTTTTGCTGTTGTTGTTGTTTTGTCATGTTTCCCAGGCTGGTCTCAAACTCCTGAGTTCAAGCGATCCGTCCACCTTGGCCTCCCAAAGTGATGGGATTACAGGTGTGAGCCACTGCACTGGCCATGTTTTTTGTTTGTTCGAGACAGGGTCTCACTCTGTCCCCCAGGTCGGAGTGTAGTGGCATGATCATGGCTCACTGTGCCTTGACCTCCTGGGTTCAACCGATCCTCCCACTTCAGCCTCCCAAGTGGCTGAGACCTGCAGGTATGCACCACCATGCCCAGCTAATTTTTTGTTTGTTTTTGAGACAGGATCTAGCTCTGTCACCCAGGCTGGAGTGCAATGGCACAATCTCAGCTCACTGCAGCCTCCGCCACCCAGGCTCAAGCACTCCTCTCACCTCAGCCTACTGAGTAGCTGGGACTACAGGTGCATCCCACAACACCCGGCTAATTGTTTTGCATTTTTGTAGAGACGGGGTCTCCCCATGTTCCCCAGGCTGGTCTTGAACTCCTGGGCTCAAGCGATCCACCTGCTTTGGCCTCCCAAAGTGCTGGGATTATAGGTGTGAGCCATCATTCCCGGCCACGGCATGTTTCTAAAAGACAGAATGGGTAATGGTCTCACCCAAGCACACTATTAGTGGAATAAACATCCTATTGACAGAACAAACAGTTGCTTGAGCCAAGAGAGATTTTCTGTGTATGCATATGGAGTGAAGGTGCTAACATAAATAAATTAGTAAATAATCCAGCATCTATGAGGAACCATAACCTCCCACAGACCTCTGAAAGGCGTGTCCGCAGGTCTTCAGGTCTTATGCAAAGAGGACCTAGGTCCCACCGACATTCTGGCCAAAGGAGGGGCAGATGAAGTAGAGGATCCCTGCATACAGTCCACCTCAGAAGAGGGAGAGACAGTCCCAGGCAGCTGTTCTGCAGGGCTTGCCAGCCAAACCCATGGCCACGGGGGGAAGGCTGCTTGGCCCTTGGTCCACGAAAGCAGGGACTGTAGAGATTCACTCATATCCTGGCAAAAGGGTGCCTGGGATGGTGGAAAAACCTGGCTTCCTGCCCATTTTCTAGCCTCCAAGGAGGTGGAGAGGTCCGGCTGACCCGGCACCTGTGGGGTGGCTGGTGTTCCAGTTATCCAGAGTTCAGTCCTCATCTACCTGGAAGGAAAGAAGCTGGGGTTCCAATAGAGGACTGGTGGGTGGTGCTCCCAATTCCAAGGAGAGAGAAAAGTACAATTTGTGGGGACAGGAAGCAACCAGTTGCAGGGCTGAGGAGAAGCTGTAGTGCGGAACATTTCAGTGGGGTGCCAGGGCTGCAAAGAGAGGAGATCCACAGGGTTGGGGTGAGCCTCAGATCTCATGGAAATGCTGTGTTGTGGTGGGACCTGGCTGTAGAAGAGAAGGCTCAGAAAACCAGCCATGTGGAGAAGTCAGGGTGCTCACAAGGGGCCTGGCTGGTGCTATAGATTCTGTGGCCCACAGGGAGCCAAGGCAGTGAAGCCCTTTCAATGAAGGAGAGCAGCTGGGATTCCTTCTTCCCCAGGGCCCACTGCTAATAGAATGGAGAATGTCCAGGACCTTTCAGATCTCTTCTACCAGAGACAGAATAGGAAGCGTTGAGGAAGGGAGTTGCTGGTAGAGGAGTGAAACTGAACAGACTGGGCTTAGTACCATGAGCCTTGCCCCAACACCTGCCACTGTGGGAAAGGGACAGCAATCCTCCAACAAGTCAAATGGCCAGTGCCGATGTGCAAAACCCCAAGCCCCACCAGGAGGAGGGGTCACTAAAGACAGACAGGCTAGCCATGCCTGGCAGGGCTGTGGCTCTGCCCTACAGGGGGTGCCATGAGACAGGGTGCTTCTGGGCCAGAGCCGACCTGTCGCTAAATCTGGATTCCTGTGATGCTAGTTACCATCATGAGGTCAGGCTATAGACTCACTTGGATTCTTGGGCCCTGTGCCCTGGCCTCAGAGAAACTTTGGGGATGAAGGAAATAAGTTGAGCCCACTCTTGACCAGAGTGTTAAGGGGCACCATGCCCCCAGAGGCCAGGGAAGGGTGGTAAAAGTCACTTGTGGCAGATCTCCAAAGGGAAGGTGACTCTTGAGGACCTGGGGGTCCTGCTGCCCCTTCCCACAGCAAGGGCCTCCCTTCTACCCCTACCTACATCAGAGGAGGTTGACCTCGATTAGTGATGCTCCTGGAAGGCAGGGGCACACGGAAGTGATGGTGACAGAAACCTGTGATCTCAGCTGCTTTACTTGGTCCTAGGGCTACTGCTGGTGTCAGTAGGTAGACAGGCATGAGCAGCACAGGAGAGGACCCTCCACCCCCACCAGGAATCTCAGGCAACCATCAGGTGATGGTCAGGTGGCTGTTACCCTGTCTCTCTAAAACAACAATTGTTGCAGCCCGCACCAGGGAAAGGCGGTCTCTCAATAGAGAGAAATACCTGAAACTGATCAGCAGCTTCCCAATAAGATCTCAGGAGTAGGGCAAGTGGGCTCAAGCCAGTACACTAGGAGGCAAAATGGCGGAGCTCAACTGGTATCTGAGCTTCCTCTAGGAATGCTCGAGTAGTGAGGGAAAAATGCTTCAAGTGAGCATGTGCACAATCCAGTAAGCACACTGCACACGCAATCCCTCCCACGAGCTGGCAGGCCTCGGGCATGCGGACCGCCCATCTTCAGGGAAAAGTCAGAGAGAAGGGATGCAAGGCTCCTGAAGCACGCCAACATAGAAAACCCCAAGTCAGAGGTCAAACGCGCACTTGAATCTCTCAAGTCGCCAACTTGACCCTCTTCCAAGTGTACTTTACTTCCTTTTGTTCCTACTCTAATACTTTGTAATACACTTTCACTCCTGCTCTAAAATTTGCCTCAGTCTCTCCTTCTGCCTTATGCCCGTCGGTGGAATTCTTTCTTCTGAGGAGGCAAGAACTGAGGTTGCTGCAGACCCCCACGGACTGGCCGCTGCCAACACTGGGACTATCCTGCCAGACCCCAACCTCCCTAGGTCCCACCCTGCTGATGAGGGCCGGGGGAGGGGGAGCTCCAGAAAGTGGCTCACTTAGAGATGCTTGAGGAGGATGAACCCACCAGCAGAGGTTACAACACTGCTCACAACTTACCCCCTAGTAACGCCTAACAGGCATTACCCGCAGAGAGGTTAAGGATAAGCAGCTAGATGGTTAGCGGCCCTGGGCAGACAGCAAGTCCTGCTTCCAGTGCTAATCAGTGTTGAAGGAATGAAGTAGATGGACTTGTCCCAGAGCACCCGGTAATGAGGGGTGGCGCTGGAAGGGAGCTCCAGCCTTGTAACTCAGACCGGTGACCGGCCCTGCTCGACGCCATTCCCTTCCCTTGAGGATGTCTCTGGACCAGGATGGCCGGAGGCCTGTGGGGTTGCGAGGGGGGCTGGCTGCTGCGATGGCGGGGCCAGGGGAAAGGGCCTGCTGCCCTGGACACTGTGAGAATATTTGGGGGAAAGCCCGGCACTGAGTTCTCCCCAGGTTACCCGTTCAGCTTAGGGGCTCGGAGCCCGGAGGGAGCTCGGGCGTCTGGCCACCCCCTGCCGCCTTAGTCTCATCGGCCCCGGACGGAGAAGGGGGGCCCCAGAGAGCCTCCCCGGGTCGACGGTCCCTCCCGCCCGCAGCCCCGACGGGCGCGCAGCGCCCTCTAGTGCCAGGAAGCAGCGCCCTCGCAGTCCCGCCCGCCTGCCTGCCAGCCCGCCGGCGGCTCCGCTTCCCGCGGCCGCGGCCCGGCGCGGGCTCCCAGGCCCGGGAGAGATTGGGGAGGCAGGAGGCGGAGCCGAGCGGGCGGGGGAGCCTCCGAGAAGCTCGCGGCCTTCGGCGGCTTCCCGGCCCGGGAAGTGAGCCGGGTCGGCTGCCGCAAACAGGAAGTCGGGCTGTAACAAAGAGCGCGGGGGGTGGGGAGCCGCGGGAGCTGCGGGGCGCGGCGGCGGCAGGTGGAGGGCTGACCCAGGCGGGCAGGCGCACCTGCCCCTTCCGCCGCAGCGCAGGACTCGGGGTGCCCTAGGCGCGAGGGACGGCGCAGCCGCCCAGGGAAGGCCACTGGAACCTCGCAGGCGCATCCCCGCCCGAGGAAGGGACAGTCACAGTTCCCCCAGTGAATCACTTCCACCCCTTTCCCGGAATGCAGCAGGCCACGTGGGGCGGAGGGCTGGGGCTGCTGATCCTGTGGACCCATGAGGAGAGGCTGGGAGAGCTGCGGCGAGGGGACCTACGGAGAGCTCTGTGGGTCCTAGTCAAGAGATGGAGCATCCACACCACCTTGGTTTAGTCTGGTGGCCTTTTCTAGCCTGGGATGGGGGAGGTGAGAGCCACTGTCCTTTTTTCCCAACCTCCTGACCAGGCTGACCCTGTCCGTGAGGCCGGAGAGGGGACCCTGGCTGAGCAAGCAGAATAAAGTCATTTCTCCCTCTGCACAACCCCTCCCTGACTCTATCAGCCGGGGGCCCTGGAAAAGCAGCTGTCCTCAGGTCACCGTGGGGTCAAATTGATTCTCCAGGCAGGGCACTGGCTCCAGGCTGTTAAGGAACTACTAAACTCTGAATTCCCTGGTGAAATACCCATGCAAATTAAAGGTGGGCATTTGCTAACCTGTGGAAGGCACCTCACAGTGAGTCTAGAACTATTATCTGGCCTCCTTTCTGCCAAGCCCAGGAGATCTCCTCTATCCCAGGACACTCAAGTGATCAGGAAAGTCTTGGGTGCCTCACCTATCAGAAGGGGCTGGACTCTCAGGAAATCCTGGGGAGAGGGGCTTCCTCCGCCGAGGCCTGTTTACACCCCAAGTGCCTGCCCAGCTTCTGGCATGTTGTTGAAGGTGGAGCCTGGCATGAGCTGCAGGTAGGAGCTGCGCAGACCAAGTTCCCCACGGGTCCCCACTTTCCCCAGAAACCAGCTTTTTTGGTGGGCTCTCCAGCTCCCCATCTAGCCCATCAGAGCAGCTGTGAGCTTTGCCAGTCAACTCTTCTCCGGGGCTCTTCTCTGCGAGTCTGGCAGCCAGTGCAGCCCGTCACAGCCTGGTGTTGTGGACGTGCAGGCCTGCGGGTGTCCTACCTGTCCCCCACATGGGAGCCTCGTCATCTTGCCTTCGTGTCCCAGCCCAGTTTCCCCCTCCCGCACCCCCCTAGGGCCTGGGAGCTGTTTTCCTGTTTCATTTTGGGCAGGAAGAGTGAGGTCGTGTTGTTCTTCCCCCTGCTGCCGGCTCAGGCTGTGGGAACGGTTCCCTGAATGCTTTCCTGTTTGATACCCTGTGTGTACAGTGAAGGGAACAGGGAGCGATGAGTGAGGCATGGAGCGTGTGCATGCTCCCATGTCTCTAGCATAAGCACCCAGGTCTGGGGTGGGCATGGTGTGTCTGTGTCAAGAAGAGAGGAAAAAAGGGAGGGTAAGTAGCACTCCAAACCCTTGAACTCCATTAGGAGCAGGGCATCTGGTGGGTCTATTTTGCTTTACTGTGGACAGGCTGAGAGCTGGGAGCATCTGCTCAGCTTTTTGTCAGTGGCTCATTTTTTCATAATTTGCTCTCCATGGAGCATATTTTCGGCTATAGAGAGGGCTGTGGCACCCTAGGGACTATCCTGTGCCTTAGAGGAAGCTAGGCATGAAACTCCTAGTGAGACTGGAAACTCCCTCATTAGTGCCTCAGCAAGAAAAACCTGGACTCAGGGAAGGCCACCTCCTTTCTCCCTGTCTTTGCAGTCTTCAATAAATTCTAGCAGCCCTGGGCAGACAAGGTTCTCAGACTGTCAGCGCTCTTGTCTGCTACAAAGAGGAAAAACAAGGCAAACCTCCCTCCTGCCCTGTCTCCCAAGACCTGTGCCCTGCTGGGGCTAAGAAAAGAGCGAGGCACCCTGCAACAGCAGGAGGAAGGACCCAGATGTCACCAGGGTGCAGAGGCCCCATCCCATCCTCTGACAAGAGAATGCTTTTTTTTTTTTGAGATGGAGTCTCGCTCTGTCTCCCAGGCTGGAGTGCAGTGGCACGATCTCAGCTCACTGCAAGCTCCGCCTCCCGGGTTCCCACCATTCTCCTGCCTCAGCCTCCTGAGTAGCTGGGAGTACAGGTACCCACCACCACACCCGGCTAATTTTTTGTATTTTTAGTAGAGACAGGGTTTCACCGTGTTAGCCAGGATGGTCTCGATCTCTTGACCTCGTGATCTGCCTGCCTCGGCCTCCCAAAGTGCTGGGATTACAGGCGTGAGCCACCGCGCCCGGCCAAGAGAATCCTTTTGAGTATGAGAAAAACAGGCAGAACTAGGGAGCCCCATAAACGTTTTCAGGCTTGAAGAGAGGAAGGAAGAAGTGATTCAGGTCAGGAGGAACATGCCTCAAGGAATAGTGAAGGCATAAAGAGGGAAGGGGGTGCTATGCTAACTCAAAGTCAGCAGGCAGGGAAGGCTGGCTGAGGCTGGGGACTAGATGGGTGAGGCTCAGCTCCTCAAGGAATGGAAGAAGACAAGGGCCTGGGGTACGACATGCCAAATCCAAGTGTCTGCAGAGGTCCCAGGGGTTCTGGCGGGGCACAAGGTAGCAGTAGAGGAAGGGAGTTGAGTTTTTTGGGTGAGAGGGCAGGGGTGCCATCACAAAGACAGGACCCAATAAGTAATAAACTCCTGTACACATCTGTTTCATATTATAAATACACATTATATACAAAATAATGTTATAAAATGTAGAAAGGTCAGTGCTTCTGATTCTTAAATTATTGAAATACTAGACTCCAAAATAAACTACAAAAAAAAAAATAAAAAAAAATAAAAACTCATATTATTGATTTCTGAAGACCAGCTTTGAGGGTGGTCTGGGGCAGTAGTGGACCAGAGCCCAGGCTCGAGGTCATGGAGATGGGCTTGAGGGAGGAAAGGGCCCAGGCGGTCGCAGCACCTGATTTCCCCCTCAATGGAGTTTCCAACATACTGCCCTGAGTGCCCCAGTTAGGTCTGGCACCCTTGGCTGGTGGGAGGGGCAGGCCCTCTGCCTGTCTGCTTACAGGAGCCCAGGGCCAGAGGGTGACAGAAGCCGGGTAGATCGACATTCTTGCCCAAAGGACCTAGACCAGAGAGCCAGGCCCGCACATGGTAGTTGGAGGCAGGGGCAAAAAGTACTCCCCTCCCTCAAGCACTCACCTCACCTGCAGGGCAAACCCTGCCAAGAGACGCACCCAGTGGTTTTCCAGCCCACAGGAGGCCCTGCCCTCACTGGCCCCCTCTCTCCTTTCTGATTTGGGCCCAACTGTTGCCATGGAGCCTGGGCCAAAGGCACTTTTGGAAACACGGATGCCAGTGGAGGCCACAGCAGCTCCAGGACCCATGGGGCTACTGCCACTCTCTCTGGAAAACAGGCCGGAGCCCCAGAGGGAGCCCCCTGAAGGCCACTGCTGGCAGGGCAGGTCCCAGTGGCATCTCTCCTCTCCTCTGTTCCCCTGGCTGGTGCAGCTGCCAATCTGATGCCAGACAGACACCCAAAGGTGTAGAAGGGTATTGCATCTCTTGGCAAGTTCACAGTCTGTCCGGTTCCTGCCATTCCCTCCTCCTCCTGAGAGCAGCACGTTGCATATGAAAAACGTCCCATCCAGGATGCAATGTAAACAATGCAGAAGGAAGGTCCAGCCGCGGGGCTGAGCAGGGATATCCAGGTAGGCTCCTGCCTTATACCTGGGAGCAAGCAGAAGGCAGGGAAACAGGTTACCCTGGGCATGCACACTCCCTCTAGGCCCTCCCTGGGCCTCCCTGGGAGAAGCCGATGGGGCAAGCAGGGGCCAAGGGCAGGTGGGGCAGTTCTCCCCAGTCTTCAGCCCAACACACACACGGGCTTGGGAGCTTGTGCTCATGAGGTCAATAGAGGAAGCCAATGGGAAGGGGCAGGAGGAGCACAAGGGGTGAGGGGCTCCCTCACCCATCAGAGGCTGGCAAGCAGTGCCATATGGCTGCCCAGCCCAGCACCAATACAGCAGGAAAGGACCAGACCAGGCTTGCCACCATGGTTTCTGTTTCATGCCCTTTGTGGCAATGAGGCCAGTAGGGACCCAAGGCAGTGAGACCAGCAGGGACCAAATGGATCAGGCATCCACTGAACTTGGCCTGCCAAGGCAGGGTTCCGACCTACCCTTCAGGAAGGGCCCATGGGTCAAGAGGGACCAGGCCACTTTCCCACCCACAAAAGCCAGGAGGGAAGGCGAGCCCAGCACTCACCTCCGTGGCAATGACACATTCGTTCCTCTCCTCTGATATCAAACACACAGACTGGTACATGGAGTCCCTGGGGGAGCATATCGCTGATATCCGACACTCTGGCTTTTCACTGAGGGAACATAAGACAGGTGTGTGAGGGCAGGACGGGGAGAGGCTCATGGGGAGGGAGGACCCTGAAGAGCCAAAGCGCACCTGCAGGCTGGTTCTTAGGGAAGACACAGGGGCTGGAAGTGCCCAATGCTGGGCTGCTGCGGCGGGGCGCGGCGCAGGGACACTTAGGAACAGGCCCCTAAGAGAGCCACAGGCCTCCCAACCTCACCAGAAGGGTCTGAGCCCTGCAAAAAGCCAATGTTGCCACTAGAGGCAAGCCACACTATGGAAAGATGGAAGTCACAAGAGACACCCTAGGGACACTTGACATGTGTGAATGAACAAATGAATGAATGGGAGGGAAGGACAAAGGACCCCTGGCAGAAATCCTACTGGAGGATCTTCCTGTCAGTAACAAAACCCCAGCTGCTTAACTGCTTCCCGCCTGGCCTAGGAGGGGCCCAGGCAGAACCATGTCAGGCCGGTGGCCAGGCCCTGGGCTTCCGGGTGCCACTCACCTGTGTAACCGCAGTGGCGCCTTCTCCCCTAAGCTCTTGTCACTGTGGGGAAACTTTCCTGGCATGGTCCCCCGCCCCAGGGGTCCTGGGGCCAGATTATAGTCCAATGTGTGGTTTTGCTGTTTGCCACAATTGGACTTGTCCAGGCCACAGTCCACTTCCAGCTCCTTCTTCTGGTTTGTGTTTTTAAGCTGGGCGGCAGGAATCAGGTTGTCCTTCTGGAAGTCTGACAAGTTGTTCATGGCCTCCCTGCTGCCGTCGTCTGGCCGTCGAAGCCGCAGCTGCCGCACAGCCACTGCCACCATGCCCAGCAGCACCAGCAGCACCGCCAGCCCCACGCCCAGGGAGACGGCCACCCAGGGGAAGCTGGGCGGCAAGCCCACGGGGAACTCGCAGCGGCTGCCCACAAAGCCATATGGGCAGTTGCACACGAAGGTGTCTGTGGAGAGGTCAGTGTAGCAGGTGGCCCTGTTGAAGCAGGGACTCGAGGCACAGGCATCGATGGATGTCCGCACCTCACAGCGCCGGCCAGAGAAGCCGGCAGGGCAGGTGCACATAAGCCCATTCTCCAGGTCATGGCAAGTGCCACCATGGGCGCAAGGGTTACGGGCACAGTCACTGACGTGGCGTTCACAGTAGGTGCCCGTGAATCCAGGACGGCAGCGGCACATGCGGCTTGGACCTCGGTTTAAGCACTGTCCCCCTGTGAGGATGCAAGAGACACAAGTCAGTGATAGCCTAGGAGCCCCCTGGGGCATGGGGTGGGAGCCCCATTCCAGGAACATGCTCGGGCCCTTCTACCTCCACATGCAGAGCCCACTACAAAGAGAACTGCACAGAGTCAGGAGACCTGGAGTTTAGCATGACCCTGATTCTCCAGGCCTCAGTGGGCTCATGTATTAAAATGACTAGCATCTTACAGAACTTTAACGTAGACTCAGACAGATAGGCTTGAGTTTGGACCTCAGCTGTCTCTCTGGCCTGAGATCTGGCGCTTGCTGCTTACCCGTGTCCCTAAGCCTCAGTTTCCCCACTTGTTAGACTGGAGTAGAATGCTAGCCCCTTCATAGGATAGCTAGGAAGGTACATGAAGTCAAGAGCCCATGTTTGGTATATAGTTAATGCTCAGATAAGTACAATCGTGATTGTTTTACTTCATCTTCACAACCACATGAAGGACAGAGGACAGGTGTTATAGTTTCCATTCAGTGATGAAGAACCGGCAAAGCCAGAGGCTTCAGTGAGAGAGCAGATTCCCTCTCAGCCTTTCCCACCCCTCTCCAGCTCCTAAGCGCTGCCTGCCTGCCTGCCTCACAGAGGGTCACCTGGGAGCCAGATAGATAAGGATTACCAACAGGCTTTGTGCCTCAGAAGGAGCGAACATTCAAGATGCCTCATGCTACCTCATGCTCTACCTGGGCACGGGGCAAGATGAGGCCTCCAGGAGCAGGGCTCTGACTGAATCACTGCCTCCTTTGAGGAGAAACACGGAGCCTCCAACATCCCTCTCTCCAGCTCAGGACTTCCTGGGGAGGGTCAGAGGCCACCCCAGCCAGGACAGCATTCTGACATGGGAATAGGAATGGAAGCTGTGCAGGGTGCACACCACCCCTGCTCCTAAGGCCTGCGTGCTACTAACCAGCTCCACTTCCACAGCCCTCCCAGCTGATCAAGCAAGCTCTTCGCCCTCCGGAGCAGATGGGGGGCCAGAGTGGCAGACAATGCCTCACTCCTCTCCTGACCCTCCCTCACCAGAAGTCTCTCTCAGCCCCAGTACCAGTCCACCAGGTTAGAAGGGCAGCAGGACATACCGTTGGCACACGGGTTGCTGGTGCATCTGTCCACTTTCTTCTCGCAGTTGGAGCCGGTGAAGTTGGGGGGGCATTCACAAGCATAGCTGGCCCCCTGGTTGCGCTCCCGGCAGGAGCCCCCATTGAAGCAGGGGGAGTCGGCGCAGCTCAAGGTGCTATGTTCACAATGCAGGCCATAGTAGCCTGGGGGACACAGGCAGTGGTAGCCATCCTCCTGGTCCTGGAGAGATACCATAAAGGAGCCAAAGTCAGACCCTGGGGGGCAGGGATGCGTGACTGAAGGCTGGGCTCCACCTGCCCACAATGCCTGTCCATGGCTGTACATCCACTGGCTGCCTAGGTTAAGGATGCCCAGACACCACCTGACACCTCTGTCTTCCTGAGCTGGTCTGGGCCTCACCTTACAGCTGCCTCCATTGCGACAGGGGTTGCTGTCACACTCGCTGAGCTCCAGCTCACAGTCCACACCAGTGTAGCCTGGGCGACAGGTGCAGGTGTAGCTGCGCTGCCCGCTGTTGGAGCACGTTGCCCCATTCTTGCACGGGGAGTGGTGGGTGCAGTAGTTGAGATCTGCAGAAACAGGAACCAAGCAGGTGAGCAGGGCCAGGGAAGGCACTCACCTCTAGGCTCCTTACAGCCCATGTTTGGCTCAAAGACGCCTCAACTCAAAGTCTCCCAGGCCCAAACATCCTTCCTCCACTACCGATAAAATCTTTTTTTTTTTTTTTTTTTTTTTTTTTTTAACAGAGTCTCGCTCTGTCGCCCAGGCTGGAGTGTAGTAATGTGATATAGGCTCACTACAACCTTCGCCTTCCAGGTTCAAGCAATTCTAATGCCTCAACCTCCCAAGTAGCTGAGATTACAGGCATGCGCCACTGTGCCCGATTAATATTTGTATTTTTACGGGGTTTCATCAGGATGGCCAGGCTGGTCTCGAACTCCTGACTTCAAGTGATCCACCCGCCTCGACCTCCCAAAGTGCTGGGATTACAGGCCATCGCACCCGGTCTAAAATCATGTTTCTTCAAGCACCTTGAATCACATATGACCAGTGCAGTCAACCAAAAGCGAAACAACACAACTGGAACTGGAAGACGGTCCGTCCTGCCAGGGAAACTCACAAACTGCCAACCAAGTAGGAGGAAAATAAGGAAGAAGAGCGGAGGGCAAGGCCACAGGTTGGGGAGGAAGTCAGAAAAGGCATCATGGAGGAGGGGCAGCTGAGATAAGCCTGGAAGTAGGGATAAAATTTCAACAGGTAGAAATGGTAGAGGAGTGATGTGAGCCACCATAGGCAGTGATCGGGCACTTTTTAAATGAAGAGGTGTTACAAGGGCATTTTGAAATATAAGTATTTGGTATTTTATTTGGGAAGGACAGGGAGGGAGAACCAGACAGAGTAAATATAGGGCCTGCAAGTGCTGTGTTTGCATACAGTGAGTATATGACTGTGTCACCTGGGAGCAAATACGGTGGAGAGGGAAGGGAATGAGCAGGAACCAGATGCGTGAGTGTTGGGGCGGGGATGGTAGTAAAGGGACAGACACACACACACACAGAACACAGGGACTGAATCTCAAGACCCTTGTTGACAGTAAGTCAGGGCCTAGGCAATTTATTTCCATCCTGGCAAGCCCTCCGCCCACCCTACCCAGGGCTGCACTGGTGTCTCTGGGCAGCAGGTGCACCCATTTGATCCTGAAAATGGGAGGCACAGGCTGCAGCTGGCTAGCGGGATGCAAGAAAAAAGGCTTCCTCCTCCCCTAAGGTTGAGACTGAAAGGCCCCTGTATAGCCAGAGAGTGACTACCCCTAAACACCAGGTAGAGACTGCATGGGTTCAGGCAGGTGGTGACTAGGTAAGAGCAGGGGAGGCTGTTTGTGCCCACACCAAAAAGTCGGTTAGATGCCACTCCGCCCAGAGGCCCAGCTCACCCACAGCCTCAGGTGGCCGGTGGGCACACCCCACCAGACAGCTGTTTAGGGGAGAGCTGCTCAAACAGCCCTGGAAGGTAAGCAAACACTCAGGGGGTTAATAGGTAACTACGGGGTAGAAAGAGGAACTGAAACTGGCATCCCTCTCTCTTTGGTCTTGCGAGGATTTATGAGTGCAACCTCCAGGCTGCCGACCTTGTCATCCTCCTGGGTTCTTCAGTCACCCTGGCTCCACCACCCCCTGCCTCCGCACCTGGAGAAGGACCCACTGCCTCATTCTAGGCAAGTTGTAAAGATCCTTAAAAGACCCTAGATCCTTGGAAGATCATGGGAAAGCCAAGTCTGCAGTCACCAAGTAAGAAGGATCCAGGCAACAAATCGGATTTGCACCCCCCAGCTCCATCTCTCCCACCCACTCTGCATCCTTTCTTCACCCTGACTCACCTTGGTCACAAAACAGGCCTCCCCAGCCCTCATCACAAGTACATTGCCAGGGAGTGCTGCAGGTGCCGTGGCGACAGCCATTGTGGGGGATGCATTCGTTACACAGCCGGCCCTGCCAGCCTGGGCGGCAGCTGGGGAACAAGAGAGAGGCAGAGTGAGGTGAGAGGCCTTGGCCAAGGGAGGGCTCCCACTCACCACTTCCTGTCCCCTACTCACAGGCACTCTGCTGGCTTGCTGCAGTAGCCATTCTGTTCATGACAGCCCGAAAGACAGATAGCTAAGGGAAGAGCACAGAGCTGGGTGAGGCTGGGATGCCAAGGACTCTTAAGCTCCATTCTCCCCTGCTGGCCCTGGGGGTCCCCTAGCTCTCCTGGGCCCACTTCCTATTCCTGGCCTCCCAGAGGAGCCCTGGGTATCTTAAAGTGAAATGATGGCACAGGGAAGGAGAAGTCAAGTTGGATGGAATGTCATCATGGGCTTCTTGTGGGCTTTGGCATGATGGGAGGAGCACTGGGAAGAGAGAGGAGGTCTGAGGCCCAGCCCACCCTCAGCATCCCTAGCTGTCCCTGGTGTCCCTAGGTGTCCCTGAGGCCCAGCTAGTAGGAGGCCCAGACCCACTCTTCAAGGGAGACAAGCCGTGACCAAGAAGCTTCACTGTGTTTGCTCAGGGGACCCTCCCCTTCCACACAGGTGGGAGCTTGGCTGCTTACGCTGTTGGCAGTACTCCCCAGTCCAACCGGGCAGGCAGGACAAGTTGCCATCTGGCTGGCACACATAGTGGCCGAAGTGGTCATTGCGCTTCTTGCACAGGCGGGAGCAGTTGTCTCCATAGTAGTTGTCACTGCAGATGACCCGGTAAGAGTAGCGCAGCCTCGTGAGGGTGCTGGTTTGTTCATCCAACAACCAGTTCTGACCCACAGCTAGGGAGCCCTGGATGGCGATCTTGCTGATGAGTGCATCTGGTGGCAAGGCCTCTGAGGGGGCAGAGGGTCGGGTCAGGGAAGGGTCGCCAGTCCCCAGGGGTGCCCGTGACGGCTGGCCAATGTCCTTCTTGGCTGTGATGATGGTGATCAGCCAACAAATCAGCCCAGTTATCCAGATGACCCCCACCTGCCAGCAAGAACAGGCCAGAGAGACCCAAAGCCCCGCTCCGTAGCTGCCCTATGTGTGTGCATGTGCAGGGGGCCTGATAGTATTCAAAAAGGGGACAATAGAAGGATGTTAAGATATCCCAGGGTCTTGGAGGCAGATAGGGAGGGGAAAGAGGAAAAGAGGTCAAAATGGAAAAAAGAAAAAAAGAAAGAAAAGCTCCCCAGGCTAGGGAGGACCCTGGGAGCAGGGGGTCCTTTGGTGCCCATTCAGGGGTTCTGCCTCCAGAGGTGGGTAATGGTTTTCTTTTTTCCTTTTCAAAGTGAGAATTGTTGTGCTGCTGAAATATCCTTTTCCTCTGTGTCAGAACAACATCCCAAAGCCATTATTCCCTTTCCAAAGGAGCGGAATTCGCGAAAGGTGTAAAATACAGGAAGGGGCCCGTCAGCGGCGCTGGCAGCTTCAGCCTTTCTCACCGCCGTACTCCCCGCGTTCCCACGCCAAAAATAACCCGCAGGAAACGCAATTGTGCTCTGAGTCCAGGCAGCGAGCGGAATCCGAGCGTCCAGCGCGGGGCGCAGCTCCAGGCCCAGTTAAGCGTCCTGCCTCCCACCCCAAAGCCCGCACTTCCCCCGCCTAGAACAGATTAACTCTTTCGGCGCTGCGCCGTGTCGCCCCCGTGTGGTGGCGGAGCGAGCTACTCACCTGGCCGCAGGTCGTCTCCTGGTGCGTGCCAAGCTTCGATGATGAGTGAGAAGGTACCCTGGGAAAGGGGGTGGGGGAACGGAGAGATGGCGAGATGAGCAAGCCGGGAGAGGTGGGGGTGCCTTGCGGCAGCCTGTCTAATTAATCTAATTGCAGGATTCAGTTACTGCGCCCGGGTCAACATAACCGGGCTGCGCACAGTGTAGCGCTTGAGCAGGGAAGGCGAGAGGAGAACCCCCGGTAGAGAGAGGGTTGAGGGACGAGAGAGTGTGTAAGCGAGAGCCACTGAAGGAGCGGTTGGTAGGGTACCGCACCAGAGTGTTAGGTAATGAAAGATGTGTCCCAAGAGCTGGGGACGGGAGGACATAAACTGGGAAGAGGCAGACTGGTGACAGCCTTCTCTGGGATTAGGTCCCAAGAGAGAGTTGGAAAGAAAGAGCCAGGAGAGAATGCATCCTGGGCTTTTGCGGGGTGGGGGTGTGTGCAAGGAAATCTGGGGAGGGGGCTTTGGTCCCAGGGCGCCTCCTCTCTCGGCTTCTGCGACCTCCCAATGCGCCCAGGCTGTGCTCACCGGCCAGGTGAAATTGAAGGGCAGTTGGAGAGGGTTGCGTCCCCCGCCGCTACTGTCGTCCCGGACAGCGAAGGAGTTGGTGCCCAATACCGGCGTGGAGACGCTCCCAAAGGTGCAGGGTCCGGGCGAGACGACCGCCTGGAAGTGCTTAAGGCAGACGCGGAAGAAAGTCCGGCAGCCGGGCTCGCAAGGCCGCCCACTGGCCAGTACGCCGCGCTCGTTGACGAACTCCTGCAGCTGCAGCTGGAAGACGCCGGAGCCGGCCGCGCGCTATTGCACAGGGACCGAGGGAAGGAGGGAGGGGACTGGTCAGCTCAGCTGGTGCCCGGGGCTCAGGCCCAGAACGCGGCAGAGGGGACGGAGAGGGCGCGGGACGTGTTACCTGCTGCCAAAGTGCCACCAGCAGCAGTAGCGCCCAGCCAGAGGCGCTCCAGGACGCTGCCGCCATCCCCTGGGGCGTCGCTCTCTCCACCCGTGGGCCCTGAATCTGGCTGTGTTCGCGACGCCGCTTTCCCGCGCGTCCGCCAGCCGGCGGGGTCCCTGAAAAGAGGCGCTCCTCTCGGTACGCTGCTCCCCTTTGGCCTTCTCGCTAGCTCCGCTGCAGCTGCCGCGGTAGGTAATCCAGGTGACTGCGACTGGGCGGCGACCGCGCAGAGGACGTGTCTTCCGTCTAATCCTGGGGTTGCAAGCGGGCTAGAGCCGAGGTACGCTGCACCAAGGCGGCTGGGGCTGCGGCTCTTGGCCTCGTGTTCCCGGCCTGCGCGCAGCGCCGCTACTGAAACCTGCGCGCTGGGAGCCTTCCTTATATATATTGGCTCCTCTCCTCGCCGCCTGTCACTCAGACTCATGGTCATTCTCCCCTCCCCTCCCGGCCTCTAGCAGCTACAGTCCCAGCGCCGCCCGGAGGGGGCCTCCGCCCCCGCCGCTCCCCCCTCCCCGTCAGCCAGTCGGGCGCAGGTTCCCGCCCCTCCGTGCAGCTAGCAACCTCTAGGTTCTCCAGCTCTGCGCGTGCCGAGGTGACCAGTCCTCCGTGATGGCGGGGTTAAGGGCTGAGACCCTTGCCTCCGGAGGATAGAGGGGTTGGCCGGTAATGGGGCAGGAGGTGAGCGGGTGGTTCGGGGATGGTCTTGGGGGCGGAGACACTAGGTAGTCGCTGTAGGCTGTGCGTCCGCAGCAGGCACTAGTTACCTAGTGTTCTAAAGCAGGTAAAAAGAACTTAAACCTGGAATGCGAAAACCAGCGCTAGGGAAATCCGATCTCGTTTTCCTTCCTGGACCTTCGGGAGCCCTTGTCTCATCGGCCCCCAACCTATGAGTGCCCACCCCACCACGCGTCCCCAGCGCAGCAGGGAAGCCAGCAGAAGCGTTAACCTCTCCGTGGCCACTCTGAGCAAGGCTAGGGGCTAAGGGTCTAAGGCTCCGGGCCCTTTCTGTGCACCTGTTGGGCGTCTCCCTCTCTAGCTGCGGGGGCGTGCCCAGCGCGTGCCTTCTCCCTTCTGCCCCCTGCCAGGGCTTGGCGCGTGCCAGAGACCCAGACGCGTGGTCCCTGAGGTGGGGGAGGGCGGGGCGTGGCCCCGGAGGTAGGAGGGGGGCGCGTCCTCAGCTGTATGGTAATGAGGTTCTGGCCCCGCCTCCAGCGCGTCCCCTCACCTGGGTCCGGCTTCAGTTCCTGCGCCCACTGCCTCCCCCCACCCCAGCAGCCCCAACCCCCCGGCCGCGCCCTGTCGCTCCGCTGGGGCAAGAAGGAACTCTCCTGACGCCAGAGTTGGCTCAGGCCACTGGAGAATCAAGGTGAGGGACTAAGGCTGGGTCGGCCCGGGTCCTCGCCTCATAAGGCGGGATGTGGGTTGGAACTGGAGGTGTGCGGAGTTGTTTGAGTTTCAGGTGGCTTCACAAGTCTCGCCCGCGAGGGTCCCCCGGGTGGCTCCACTCCTCCAAGCGGCAGCAGCGCAGCTGCTTTCTCGGAACCCGGCGTGATCCCCGGAGGCCTCAGACCGGGGAGGGCCGGCTTCTCCCAGTCTCGGGGGTGCAGGGGAGCGCTCTCTTTGCGACGCTGAGGACGGCGGGGGCCCTGTGTCTTCAGCTGTCAGCCCGCCCTCAAGGTGATGGCTGTAGTCGGGCGATAAGATCAGCGCGGGGGGGAGCCGGGACGCGGCGCGAACCCGGGGGAGGCGGTAAGGGTAGGGGAGCGGCGAGGAGCCCAACAGCTGCCAATGCCGAGCATAGTCTGATTTTTTTTTTTTTTTGACTTGGGTGGTGGTGGTGGAGGACTCGGGGGCGGGTGTGGGCGGGGGGAGGATGAGAAACAAGAGGTTGGGAGCGTGGGTTGGGGGAGGGGCGAGGTGAGGAGACGGGCTCCGGGGTCCCCCACGCACGGCCACCCCTCCCAGTCACCATCTGGCGCGAGCGGGTTGGCGTGGGGAACCGAGGTGGGGCGGGGCGGCAGATGGG
>NW_016811945.1:1241541-1252811 GCF_001698545.2 Rhinopithecus bieti
CGGGTGTGGGCGGGGGGAGGATGAGAAACAAGAGGTTGGGAGCGTGGGTTGGGGAGGGGCGAGGTGAGGAGACGGGCTCCGGGGTCCCCACGCACGGCCACCCCTCCCAGTCACCATCTGGCGCGAGCGGGTTGGCGTGGGGAACCGAGGTGGGGCGGGGCGGCAGATGGGCCCAGGCTGCGCTCGGGAGTTAATGTAGGTTATGGGCAGGCGGAGTCCCAGGCCCGAGGGAGGGGGAGTCTGGGGCGTGCCTCCCGGCGATCCTGGCAAGTGGGCTCCCAGATCTTCTCTCCGCCTATACCCTCTGGATCCCTGGACTTGCCTCTCTAAGATGCCAGCAGGTGCTGCTTGCTCTCCTCCAAGCTGGCATCTAGCCTTACCTAGCCCTGTCCTCTCTCAACTCCAAATCCTGGCCCAGGAGTTAATAAAAACGCCCTCCTTTTCTGGCGCTGGCCCTGCTTACCTGACCCTCAAGGGAGACTTCTAGTCCCACAGAAAGCATCTCTCCCAATACTGGAAAATCTGGAACACTCTCTTCCCTCATACACGCCCAGACTAATGTGCCCAAATGTACTTTGCAAATTATCAAGGACCTAACAAAAGTTGGGATTATCATCTTCAGAGAGGCGGAACCCAGGGGATCCCAGAGATCTAGAAAGGCTCTGACCAGAAGAGGAAAGGGTTAAATTCTCAGCATCAAAAGACATTCCTGAAACACCTATTTGCGGAGGCGCTGTCCCAGAAGCTCATTCCTGGGCTAGGACACTGCCACCCTTGGCCCTGGGTAACTACAAGCGCTCCCACACGCTGCGGTCGAGCTTTGCCCACATTTGCTGAGCAGGAGAGGGTCACGCTGCGGATGGGAAGCCCAATGCGAAGGCCGCAAGTGTTTCTCTCCGCCCCGCAGCTGGGGCTGCTTTTCCCTTCTTCTCCCACTCGGGACTTTCGGACTTGCGGGCGGAAGAACGCTACACGCGTCATCCTGGGGGCACACTGGAGCAGGAGGCTGAGAGGCGATGGGAGGCCACGGATCACCGTGGGGCTGGACCTCCGTCGAAGTCGGCTGCCCCCGCCCCTGACGCAGACCCTCCACAACACCGTGGAGAGGGTGCACAGATAGACCCAGAGTCCGAACGACCACTGACCCTCCGCAGGCCCAGAGTTCCTCAATCCGACCGCACCCTCAACACTCCCCAACGTCGGAAGCGGGTGCAGGATCGAGGCCTGGCTTCACGAAAAGCCCACCGCCTCTGCCCCTAGAGGCCTTCTGTTTCTGCTGTCCCCCTACGCGTAGCCATTGCGCACAGTCCCCCAGCCGGAAGAACCGGCACTGAGGACCGGGAAACGCCAAGGTCGCCTTCCAGCCGTGTCCCCAAGCTGACCCCGGGTTATTGGGGTTCAACGGGTGCGGCGTAGAGCCTCGGGACTGCTTCACGGCAGCGTAGCCTCCGTGCCCTCCCCAGGGCCGCAGGCGCAGCTCCGAGACCTTCAGCGCGGTTTGCCTCTCCTCTCCCCAACCCCCTCCCAGGGGACGGCGCTCTTCGCGGGGCACACTGCACCCGGGTAGGAACTTGGTGGGGGCCGGGCCACCGTGCCCGGTGGGCAGATCAGGGGCGGGGAAGCAGGCCTGGCTTGGGCGGGGCGCTTAAGCCTTGAGGGGCGCCGCCGCGGTCGCTGCGGAGAAGGGGCCACGTGTAGGGAGCGGCGGCCGGGGAGCTGCACAGAAGGCGTGGAGATTTGCAAACTGTTGCTGCCACATGGCTGCTCCATTCGATCCATTCACATTGAAATGAGGCCGGCGCGTGCCTCATCTGCCGCAGGGCGCTGCCACGCGTCAGCCCGGCCCGCCGCGTGCCAACTGGGGCAGTGGGACTGGCAGAGCCTGGCAGCCGTGGGGGCGCAGCCCGGGGCTTGAGGCCAGGACGGTGTGGGGGGAGGGAGTCGAGCTACCCTAGCCACTCAGGCGCCGCAGTTTCGAGGACCTTGGCCCTACAATTGGGAGTGAGCTGGCGAGAAAGGCCCAGGACCGACGGGTTTCAGAGGGGGGCCGGGATCGATGCCGCCGCTCCCCGCAGATGCGCCCCGGCAGGGCTACTCTCCATCTGCCGCTGCTCGCACCTGCCGGTCAATAAATCGATTTTACAATTTAATGCAGCAGCTTCCCGCCCGCCTGGGACAGATGCCGCAGCAGAACCACCTCCGCCCTCGCCCCTCCCCTAGAGGGGCGCCAGCGGTTAGGAACGGGATTCCCGCTCACCGGGCGGCGCCCCGCGTGGCCTCCTTCACCTCTCTCTGGAGCCCCCACAAGGAACCGCCTGCTGCGGGTTTTTCCCGCGGGACAGAGTGGGTTCCCCATAGAACAGGCCTGAGACTGGCTGAGGAGAGAGGAAAGTGATGACTTGGTGGTGGCCTTGAGAACTCATCTGGGGGCTTCAAGGGAGGAACAGAATGCAGTGACTGATGATAAGAAGGGCCCCGGTGAGAAGGAAGGGTAGGGCATGGGCGCTGAGGGACATCAAACTCTGAAGAATCTCCCTCGGGGGGACTGAGCAGAGATGGGGAAGAGGCAAGTGAATAAGCCTGACATGGACCTGCTTCTTGGCACTTCCTAACCATGTGGTCTTGGGCTTGTAACTTAACTCTAGCTCTACACTCAGTTTTCTCATCTGTGCAATGGGATAATAATAATAGGGATGGTCGGGTGTAGTGGCTCATGTCTGTAAGCCCAGCACTTTGGGAGGCTGAGGAGGGCAGATCACTTGAGGTCAGGAGTTCAAGACCAGCCTGGCCAACATGGTGAAACCCCGTCTCTACCAAAAAAATACAAAAATTAGCCAGGCATGGTGGTGTTCACCTGTAATCCCAGCTACTCAAGAGGCTGAGGGAGGAGAATTGCTTGAAGCTGGGAGGCAGAGGTTGCAGTGAGCAGAGATCATGCCAGTGCACTCCAGCCTGGGTGACAGAACGAGACTCTGTCTCAAATAGTAATAGTAATAATAATAATAATAATAACAACCTTGGAGCCTTGGAGAGTGGCTGAGGGACTGTATCAGATTATGCATTCATGCAACCCAATAAACAGTCATTTCCTTTCCCCCAGGTGACATCCAGAGAGTCAGGGGCAGACTTGGAGTGGAGGGGAGCTCCCTGACTGCAAATGCGTCCCAGAAGGAAATGAAGGAAAAAGCAGAACCAAAGACAAACGCTCATAAGAGATGAGGCATGAGGACCAGAGGGTGGGGAAAAAGAGAGGAAAGTTAGGTAGGGCTCAGAAGGGATCCAGACCCTGTGGAAAAAGCCAACTGTTTGAGGTCCTTTTTG
The DNA here is from genome assembly GCF_001698545.2 of Rhinopithecus bieti. Classification (NCBI taxonomy): domain Eukaryota; kingdom Metazoa; phylum Chordata; class Mammalia; order Primates; family Cercopithecidae; genus Rhinopithecus; species Rhinopithecus bieti. The sequence continues at coordinate 1,244,863 of NW_016811945.1, forward strand.
TGGCGAAAGGGTGTGACAAAGTTCTTGACTAGAGGGAGAAGACTGGAGCTTTGAGAATGGGTTTGGGGAAGATATGAAGGTTTGGAGGAACTAACCACTCACAGTCTTGGCCTTTGGAAACCAAGACGGCACTCCTGCCAGGGCCAAGTGTAGGTTTCAAATTGGAACCCCTCCTCCTTCATGGTGGCAGTTCAGAGCCGAGGCCTGTGGCAGGAAACAGGGGCATCTTCTGCCCTAGTCCTTGGAGGTCCTGGCAGATCAGCCCCCTCCATGTCACCAAGAGATCAAACTGACGGGGCTGGACCGTCCACTGGTGGATGGCTCATGACACAAATGTGCCAAGGAAGGGATGTCCAAGTGGATGGGACCCTTGGCAGGAGATAGAGTCCCTGCTCTTGCTTCTCACAAGACCAGGAGGGCCTCCCGTCTCCTCCTCCCAGGTTCCCCAGAAGCCCGAGGGCCTAGGCTACTTGCAGACTCCCTTGCCTTCTCAGAAGCTCCAGTGCAGGAGATGCCTGGCACTGGGGTAACTGGTATAGACTGGGCCGTCTTCTTCTGGAGAAGAACAGCTTGGGTCTGCAGAGACAATGGGCCCAAGAGAGGAGAAGCTGATGGTCCTCCACATGAGAAGCATCTTCTAACCATGACTCATGGCCGGTAGACATTCTCTCCAGGCCTCCTGGGTGCTGGTCAGCAGGAGAGAAAGAAGAGGGGGCAGGGTGAAGACCTGCCGGCCAGAGAAGCCTAGATAGGCCTTGCTGCAAGGGCTTGAGTTATGGTGACCCAGCAGCTGCCCCAGCTTCATTTGCCAAACCCAGGGAATGCCTGGAAAGCTAGGGCCAGGAGCCACGCAGTGGGTATTTCCAGCCATGGAGCAGGCCAGGGTTTAGGGCAGCCTCCGCAGCAACTTTCCCAGAGCCCCCAGCTTCCCCTTCCCTAGCTCCTTCCTGTCCCTACCCTAGCCAGCAAGCAGGGAGGCTCAGGGAAAGGGAGGGAAGGCTCAGGGCAGCCTCTGCATGAAGACCCCTAGGTAGGAGGCCTGGCCCGAGCCTGCCCTTGCCTCCCCACCTGGATCCTATAGGGCTCAGAGGCCTCTGAGAGGTCTTGTAGGGTCAGAGAATGGAGGGCACAGGGCAAAGCATTGCTGGGAGTCACTGGGGCAAAAGAGAACTTGTGCTGAAGGACATGGTGGGGTGGGGGAGCAGAGCCTGACCTGAAAGCAGGGGTTCAGCCACCCTCTTGGACCTGCCTCCCTACCCTGAGGTTTTGCCTCCCCTGTAAAAGCTTCCTTACCTGCTCATCCTCCACCCTGGCTGTGCTCACATCACTGTCCTCTCCTCTTGCCCCCTCTCAGGATACTGGTTGCCCATCCCTGAAACATGTTTCCTCTGTGACCTTTGCCAGCTGGGAAGCTCTCCCAGCCCCACCTTCCCCGGCAGCTTCACACCCCTCCACTGGCTCTGGCCTTCCATCAGCGTCCAGGCCCATGACTGCCCCAATCTCTTGGTGTCCCCAGGTCCTTGCGTGTCCTCCGCCTTCACCCCACTGAGTGACAATTCATCTTCTGGAAGAAACCCTGACCTTTCCTCATTTTTCCACATAGCCTCTGATCTCTGATCCCAGCTGCCACCCAGGACTTGAAGCAAGCATGAGGCAGGGATGGCGCCACACCTCGCTCTCTCCCACTGGGGCAACCTGGGAGTGGGCTGTACTTAGATCCGCCCTGCTTCCCAGCAGACTCCCTGGAAAGAAGGGTCAAGTCTGAACCAGGAAGTAGTGTTTCAAATACTCTCAGACACAGAGGAAGAAACAGGGGGAGAGTCGGGGGACAGATGCCAACTGTGAACAACAGCCTGAACAGGCAGGCCCCTGTTCCCTGGAGAAGGCTGGGGAGGAATCCCACTGCCATGGTCAAGTAGGTGATGGGTCTTAAGCAGAGGATGATGACCGGCTGTCTCCTTCTCCCACCACAGTCAGAATGAGAGGAAACAGGTTTCAATTGTGGCAGGAAGGATTTAGGTTAGACGTATGGGAGAACTTCCTGTGACAGAGTGTCTATACAGTGGATCCCAGTTGTTAATCCAGGTTGAACTCTCCCCTGAACTGATGAGAATTGCACGTTGATGCTTGCTAATGAGTAACTTGCCTTGCCTGTGATTAGCAAAGAAACCCCAGCCCAGAGAATTCTCCTTGTGTCTAGACTTTCCCCAGGGAAGAATTCCAGAGAAACCTGGAGGCACCAGGAGCTAGGCTCCCTGGGAGCCCCAAGGAGTTTTCTGGACAACGTTTAGACCACTGTGAGCCAAGCTCACTTTGCCTCTCCTGCCCCCATCCCTCTGGGTGCAGCTCTCAGAAAATCAAGCCCAGTGGAGCTGTCCAGCCACACAAATTTTGCAGCAAAGGGGCAGGCTGGATTTAAGATCTGGGAGCTTATAGAGAATTTCCCAAGCGACAGTGTAGTTAGGGTGTTTAGCACCAGGGGTTTCAGTAACAGCCTCCACCAATTCTGTATGTTTAGAAATAGACAGGCATCAATCAGGTGCAGTGGCTGACGCCTGTAATCCCAGCACTTTGGGAGGCTGATGCAGATGGATCACCTGAGGTCAGGACTTCAAGACCAGCCTGGCCAACATGGCGAAACCTCATCTCTACTAAAAATACAAAAATTAGCTGGGCGTGGTGGCAGGTGTCTGTAATCCCAGCTACTTGGGAGGCTGAGGCAGGACAATCGCTTGAACCTGGGAGGCAGAGGTTGCAGTGAGCCAAGATCGAGCCATTGCACTTTAACCTGGGTGACAAGAGCAAAACTCTGTCCCAAAACCATAAAAATAAAAGTAAATAAAATAAATAAATAGACATCAACCAGGCACAGTAGCTCATACCTGTGATCCCAGCACTTTGGGAGGCCGAGGTGGGCAAATCATTGGGCCCAGGAGTTTGAAGACCAGCCTAGCCAACGTGCCAAAACCGCATCTCTATTAAAAATAGTAATTAAAAAAATTTAGCTGGGTGTGTTGGTGGGCGCCTATAATCCCAGCTACTTAGGAGACTGAGGCAGGATAATCCCTTGAAACATTGAGGTAGAGGTTGCAGTGAGCCAAGATCATGTCACTTCATTCTAGCCTGGGCAACAGAGCAAGATTCTGTCTCAAAAAGAAAAAAAAAAAAAAAAAAGATATAGGTATCCACGCTCGGGCTTACTTGCCCCAGTCTCATGAGTCCTGCTTGGGCAGTGTGAACACTGCTATTGTTGGAGCCATTGTGGCTGCTGAGATCCCTGTGCTTCCCCATGGCTGACTCCCTTCTCCTGCCTCCCCTCCTCTCCTCCTGTGGCTTAACCCCCATCCCCTTACTACACTCTTTCTCCAGGTGAGGAGGAAGCTGGGGAGACCTGGGACAAGTCTATCAAAACCAGCACCAAGAGAAAAGAAGACATGCCAAAGGTACATTCTATCTGGGGCATGGCCCTATAGGCCCCATGGTTAGTGTTCCCAGGACCCTGTGTGTGTGTGATGCGCATATGCAGAGTTTGGGTCCATCAGCCACTCAGTTGTGGATGAGGTCTACCACATGCCTAGCACTGGGCTCGGGTTAGTAAGGCCACAGAGGAACATAAAATTCAGCCCTTGTTGTTCACAGCAGCTGGAAATGAGATAGAAGCACATGAAAAGGAGTGTGATAACCTGTGGAACAGGCTTCAGAGAGGAACTGGGGCCCCGAGGGTTACAGGAGGCTTTGTAGGGGAGGAGGGATTACACTGGGCCTGGAAAAAGAACAGAATTTAGATAAAGAGAAGGGGGTAGGGGCGTGGGCGCGGTGGCTGACACCTATAATCCTAGCACATTGGGAGGCTGAGACGGGCGGATTGCCTGAGCTCAGGAGTTCAAGACCAGCCTGGGCAACATGGTGAAACCCTGTCTCTACTAAAACTATAAAAATTATCCAGGTGTGGTGGCGGGCGCCTGTAATCCCAGCTACTCGGGAGGCAGAGGCAGGGGAATTGCTTGAACCTGGGAGGCAGAGGTTACAGTGAGCCGAGATCATGCCATTGCACTCCAGCCTGGGTGAGAAAGCGAGACGCTATCTCAAAAAAAAAAAAAAAAAAGACAAGAGAGGGCATTCCTGGTGGGGGAATGAAGAGAGGCAAAGGATCTGGGTGCAAATGAAGCAAGTATGGCTGGGGCAGAGACTTTGCCTGTGGAGGGGTGGACATGAAGTTCCATAGCTGTGGCATGGAAACCCACCAGGCAGATGAATTTGGATTTGATTGACAGGTACTAGGGAGCCTGTGGGTTCTTGAGCAGAGGAGAGTGCCCTCTGCATGCTCTCTAGCAGTGGTATGCAGGGTAGTCTGGAGCAGGGAGGTACAGAAAGAAGCCCAGAGGCAGCTAGGAACATTTCTTATCTGTGGCTGGTGACCAGGTGAGCACTTATTTCTGAGTCCTGTCCCTGAGTTGGTGGCTCTATGCACCTGAGAATGCCAGAGGCCTGATGACTGGCTGAGATAGACTCCACACTTTCCCTGAAGGCAGCTTCTCTCTCCTCTCACCCTCTGCTTTCCAGATAGGCCCCTGCAAACATGAGACTGGCATCAGGGCTTCCCTGGCAACCATACTGAAAGTGGGGGCAGCTTTGGCCATGCTGCTGTCCTGGTCAGCCCTCTCCCCTGCCTCCTTTTCCCCTTAGAGGCCCAAGGCCCTTCCTGGCAGCCCAGACTGCCTGGAAGAGGAGAAAGGTTGGCTCAAGCCTGGAACGCAAAAAGGGAGTCCAGAGGTACCTTGGGGGAATGATTTGGGGCCCTATGTTAGAAGCTCAGGGTGAGGTGAGCTCTGAAGGGCATTTGGACCAACACCACATTCAATAACTAATGACTTGAATACCTCTGGGGACAGGACTCTCACCCCCTCTCCAGGGTGCTCCATGCTCTTTAGATGGTCCTGCTTACAGAAAGTGCAGCCTCTTGTGGATCTGAAAGTCCCGACACATGCTTGGCACTGGGCTGATGGTTTGGGAGGGCTTCGGCCTAGGCCTTGCGGAGGGAATTCCAGAATGGCACTGCAAGAGGGGGGGTCCACTAGCCCCTTGGGCCTGGAATGGCTCTGCTGGGTCCTGTGGACAGCCTGCTGTACCTGCTTGGTCCTCTAGGCTGGGCCACGAGAAGCTTCCAGCTCGAGCTGGGGGTGGAGCAGCCAGGGTGAGGCCGCCAGGTCAGCCCTTCTCACCCTCACCAGGGAGGCCAGACCCAGGTCAGACTCAGGTCTCCCAGGCTGAGATCATCACCCTCCAGCCTCCGTGGCAGCTCCCACCCCTAGCTGAGTTCACTGCTCTGGCCGGCTGGGGGACATTGTTGTCTCCTGGGCCCCTCCCTGGGCTCAATGAGCTGTTTGTTGGCAACGTCCGGCGAGGGTAAGGGGAGGGTGGGCACAAGGCGCCCGCACACAATGGGGATTCCGTCCATTCTGAGATGGCTGCGGGAACCAGGCTGGCTTTGTCCCGTGGACCCTCATTCCCACCATTTAGCAGAGCCGGAACTTCAGGCGGAAGGCCCCGTATAAGAACAACAATGTCGTCACCCTGTCTGGGGGGGAGGGTGCTGTAGGCCAGGCATACTAGGGGCCCAGGGGACTCACCGCCTGGGGCAGCCTGAGAGGCACTTGGGATAGGTCCTGGGGCGGAGGCTGTGCCCCAAATAGGAGGCAGACACAGGCGGGCAGATGAGTGCCCTCCTGCCCTGCCAGTCCATTAAGGAAGTGGGCTCAGCCATGCTCAGCTCCTCTGCATGCACGGAAGAGCCCTAAGGTGCAGAGGGGACCAGCACAGCCCATGGGCCTTGCTGGGTGGTGTGCAACAGTGGGGCTAGGTGGGGGGCAGCCTGACCTTCCTGCATCCAGCCTGGGCAAAGATCTCTGCCCAACGTTGGGCTCGGGCCTGTTTCTGGGCCCCTAGGCTCGCCAGCCTACCCCTCTGGAAGTGGTGCTGCCTGCTCAGACAACAAGTGTTTATTTTCCAGTGCGGAGGCAGGACATCACAGCGTTTCCCTCCTGCCTGGGGCGGCAGCGGTTCTCACAGTCTGGGCACTGGTGACATCACCAGCCTTTCCTCCTCAGCCCTGGCCTCCTTGCCTCCCCCTCCCCACCCCATGCCCTGGCCAGGCTACGCAACTCTGCAGCTCCTTCTTCCGGCATGGGCACTTCTGAGTGGGTACTCACAGAGGCATGGGAGCAGCAGACTGGACCAGCCCCTCATCCGTTCACTGCCCCTGGCATTCCAGCCAAATCCGGGAATAGCCCCTCTGTGCTTACCCCCACCAGAGGAGCTGGTGTCCCACCCAGATCACACTCTCAGTTCCATGCTGGCCCTTTAAGGGTCTTGGGAAGCCAGAACAACAGGAAATCCAAACGGCCTCATTAGGCAGCTCGGAGCTCAGCACAGTAATTAGTGCCCTGAAAACAAAACAAGGAAAAGCAGGTGGTGGTGCCCCCCTCAATCTATTTGCCCCCCCGACCCCGCCCCAGCGTGGCCTGTTAGTACCCACAGCTAGGCAGCTGGGACTGGACCCCCTCCCTCGTAAGCCCCCTCACTCCAAGCTCCTGAAGCTGCTGCCCACTGCCCAGGCCAAGGGTCAGAGCCTAAGCTCGTGAGGAGCGGCCGCAGCTTGAGAGAAGCCGCAGGGACGTGCACTGGGCTTCCCTCTCCCGCAGCCAGGTGGCTACTGGGCCACAGCATCCTCCACCTGTTTGGAAAATACCTCAATGAGGGAAAGGGCTGTGTTGGGCTCCTCCAGAGGGAAAGGGGAGACCCCTGGGAATCCTAGAGCAAGAAGCCCCCCTAAAGAGGAGAAAAAAGCCTGCTCTGTGGTCCTGCTTCTCAGGCTTTGGTGAACCTCCAGGTGGGCAAGACCACTTGGGCAGAGGGGGTGGTCACCCACAGGCCCTCTAGACAGATGCCAGGGACTTGCAAGCCCCGTCAGCTTGTAACAGCCCGGCCAGGAACCAAAAGGGATCTTAGTGAGTGCTCCTCTATGGCGAGCTTGCAGGTCCGGGTTCATTCCATCCTCTGCCTCTTCCAACATGGCTATATATATATATTTATATAAATTCTGTCACCCATGCTAGAGTGCAGTGGCAGGATCGCACGCCACTGTAGCCTCCACCTCCCAGGCTTAGGTGATCGTCCCACCTCAGCCTCCTAGGTAGCTGGGACTATAGGTGCCCACCGCCTCACTCAGCTAATTTTTTGTATTTTTAGTAGAGATGGGGTTTTACCATGTTGCTCAGGTTGGTCTTGAACTCCCAGGCTCAAGCAATCTGCCCCTGTCGGCATTCCAAAGTGCTGGGATTACAGGTGTGAGCCACCGCGCCTGGCCTTCTTCAACATTTGATGCAATTGAAACTCATTCTGTCCCTGACCCCTGAGATGTCTCCCTCTATCTGTAATGCCAGAGAAGGGACATTCTATGCTCTACTTAAGTAACAAATATTCACTTAACATATTTCACTTAATAATATTCCCTATGCCATGCCAGTGGGGAGTTCCTGGAAAGGTTGCGGGGAATATAAATGGTACTACCTTGTGGTAGCTCATTACTGTAAGCGCTGTCCTTCCCTCTGCCTTGAAAAGGCCTTGGAGAGGCCGGGCGCGGTGGCTCAAGCCTGTAATCCCAGCACTTTGGGAGGCCGAGACGGGTGGATCACGAGGTCAGGAGATCGAGACCATCCTGGCTAACACGGTGAAACCCCGTCTCTACTAAAAAAAAAAATATAAAAAACTAGCCGGGCGAGGTGGCAGGCACCTGTGGTCCCAGCTACTCGGGAGGCTGAGGCAGGAGAATGATGGGAACCCGGGAGGCGGAGCTGGCAGTAAGCTGAGATCGTGCTACTGCTCTCCAGCCTGGGCGACAGAGCGAGACTCCGTCTCAAAACAAAACAAAACAAAACAAAAAAGAAAAA
>NW_016811945.1:1253070-1267753 GCF_001698545.2 Rhinopithecus bieti
AAAAAAAAAAAAAAAAAAAAAAAAAAGGCCTTGGAGAGCAGGAACTATGACTTTCTCCCTCTGCATATCCCCCCACAGATCCAGTGCTTAGTAGGTGACTGGTACATGCTTGTAACCAATCAGAAATGGACCAGAAATCACCTCTCTGACTTCAAGGATTTTGCTGTGTCAGCCCACGATTCAGTAAGCAATAGCATCAGCACCCTGCCAGGGCCCCCCGTGCTTGGGTAAGGTCCCAGCTTCTGTGTTCAGAGCCCGGGCCTCCCTCTGCACCTCCCCAAGGGCCTTGTGCAGAGCAAGGGCTGAGGGCACTGGGGGGGAAGGAGTAGCGGGTCCTCCTGAGAACAAAGCTGGCATGACCCTGGGACGTGGGGAGGAGCTGCATCAGGCTGACCTAGCTACAGGCTGAATGAGGACCGTGGCCAGCCTATGGCCACTGAGTGGGACTGTAATTAAACTGCGAGTAGGTTTCTGGTCACTCTCCTGTTGGCTGAGAACAAAGGTCCCAGCATCACTGCCCAGGGGGAAAGAGAAGGAGCAGAGGGAGGGAGTGGGGGTAACCCAGAACCTGCTATTGGATTGGACAACTGGCCTCCAGCTGGGGCAGGGAACTCTGTGGGTACCTCGGGCAGCCACCGGCTAGGTGGGCATCTCTGAGGGGCTCTGAAACGGAGGGGCCAGTTCTGCTGGCAGAGGTGGAAGGGGCCAGCCAGAAAGTGACCAAAGGGTTACAGGGCCATTGAGCAGGAGTTCTCTGCCCTGGCCATGCAACAGGATCACCTGACTAGCTCCTGTGGGCACCCTGATAGAACTGTTCTGAGATGAGGCCTTGGAGGCACTGGTATTTTCCAAAAGCTCTCCAGTGACTCAGTGTGCAGCCAGGGTTGAGGGGTACTGCTACCTGGAAGCACAGGGCCTCCTGTTCCTCCTCCTGTCCCTTCGCTGAGGCGCACAGTGCTCAGAGGCCACGCCCACTGGACCCAACAGCCCAGTGTCCCCGCATCCACGGCTAGGCAGTTGGGATTGGAGCCCTCCCTCATAAGCCCCCCCATGGCAAGCTCCTAGAACCGCTGCCCACTGCCACAGTCTCCTGGTAGAGGTGGAGGGGACCAGAGTCTCCAGGCCTTTGGAGAGGTCCTCATCTTCTTGACCCCTTCCCTTAGTGGAAAGTTACCCAGGGAAGCAGTTGTGGGCAGACAAAGCAAGATGCCCCAGGGGTGGGAGGAGGTGTGGGTTGCCTATGAGGCACCTGTGGCCTCAGCCACCACCTCCGAAGGGACCCTACTGCCTCACTCTCCAGGCCCCCAGGCCTGGAGTAGCACCTGGGAGAGCAGGCTGGGGACTGGGAGGGAAAGAAGGTAGACCCGGAGCACCTGAGCCAATGGGGCCTGGCCCCAGGCAGGGACATGCTCTGGTCCTGAATCATTTCCCGGATATAGCTCAACAGCCCAGACTTCAAGGTTTTGGGGGGAAATCTTTTTTCCGAGTTCCTCGATCTGTCATGCCCCTCCCCCCTGGCCGGATAGGACTGGACCAGTGTCCTCTCTCAGCTCCCCCTCGGCCTCCCGGCTCGGGCCTTCTCCACTGAGCTCTCCACTGGACATTGTTTCCCGCCTCAGGAAGTCTCTGATGCCCTGCGCTAGATTTTGTTTTCCTTGTTATCGGGACAACTAATATTTTTTCCTGTGCAGAAAAAAAAAAGAGATTTTCCCAAGCAGATTACAGCTGTCAGTGAGGGGGGGAGGGGCTAGAGGTTGAGCCCTTCACCCTCCCCTCCTGCCACCCTCAGAGGGCCGAGCTTTTGAATGAAGGAGGAAGCCCTGGCCCCAGATCCAGTCAGGCGAGCTGGAGCCAGGGGCAACTCTGGCCTTCGCAGAAAAGTCAGGCTTCTCTCCTCTACCAGCAGGGACCCTGCTCCTGCGAAGACTGTTACCCACGGGCCCACATGTCTAAGGACAGGGAGAGGGTCCTGGGCCTGCCTTCTCTCTAGTGGGGCAGAAGGGCAGGCTGCCTCCCAGCTACAGGAGAGAGGTCCCAGGGTCCTTGGGAACTGATTCTTCCCAGGCCAGAATTCTGAACTGTCAAGCAGCCCTGTGGGACCAGGATGGCAGAACATGAGGAAAGACACCTAGGAAGGGTGTGAGCACACGTGAGACCCAGCTCCACCAGACGGTGTCACTTTGGGCAATTTCCCGAACCTCTCTGTGCCGTGGGCGCCCCCTGCCCGCCACCATGGACAAATTGATGCCTGCCTCACCTACCTAAACAGCCGTGTGGAGAGGATGTAGATGAGAGAAAGATTCTAATTCAATGTCAGGGGTTCCTATGACTCCATCAGAAGGGTTAATGCAGGTGTCTCAGTACCTGTGTGACACAAGTGAGGCTTCCCAGACGAGCAGACCAGAAAGCAGAGGCCTTCACCGGGCGGGTTCTGCTAGAGTGACACACTCTGGGCCAGCACGTGCACGCACACATACACATGTGCACACACACTCACACACACACACACACACAGGCTGGGTGTTCTTCCTCGATAAACTCTCACTTTCTACATTGGGTGCTGTGGTCCTAGGATGGGACAGGCTGCCTGGGCCTTTGGGGTAGGAACTGGCAGCACAACCACCACCACAGCAACAGGGCCTTGCCTAAGATGACCAAGTTTCATTTCAAGTTAACAACAACAAATAGAACGGCTTCAGATGTGGGTTACTCAATGTGGTTGGCAACAGATTAAGAAAATCAGTCGCTCCCTCATGCCCTGGATCCACTTGTAGGGTGATGGTCTGCTCCGAGAGGCTCTCTTGTCTTCCTCTATCCACATGGTGGGCTCCACAGTGGCCTGTATGGGGCCAGTGAGGCATTTGTTGGGGGATGGGAGGAAATATGATTTCTATTTTGATTTATTTTTTACTTAAAAAACAATTTGGGAGACTGAAGCAGGTGAATCACCCGAATTCACCCGAATTCAGGAGTTTGAGACCAGCCTGTCCAGCCTGGCCAACATGGTGAAACCCCGTCTGTACTAAAATACAAAAAATTAGCTGGGCATGGTGGCGGGCGCCTGTAATCCCAGTTACTTGGGAGACTGAAGCAGGAGAAATGCTTGAACCTGGGAGGCAGAGGTTGCAGTGAGCTGAGACCGTGCCACTGCACTCTAGCCTGGGCAACAAGAGCAAAATTCCGTCTCCAAAATATATATAAATAAATAAAACTTAATAATATTTAATATGTGTTTTACTGTAGTGTATGCATAAATATTCACAATAAAAAAAGTTTGGGAGGCCAGACACAGTGGCTCACGCCTGTAATCTCAGCACTTTGGGAGGCCAAGGCAGGAGAATTACTCGAGGCCCCAAGTTCAAGACCAGCCCGGGCAACATAGTGAGACCCCCCCATCTGTTTAAAAAAAAAAAAAGTCTGGAGACCACCATCCTGGAAGATCAGTGAGGGCTTTCCATCCTAGGAAGCCAGTTTCAGGCTGGGTGCTGGGGTGGGGAAAGGGAGTGTGGAGGAAGGGCTGGTGAGCTCCAGCTACAGAACCACACAGCAGTCTGGACATTCCTGGCCACCACTGGTCCACATGGCCTCCTTCTCCCTGTTCCCCTTTAGGTCTGCGTAAGTCTCAGATGGGTTCTAGGACCCTGGCTGCCAAGCTCCCTGCAAGGGAGAGAGTGGTCCTGTGTGACCGACATACTCCCCTGCCCTTCAGGCTGGTTGATGTGTGGCTCAGTGAGGCTGGGGTCCCTGCAGCTGCACTGCATTCCATGTCATCCCCAGGAGAAAAGTCCCTGGCGGGAGGCGGCCCTCTGCCGGGAGGCTGTTTCCTCAAGCGGCCAAGGTAAGAAGTGGGGAATTTCCAGCCCAACCCGCGGGGCTGACTTCAGTACTGGGGCTCCTCTCCTTTCTCATGCAGCCAGGCTGGGATGAGCACACAAACGCTGGAGTTAGACCCGGTTGTGGGCAAGACCATGTAAAACGCTGGAGTTAGACCTGGTTGTGGGCAAGACCATGTAAAACGCTGGAGTTAGACCCGGTTGTGGGCAAGACCATGTGGGGGCAGTGGAGTTAGCTAGGCCTGAAAGCCTCCAGCCGCCACGCCCTGCTCAAGAGAACCCCAGGGCTGTACCTGCAACCAACAGAGACTCAGCCCTGGAAGACCCCAACAAGGATCTCAGGGAGGGGACAGGGGTCTGGAAATCCAGCACCATACTTACTCATGGGCTTGTGGGGAATGACTCAAATCGATGAATGCCCCTGCTTAACCCCAGGTTCTGCCCCAGGGCTGCTGGGCGGGCCTGGTGGTAAGAGAAATGGCAGGTCTAAATCTCATCTCACAAGGCAGTGTTAATTAGCCAGCACTTTCAAGGATGCTGGTGAGTCAAGGGAGCCAACTTGGACCCATCAGGAGCTGGGAGCCAGGAGCCTCACATCCCAGACCATCTTGCCCTAAAAGCTTGGCCCACAGGAAAGGGGAGCTATCCCATAGAGCATTCCCTGTATCCTTGCACTATGCTCCACTGGGCAGGGAGAGTGGGTGCAATCCTGGACGCCAAGTGGAGGAAGAGGGAGGAAGTCAATAGTGCCCTGGTGATGGTGGCACACATGGATGTCCCAGTTCAGGCCTGTGGAAACAGAATCTTCCTCTGCTCTCGTTGAGTCTCCTGTGCCTCAGATACACTTGTGAGTTTTCATTTCATTACCCAGCTTGTATGTTTGCTGTGTACACATATATATGTGTTTTGTGCACATATATGTGCAGCCTTGTGTGATTGAGACAAGCCAGGTCAAGGAACAGGCAGGGATTTGTGCAAGGTTGCTGAGCAGGAGAGGACGTGAAAAGTGAAATAATAGTCCAGCCACCATCATTGTAGGCTAGCAATGTGTCAAGACCTGAGCCAGGGGTTTTACCTGCATTATTACCAATCTGCCCAGCAGCCAACCCTCTGAGGGAGGTATTATTGTCTCCATTTTACAAATCGATAAATTGAATGAAGCTTAGAGAAGTTACGTGACCAGCCTGAGGTCATGCAGTGAGCAAATCTAGGCCAGGATTTGAACCCGGGTCAGTCTAAGGCCAAGCCAGAGATGTCTCCACCAAACTCTCTTGGTGTGGTCCTCCTCCATTACGCCCCATCTGTTCCTTGTCTCTGAGGCCCTGGCTGCCCTGGTCTGAGGTAACAGGCCCCTCCCCTCCTCCTCTCCCCTCCCAGCCAGGCAAGGTGGAAACACAGAGTTTGTCTGAGGCCTTGTGGAGCCCAGGAAACAGTGTGCGAACCTTCACACCAGCCCAGGCCGGGTTCAGAGAGGGTCTGGCTGGCCCTGGGTGTGGGGGGATCAGCTAGGGCTGAGCTGGGGCAGCTGTTTACAGTAAACAGAAAGCTCTTGAGGAAGGAAGGAGGGGAGGGGCTGGGGTCGTCATGGAGACAGGGACGAGCAGCCGGGACTCAGCACTGACCCACAATGACTGGTAATGCATCCTTGCCTTCCAGAGCAGAGGAGGCCCGGGGAAGGTCTGGACCAGGCAGCCAGAGCAGGAGAGGCAGGGGCAGACAGGTCTGGCTCAGGGCAGACTCGTGAGAACACACTCCCACCTCTTTGTGCCTTTCTACTTATTGTTAACAATCACAACGCCTGCTTCTTGAGCTTTCACAGTACGTCTGGTGCGAGGCCCTTGAGAATATGTTTTCTTATTTAATCCCAACAATAGCCAGGTAGGTGGTAGGTACAATAATCGTCTCTAATTTATAGATGAGGAAATTGAGGTTCAGAAAGGTTAAGCAATTTGTCAAGGTCAAGCAGCTGGTAAGTGACATAGCAGAAATTCCAGATCAAAAACTCTTTCCACCAAGGCAGGTAGGAGAAGAGCTAGCTGGTGAAACTCTGAGCCCCTCAGATGGTGGGGAAACTGAGTCCCTTAGGTGTTAAGGGGACTTTCCCAGGCTTCTGGTGTTAGTCAAAGAGATTGCCAGGAACAGAACCCATCTGTTCTAGCCCTAACCACTAGACCACACGGCTTCTCCATGGCTTGAGCTGGGAAGGTCCAAAGAGAAACTCCCTTTCTAGCCCCAGTGTGGAGTGTAGACTCTTCCCCAGCTAACACGGTTGTCCCTGTGGAGGCCAGGCTGGGCCAGGGTGCAGTGGGGGATGCTGGGGGGTTTCTGCCACACATATGGTTTCCAGATTCCAGGGGATGAAAAGGAGGCCCTTAGGGGCGGAAATGGGGGATGTGTGATGACAAATTTAGACTGATTGCTTAAAAAAAAAAAAAAGAAGNGGAGGAAATATGATTTCTATTTTGATTTATTTTTTACTTAAAAAACAATTTGGGAGACTGAAGCAGGTGAATCACCCGAATTCACCCGAATTCAGGAGTTTGAGACCAGCCTGTCCAGCCTGGCCAACATGGTGAAACCCCGTCTGTACTAAAAATACAAAAAATTAGCTGGGCATGGTGGCGGGCGCCTGTAATCCCAGTTACTTGGGAGACTGAAGCAGGAGAAATGCTTGAACCTGGGAGGCAGAGGTTGCAGTGAGCTGAGACCGTGCCACTGCACTCTAGCCTGGGCAACAAGAGCAAAATTCCGTCTCCAAAAATATATATAAATAAATAAAACTTAATAATATTTAATATGTGTTTTTACTGTAGTGTATGCATAAATATTCACAATAAAAAAAGTTTGGGAGGCCAGACACAGTGGCTCACGCCTGTAATCTCAGCACTTTGGGAGGCCAAGGCAGGAGAATTACTCGAGGCCCCAAGTTCAAGACCAGCCCGGGCAACATAGTGAGACCCCCCCATCTGTTTAAAAAAAAAAAAAGTCTGGAGACCACCATCCTGGAAGATCAGTGAGGGCTTTCCATCCTAGGAAGCCAGTTTCAGGCTGGGTGCTGGGGTGGGGAAAGGGAGTGTGGAGGAAGGGCTGGTGAGCTCCAGCTACAGAACCACACAGCAGTCTGGACATTCCTGGCCACCACTGGTCCACATGGCCTCCTTCTCCCTGTTCCCCCTTTAGGTCTGCGTAAGTCTCAGATGGGTTCTAGGACCCTGGCTGCCAAGCTCCCTGCAAGGGAGAGAGTGGTCCTGTGTGACCGACATACTCCCCTGCCCTTCAGGCTGGTTGATGTGTGGCTCAGTGAGGCTGGGGTCCCTGCAGCTGCACTGCATTCCATGTCATCCCCAGGAGAAAAGTCCCTGGCGGGAGGCGGCCCTCTGCCGGGAGGCTGTTTCCTCAAGCGGCCAAGGTAAGAAGTGGGGAATTTCCAGCCCAACCCGCGGGGCTGACTTCAGTACTGGGGGCTCCTCTCCTTTCTCATGCAGCCAGGCTGGGATGAGCACACAAACGCTGGAGTTAGACCCGGTTGTGGGCAAGACCATGTAAAACGCTGGAGTTAGACCTGGTTGTGGGCAAGACCATGTAAAACGCTGGAGTTAGACCCGGTTGTGGGCAAGACCATGTGGGGCAGTGGAGTTAGCTAGGCCTGAAAGCCTCCAGCCGCCACGCCCTGCTCAAGAGAACCCCAGGGCTGTACCTGCAACCAACAGAGACTCAGCCCTGGAAGACCCCAACAAGGATCTCAGGGAGGGGACAGGGGTCTGGAAATCCAGCACCATACTTACTCATGGGCTTGTGGGGAATGACTCAAATCGATGAATGCCCCTGCTTAACCCCAGGTTCTGCCCCAGGGCTGCTGGGCGGGCCTGGTGGTAAGAGAAATGGCAGGTCTAAATCTCATCTCACAAGGCAGTGTTAATTAGCCAGCACTTTCAAGGATGCTGGTGAGTCAAGGGAGCCAACTTGGACCCATCAGGAGCTGGGAGCCAGGAGCCTCACATCCCAGACCATCTTGCCCTAAAAGCTTGGCCCACAGGAAAGGGGAGCTATCCCATAGAGCATTCCCTGTATCCTTGCACTATGCTCCACTGGGCAGGGAGAGTGGGTGCAATCCTGGACGCCAAGTGGAGGAAGAGGGAGGAAGTCAATAGTGCCCTGGTGATGGTGGCACACATGGATGTCCCAGTTCAGGCCTGTGGAAACAGAATCTTCCTCTGCTCTCGTTGAGTCTCCTGTGCCTCAGATACACTTGTGAGTTTTCATTTCATTACCCAGCTTGTATGTTTGCTGTGTACACATATATATGTGTTTTGTGCACATATATGTGCAGCCTTGTGTGATTGAGACAAGCCAGGTCAAGGAACAGGCAGGGATTTGTGCAAGGTTGCTGAGCAGGAGAGGACGTGAAAAGTGAAATAATAGTCCAGCCACCATCATTGTAGGCTAGCAATGTGTCAAGACCTGAGCCAGGGGTTTTACCTGCATTATTACCAATCTGCCCAGCAGCCAACCCTCTGAGGGAGGTATTATTGTCTCCATTTTACAAATCGATAAATTGAATGAAGCTTAGAGAAGTTACGTGACCAGCCTGAGGTCATGCAGTGAGCAAATCTAGGCCAGGATTTGAACCCGGGTCAGTCTAAGGCCAAGCCAGAGATGTCTCCACCAAACTCTCTTGGTGTGGTCCTCCTCCATTACGCCCCATCTGTTCCTTGTCTCTGAGGCCCTGGCTGCCCTGGTCTGAGGTAACAGGCCCCTCCCCTCCTCCTCTCCCCTCCCAGCCAGGCAAGGTGGAAACACAGAGTTTGTCTGAGGCCTTGTGGAGCCCAGGAAACAGTGTGCGAACCTTCACACCAGCCCAGGCCGGGTTCAGAGAGGGTCTGGCTGGCCCTGGGTGTGGGGGGATCAGCTAGGGCTGAGCTGGGGCAGCTGTTTACAGTAAACAGAAAGCTCTTGAGGAAGGAAGGAGGGGAGGGGCTGGGGTCGTCATGGAGACAGGGACGAGCAGCCGGGACTCAGCACTGACCCACAATGACTGGTAATGCATCCTTGCCTTCCAGAGCAGAGGAGGCCCGGGGAAGGTCTGGACCAGGCAGCCAGAGCAGGAGAGGCAGGGGCAGACAGGTCTGGCTCAGGGCAGACTCGTGAGAACACACTCCCACCTCTTTGTGCCTTTCTACTTATTGTTAACAATCACAACGCCTGCTTCTTGAGCTTTCACAGTACGTCTGGTGCGAGGCCCTTGAGAATATGTTTTCTTATTTAATCCCAACAATAGCCAGGTAGGTGGTAGGTACAATAATCGTCTCTAATTTATAGATGAGGAAATTGAGGTTCAGAAAGGTTAAGCAATTTGTCAAGGTCAAGCAGCTGGTAAGTGACATAGCAGAAATTCCAGATCAAAACTCTTTCCACCAAGGCAGGTAGGAGAAGAGCTAGCTGGTGAAACTCTGAGCCCCTCAGATGGTGGGGAAACTGAGTCCCTTAGGTGTTAAGGGGACTTTCCCAGGCTTCTGGTGTTAGTCAAAGAGATTGCCAGGAACAGAACCCATCTGTTCTAGCCCTAACCACTAGACCACACGGCTTCTCCATGGCTTGAGCTGGGAAGGTCCAAAGAGAAACTCCCTTTCTAGCCCCAGTGTGGAGTGTAGACTCTTCCCCAGCTAACACGGTTGTCCCTGTGGAGGCCAGGCTGGGCCAGGGTGCAGTGGGGATGCTGGGGGGTTTCTGCCACACATATGGTTTCCAGATTCCAGGGGATGAAAAGGAGGCCCTTAGGGGCGGAAATGGGGGATGTGTGATGACAAATTTAGACTGATTGCTTAAAAAAAAAAAAAGAAGCCAAGAAACCCTATAAAATAAAAGCAAAAATTCCACTAGAAAACCAGAGGGAGTTATCTGATTGTGAAACTGAGTGCCACGAGGCGTGCATAGTTTAATGTGGAACCATATCTAGGGTTCTTCCAACTTCGGCTGTTCAGAGGATGCCGGGGAGGGAAGGAGGCTCTGTCTGCTGTTCCTGCTTCACCTGCTGGGGCCTGGGACAGGGAGGTAGTCGGGCAGGACACCTGTGAGGATGTCTGGAGTCGGGGTACTTGCATGTGTCCTGCTGGCTGTGGCCAAGGATCCACAATGGCTCACGTGGAGAGCGGCCCCGTGGAGGCTCCAGCTGGTCCGTGCTGAGAGCCTGGGGAAGGATGAGCTGGAAGGTGGGGGTTTGAGGTATCTCTGAGTTCCAGCCTTAGAGGGAAAGACCAGGAACAGAAGGTAAAAGAGAGAACATCTGCCTCGTACTCTGGTCTGGTCGGCAGCAGGCCCAAGGGGTCAAAGGTCAAGGGGAGGACAAGGGGGACTTCCTGAAGCTCCCGGGAGAGTGCCAGCCAGGCCGACTGTTGTGCAAGTTCTGGGCTGGCCTGCAAGGGCAGGCTGGCAGAGGAGTCATGCCTGATCAGCAGCCAGCATGGTGTCTGCCCAGCCCCCTCGGCCTGTCCTATGAGACTCCTGGCGCTGGAGTAGTGCCCTGTCTCCTTTCCTTCAGGGAACCAAGCCCCCATCCCAAGGAAGCACTCTTGTCCCACCTGTGGCCATATTCTACATGCCTGTGGGCTTCCTCTCATTCTCATCCTGAACCTCTTTTCATTAGAATTGCCATTCATCAAGAAACCAGAAAAACCTACTCAAGCAAGCTTCTTTCTTCCAATCCCACGCTGATATGTGAAGAAGTCAGAGGGCCTTGTGAGGGAAGTGCTGGGACAGGTCTCAGGGTCCCACGCCTACAGAAAGGAGACACAGAGTAGAAAGGAAGAGGGCAAGTGCCTGGGGCTGCTTGGGCGCCAGGCCCTGGGCTACCTTGACAGATGGGCGGCACCGCTCTCATTTCAGCCTCGCAAGAGCCTTTCCAGGTCTGTAACAGTTATTCCCATTTTACAGGAGAAGAAATTGAGGTTCTAAGGGCTTGATTAGCCTGATGGCCAGTAGGGGCAGAGCAGAGACTTGCACTTGCCCTTTTACAGAGTATGTCCTTGTTCCTCAGTTCAACCCATTTTGGCTGGAGATGGAAAACAAGTATAAAGAAGGACCTAGGATGATGCCCTGCTCACAACCAGCATGGGAACACCATTAATCAAGGCTGAATCTCATGGACAGGGGCAGGATCCAGGATGGAGCCTCCTGTTAGCTACCAATTTGTCTTCTGCAATTCAGCAGCTGTAAAGTCAGGAGGTGGGATCAGCAGCACGGTGTCTTTCAAATTGGGTTACTGGGCATCCTGGCATCTTATAGATATTGGGATAGGGGGCCAGGCACAGTGGCTCACGCCTGTAATCCCAACACTTTAGGAGGCTGAGGTGGGAGGACTGCTTGAAGTCAGGAGTTCAAGACCAGCCTGGGCAACCTAGCAAGACCCCCCGTCACTACAAAAAATAAAAATAAAAATTAGCCAGGTGTGGCATCTATAGTCCTTGCTACTCAGGAGCCTGGGGTGGGAGGATCACTTGAGCCCAGGAATTCAAGGCTGCAGTGACCTATGATCATGCCAATGCACACCAGCCTAGGCAATACAGCAAGGTGTTATTTCTATTAAAAAAAAAAAAAAGAGAGAGAGAGAGATTGAGATAGGAGAGGAGAACAGGCTGAGTGAACAGGGGTGTGGGTGCCTCCAGCCCAGTTTCCATTGGAGAACCTCAGCATATCAATTTCAAATACTGGACATTCATGAATGTTTTTATTTGAACAAGGCTTCCACAGCACTTTACAGTCTCTATCTGAGGTCTCTGCAGCTCTGGCCTGCTGGGAGTTGTGAACAGTTTAGGTCCTGGCCTGGGAAGAGAAATCAGAGGACCTGGTGAGGGAAGTGGGGTTCACCTTCCAGCCCTATGGGGATGCCGGGAGGGAGCAGGTCAAGGGTCAGAACTGGGAGATCATGCCATGGAGGGAAGGGGAGCTGCAGGCACCTGCCTCTGCACCTGGCAAACACAAACAGACCTTTGGTCACAACAGCCTGGGAACCAGAAGCAGCAGCCACCTTCCTGGGGGCCAGACCAGTGCCCCTTTCCCTTTTCTCTGCCCAAGCTTATTCTCAGTGGACATGGGTTGCTGGCCACCAAACTAAGGCCGTGCAACCTCTCCTGACCTCACAGTATGGTTTCTGACGGCTCAGTAAGGGCTGGTTCAAGGTGAAAGCTGAGCCACGGTAAAGCTGCTCAGGGAGAGGAAAGCACCCAATTACCGGGCATTCGGAGAGGGGCCAATCCCCTTGAAATGACAACCCTATTTTGTGGCCCTTTTATTGGCCATCCTAGACCAAAGTTTGCCCCTCTGCCTCAGTTTTCCTTTTGGGAATCCAGGCATGAGAATGGTGGCCCTCTCCTGGTGGCTTCAGCATGCATGGCTCCCTGAATATCATCTCCATGCTCCAGGCGGAGGAAAAAGCTGAGGGCTCCAGCTGCCCAAACACCAGAACTTTCTAGCATCCTGTCCCACTGCCCGCCCCAGGCCTGCCTCTGACCACCATTCACCCTCAACCTGCTACAGGGCCCAGTCTCACCCCACATAAGCAAAGCTGCCAGCAGGGTCCTTTGTGGTGCTGCTCCCGTGTGGCACTGCCTAGGGGCCCCACCATGGGGCAACAGATGGACCTGTGGTCTCTTCAGAACAATGGTGGGGGAGGGGCCCTGGCATCGCCCGCCCCAAACAGGAAGCACTGCATGAGCTTCAAAGGGCTGGCAGGGCCAAGGGGCTGAGTGAGGGAGCCAGTGCCAGGACTGGCGGCTGCCTGAAGAGATGCCTGCCAGCCTCGGGATGCCCAGCCTGGTGGTGGAGGTGGGGTTGCGGTGGCCAGGGCAGCTGGCTCTTGAGCAGAAGATGTCTGGCACCCTGAGGACAGCAGCCTGTAACCTGGGAGCAGGTTAAGGAAAGGGGGCATGGACATTGCTGTTTCCCGGCTCAACTGTCACTCGCCAGCGGGGCTGCAGGTTCTTTCCCAGGCCGCAGTTGGCCTGGCCCTCCGGCAACTAAGCATGAGGGGCAGGGCTGGCACCAAGCCCGCCGCCCACTCCTGCCTCCTGCTCCCAGCTGCTCCGCTCAGAGCCTTTTCCTCTCCACTTCCTGTTCACACGGGGGGGGCGGGAAGTGGAGGGAGGAAGTTGGGGGGAGGCGTGTAGGGGGGAACCCATTGAATAAAAGGAATTAACCGTTTCCCTCCTCTGACCTCTGGGAATTTCCGCCTGTGAAAGTGTCTCGAAGAATCAGTACGGCTGGGGAGTGGAGGGGAACTGCGCCCCTCTTGTCCCCCCCCACCCGGTGGGGATGGGGCCAGATAACTCCCTCTGGGCCCCTAACCTTTGTTTCCCTGGCGCCAGGGGGCAGAGCCAAAGGCGGCCTGGAGCCTGATGGCCTCGGAGCCCCCTCCCAAACTTTGGGGTGGGTGCCAGGCCCCAGCCTGCGACCCGAGCCTTTGGGGGAGGGGCAGGAACTAGAACTGGTGGACTCGGGGAATGAGCTCACAGCAGAGCAGGCCAGGCTGAGCCCCGAGCCCTCTCCAGGGCTGGTGCCCTTGGCCGGTCGGCTGCGGTGACAGAAGGGAGGGAGAGGCCGGGCCGGCAGGGCCTGGGACTCTGGGCCGGCACACCCTCCGGCGGCCACACCCCCGGGAGCCAGGGTAGGGAGCGGTGGGCTCTGGAAGCCGGTAGACGGCGCCTCCTAGCGCCTGCTGCGGACTCGGCCGGGCGGCCCCCAGGGCCCTCTCCAGGGCGGGCCTCAGGAAGCACCTGCTCCCCAGGACCAGTGACCGCCCTGCGTCTCCCCCAGGTGGCTTCCTTGTTTACAGGCCTCCTGCCCTGGTCCCAGCGTCACTGCCTGTGGCCACTCCTCCTATTTCCAGTGACCGCTCCAGGAGTAGCTCATTCATCTTGGCCCCTGCCCACACAGCTGCTCCCACACCCCACCCCCCTCTGGCCCTCCCCCAGGCTTAGGGCCAAAGTCCTGAGGGCCTCCGCTCCGCTCTCCATTCCAGGTCTTGCTTGGCTTCCAGGGATCTAAGAGCTGTGGCTTCCCGTTGCCCTGACTCACCGGAACCCTATTCTGTCCCTGCCAGGGAAGCCTGGGGCCTTTTCCCAGGAAAGAGGAAGCAGCCTAGGACCAGATGGGCTGGCTTGGGAGAAGACAGAAGGGGCAGGGGTGTCCCAGGCTGCTTCAGCCAAGCCTTCTGGGAGCAGGGAGCAATAGGGCAGTGTTTGTTTAACTAACATGTATTAGGCACTCATTATGTGCAAAGACAGAGGCTGCCGTCTGTTTTCTCTAAGTAAGAAAGTGACCCCTTCAGAGGCAAACTAAGCTTTATACTCACAGTCGGGGGACAAAGACCCTGAGCCCTCAGCTGACTATGGTAGGTGTAAGGGGAGCCTAGGCCACATGGGGAGAAGGAAGCAGGAGCCCTCCAAACCTTCTGGGACAGTGGGAAGAACAGAATTAGGATGTGCTCTACTCAACGGGGCCCCTCCCCCACATTTGCTTCTGGAGGAAGACAGGAGTCTGAGGGGTCATCAAAAATGCACAGCTTCGGCCGGGTGCGGTGGCTCAAGCCTGTAATCCCAGCACTTTGGGAGGCCGAGACGGGCGGATCACAAGGTCAGGAGATCGAGACCATCCTGGCTAACCCGGTGAAACCCCGTCTCTACTAAAAAATATAAAAAACTAGCCGGGCGAGGTGGCGGGTGCTTGTAGTCCCAGCTACTCGGGAGGCTGAGGCAGGAGAATGGCGTGAACCTGGGAGGCGGAGCTTGCAGTGAGCTGAGATCCGGCCACTGCACTCCAGCCTGGGTGACAGAGCGAGACTCCGTCTCACAAAAAAA
>NW_016811945.1:1267830-1282471 GCF_001698545.2 Rhinopithecus bieti
AAAAAAAAAAAAAAAAAAAAAGCGCAGCTTCCCATTAGCCCTCTCAGCTAACAGAAGCCATGAAGAGATCCTCTTGTTCTAGTAGTTAGGGAATTCTGCAGCAAAGTTCAACCTGTACTGCAGGAGATAAAATTCTTTAAAAAAAAAAAAAAAAAAAAGAGGGTTCTGGCTGGGTACAGTGGCTCATGCTTGTAATACAAACAGTTTGGGAGGTTGAGGTGGGCGGATCACTTGAGGTCAGGGGTTCGAGACCAGCCTGGCCAACATGGTGAAACCCATCTCTACTAAAAATACAAGAATTAGCCAGGAGTGGTGATGTGCACCTGTAATCCCAGGTACTCGGGAGGCTGAGGCAGCAGAATCCTTGAACCTAGAAGGCGGAGGTTGCAGTGAGCCAAGATTGCACCACTGCACTCCAGCCTGGGTGACAGAGCAAGACTTCGTCTCAAAAAAAAAAAAAAAAAAAAGAGGGTCCTTGCTCTGTCACCCAGGCTGAAGTGCAGTGGCACATTCATAATTCACTGCAGCTTCACCTCTTGGGCTCAAGCCATCCTCCTAAGTAGCTAAGACTACAAGTGTGAGACCCCATGCCTGGCTAGGAAGAGGGAAAAGCAGCCTGCAGTGGCCAGTGATGTTGGCCTGACTGCAGGAACTGTTTTGCCAGCTGATAGATCACACCCACAGAGCTGGGCAGTGCACTGTGAACACCAGTCCACAGGGCAAAGGGTGCTCTGCTGATGTCACAGGGAGGCCCCACTCCAGGACTCCCTAGGATTTAGCCACAACTGAAGATGTGTAATTTGCGGGGAGGAGCAGGTCACAGGAGCAAGATGAGAAAACATATCCGCCAAATGCCATGGATACAGGCCACAGCAGTTTCACCTTCATGCTGGGCCTCAACATTGTAGTTAAATGGTAGACAGTGGTAGGGTTGTCTTAAAGCCAGGCAGGAGCGGGGAAGGCAGGGATCCAAGCTGGCAGAGGGGCAAGCAAAGTCTAGCATGCCTGAGGGCTACTCGAGGGAGGAAGAATGAGGGGCTTCAAGTTATGGTTAGACAGTGGAGACTCCAAGAAATTTTTTTTTTTTTTCGCCCAGGCTGGAGTGCAGTGGCGTGATCTTAGCTCACTGCAAACTCCGTCTCCCGGGTTCACGCCATTCTCCTGCCTCAGCCTCCCAAGCAGCTGGGACTATAGGCGCCCGCCACCACGCCCGGCTAAATTTTTGTATTTTTTAGTAGAGACGGGGTTTCACCATGTTAGCCAGGATGGTCTCCAACTCCTGACCTCGTGATCCGCCCACCTTGGCCTCCCAAAGTCCTGGGATTACAGGCTTGACCCACCACACTCGGCTGACTCCAAGAAAATTCTTGGGACAAGTAGGGAGGAAGCAAGCACTAACAGAGTGACAGAAATCACTGCTCCCAGTTGGCCGAAAGCAAAAGGATTCTGTGGGGAGCAGCACCATCTGCTGGCCAAAGGGAAGAACTGCCCCTGCTTCCCAATTCAGGCTGGTTGGCTGCAATCCCCAATGAGCCCTGGAGAGGTAGAGTTGGGGGACAAGGTGAAGGACCGTGTGCCAAGGTATGGGGGCACATAGGGCCTGGAATTCTCCCTGTGACACTCCAGCCCCGCCTGGAGATCACTCACACACCACTTGGCCCAGCATCGACACAAAGCCACCAGTGCAGTGCAGACAGTTTAATGCTCTCCACCTCCATCACCATCACCCACCATCCTCCACAAGGCCTCAGCACCAGGGCACCCTTCACACTGGAGCCCCAGTGTGCATAAAAGCATGCCCCCACTAGCATCACTTTCTCACCCAGTGCCCAGGACTTCGAAGGCTGCCTTCTCACTTCTGGGACATCTACAGGCAGGTGGAAGAGAAGGCTTCTTCTGAGGGAGAAGAGCTGGAGTTCAGAGGCCACAGAGTGAACAGACAGAAGAAAGGTGCTCTCTCTCTCTCGAGGTGAACAGGATGTGTGTGGGGAATGACAGGGACAAAAGAGCTGCTAGAGGCAGGGGTGGAACTGGGTCAGATTTCTGACTTCTCCAGGTAAAGGGCCTCTACCAGGAGGCACGTTAATGGTCTGGCATAACTGCAGCTCTAAGAACAGCATGAAAAGCTGGCAGAATACACTCACACCTGACACCTCCTGGCCAACAGCACTACTCTGCTCCCGTCAACATGGTGACAGTGGGGCAATTGCAAGATGACTTAGCAGAGCCTGGGAGGCAGCCTTCCCAAGTGGGTTCAAGCCGCTGCTCCCACTGCCCACCCCCATCAAAGGTGACACCCTCCTACAGCCAACTGAGCTGCTCCTCCTCATAGCGCTGGGGGTCGATGAACGGCCGGTCAATAGAGCGGATCATCAACTCCCCACAGTACACACACTCAGCGGCCACCAACTCATCCAGGTCAGCCTTGAGCTGTTCCCGGCTAGGGCCTGCAGTGGCAGCCCCACCCTCGGCCTCCTTGGCCCGGGCAGAGCCCTTGGCTGGGGGTGGAGCAGCCCCCAGCTTCCTCTGCAGCTCCTCCAGCCGGGCCTGCTTGTAGGCTGGCAGGCCAGGTCGCACGGCCTGCAGCAGGCAGTCAGCATGGAACATATGGCCACAGAGGAAGAGGTAAAAAGGGCGGTTGAGCAGGGGGAAGTCGCAGGTGGCACATTTGTCCTGGGGCTCCACAGTGCCGTAACGGCCCCGCAGCTCCTGCAGGTCTCGCCGGATGCGCTGGGCACTGGCTGTAGCCTCTTCCATCTCCCGCTGCAGCTCCTGGATGTGGTGGTTGTAGGCCTTAAGTGAGCTGCAGATCGCCTCCTTGAAGTGGTCGATGGTGACGAAATCAGGAAAGAAGGGCAGCACATCCTCAATCTTGAGCAAGGGGCAGCTAGCCAGGCAAGCCATGGCTGTCTGCACATCTTCCTCCTCCTGCACCACGTGCCGTGCGATCTTCAGCCACAGCTTCTTGCGCAATTCCTCATCCTCCTCGGGCAGGTCTGCACACTGCTTGGCCAGGTCCACGTCCACCTGTGGGGAGAGCAGGAGCTTTAGGGCCAAGCCCCTTCCTGCCCAGCATGGAGACTATGGGAGAGAGAGATGGCCGAGGAGAGGCCCCGAGGCAGGATTCCCAGCACTCCCGAAAGCAAGGGGGCCTGCCCCTGCCACAGCTATGTAAAAGCTACTTAGAGTAGTAGGGCTCCAATTTTAGTGAAGTTAGAAATCACCTGGGAGGCTGGGCACAGTGGCTCACGCCTGTAATCCCAGCACTTTAGGAGGCCGAGGCAGGCGGATCACAAGGTCAGGCGATCGAGACCATCCTGGCTAACACGGTGAAACCCCATCTCTACTAAAAATACAAAAAAATTAGCCGGGCGTGGTGGCAGGCACCTATAATCCCAGCTACTCGGGAGGCTGAGCCAGGAAAATGGCGTGAACCTGGGAGGTGGAGCTGGCAGTGAGCCAAGATTGGGCCACTGCACTCCAGTCTGGGCGACAGAGCGAGACTCCGTCTCAAAAAAAAGAAAAAAAAAAAAAAGAAAGAAATCACCTGGGAAACATACTCAAAATACAAATTTTGAGCCCCGTCCCCAAACATTCTGATTCAGTAAGTCCTGAGTTCAGGCCTAGGAATTTGCATGTTAAATAGCACTTCATGTGATGCTAAGGCAGGTGACAATTCATGGTTTGAGAAGTGTAAATCAGCACCTTCCTCTTCTGCTAACGTGTATGTACCAGGCACTGTTCTAACTACTTTTCTTTTTTTCTTTTTGAGACAGAATCTCACTCTGTTGCCCGGGCTGGAGTGTGGTGGTATGATTTCGGTTCACTGACACCTCCTTCTCCCAGGTTCAAGTGATTCTCCTGCCTCGGCCAAGTAGCTGGAATTACAGGTGCGGGCGACCACGCCCAGCTAATTTTTATATTTTTAGTAGAGACAGGGTTTAGTAACGTTGGCCAGGCTGGTCTCGAACTCCTGACTTCAGGTGATCCGCCCACCTTGGCCTCCCAAAGTGCTGGGATTATAGGCATGAGCCACCGCACCTGCCCTGAGTACTTTTCTTTTCTTTTCTTTTTTTTTTTTTTTTGAGATGGAGTCTTGCTCTGTCACCCAGGCTGGAGTGCAATGGCATGATCTCAGCTCACTGCAACCTCCACCTCCCAGGTTTAAGCGACTCTCCTGCCTCAGCCTCCTGAGTAGCTGGGATTACAGGCGTGCACCATAATGCCTGGCTAATTTTTATACTTTTAGTAGAGATGGGGCTTCACCATGTTGGTCAGGCTGGTCTCGAACTCCTGACCCTGTGATCCGCCTGTCTTGGCCTCCCAAAGTGCTGGGATTACAGGCACGAGCCACCACACCCGGCTCTGAGTACTTTTCATACACAGAACTTTATCACCCCTATGAGGTAAATGTACTATAACACTGACCCCCTTTTGTGGCCGAATAATCTGAGCACAGAGAGGTTCAGAAACTAGCCCAAGGTCACACAGCTTAGTAAGTGAAATGGCCAGAATTCAAATCTGACTTAACAGTCCAGCTCTTAACCGTCCTTCTCTGCAAGGGAAGCCAACACCCTCTAGCCACGGCCTCCCAAGCCCTTCCACAAAGAGCTGCTGCTCTTTGGGTCCCTCTCCCAGCTGGAGTCAAGATGCACTGGCTTACCTGCAGGGCCAGGTCCACGGCCTCCTCATACAGCTCCAGGACCTTGTAGACGTGGACACAAGCGCGGTGGTGGCCATGCTCAGCACAGAGCCGCAGCGCATACTTGAGGTCGTAATGCACCCGGTGTGGGCTGGCCCCAGCCTGCTCGAGATAAGCCAGCAGTGAGTCCGGCCGGCCACGGGCATACAGCGACAGCAGGTAGTTGTGTATGGCCTGCTCAGTCTCCCCCAGCACGTTCACGCATAACTCCATGTAGCGGATCGCCTTGCTCACCTGCTCAACCGCACCNGAAGCCAACACCCTCTAGCCACGGCCTCCCAAGCCCTTCCACAAAGAGCTGCTGCTCTTTGGGTCCCTCTCCCAGCTGGAGTCAAGATGCACTGGCTTACCTGCAGGGCCAGGTCCACGGCCTCCTCATACAGCTCCAGGACCTTGTAGACGTGGACACAAGCGCGGTGGTGGCCATGCTCAGCACAGAGCCGCAGCGCATACTTGAGGTCGTAATGCACCCGGTGTGGGCTGGCCCCAGCCTGCTCGAGATAAGCCAGCAGTGAGTCCGGCCGGCCACGGGCATACAGCGACAGCAGGTAGTTGTGTATGGCCTGCTCAGTCTCCCCCAGCACGTTCACGCAGAACTCCATGTAGCGGATCGCCTGGCTCACCTGCTGGACCTCACCACCCTGACTGTAGTTCACCAGGGCAGGGATGAGCTGCCGAGCATCCAGCCGGCTGCCCAGCTCAATCCAGGCATCTACAAGCTGGCGGGGGATGTGACGGATGAGGATGGGTGAGAACTTGTAGAAGAGCTGGGGGTCGCGGTGGCGGGCGAGCACAGCCAGGGCCTCCTCATAGGCCTCGTGCTGACAGTGGTAAGCTACCACCCGCTCATAGTCCTGCATGATCACTGCAAAGTATACCATGTGCTCTGTGTCCCCATGACTGGCGAGCAGCTCATGGATAGAGGCCCGGCTGGCAAAGAGCCACTCTTTGTGGCGGGGGCTGCTGAGGAAGGTACGAAAGCATTCCTTGGTTTCTCGGTAGAGGGTCAGGGCCTCTGGGTCGCCCTGTAGAGCCCCAAGCCGGCTCAGGTAGAGCTCTGTCAGCCAGGTGGTCAGCAGTGTGGCCTGGGTACGCTCGGCTGCCTTCAAACTGGCCAGTTTTCGCTGCAGGAACTCAGCCAGAGCCTCCTCCTGTCGGGCTTCCAGGAACTTGAGGGCAATCTCCTCAAAGTAGCTCTGGGTCAGGGCATAGCAGCGTGCGCTCTCCAGGTAGCGACGCTGGCGAAAGCAGAAATCGGCCTCCCGGGCCAGGACCGTGTCCAGGCAGTCAGGCCGCTCTCGGCAATACTCTTTGGCCAGATCAAAGCGGTTCATGTCCAGATAGGTGCGCCAGACATCTCGGGCCTCCCGTTGCACATGGTAGCGGAAGACAGCCCGCTCAGTGTAGGCCCACAGCTGGCCTGTGGAGGAGTCCTTCACCATGTGCTTCAGCGGCCCAAATTTCTCCAGGAAGTGATCCCGCAGCACCACCTGCCCAGTCAGTGTGCACACTGCCTCCACCCGGTCTGCCAGCAGCAGCAGGAAGTGGAACTGGGTCAAGACGATGGCTAGGGGTGGGCTGGCCCCAGGCCCTACCCCCTCTGGGTACTCCCAGACTCGCTCCTCGCTCAGCAGAGAGTCAGGGCGTCCACAGTCCAATGCCCCATATAACACACCATCCCCCATCATCCAGGCAAAGGCCCGGGGTGCGGAGCGCAGCTTGGGAGTGTAGAAGGCCAGCTCACTGTAGCCCAGGTTGCTGGGAAACTCACGGAATGGGGGTGGATGGTCCGTGTAAGCTGCAAAGAGCCCTGAGAAACCCTGGGCCTCAGCCCCCTCTGCTGCTCGGCCTATGAACTGGAAGAGGCGCTGCCGAGTGGTGGCAATAACGAAGCTACGCCCATCAGGGCCCCGCTCGGCCTCAAGGGAGCACACAGGTGCTGGACCCCCTTCTTCATTGAGCACGTACAACGGGCGGAAGTAGAGATCCGGAGCAGGGCCGAAAAGCCCACCTTCGCTGGCTGAGAGCTCTGCTTCGAAGATGTGGCCTTGGGCAGTCCCGACCAGGATGGGGCCTGTGCTGCTCTCGGTGCCCAGTGCCTTGTTCCAACCCACACTCTCCACCAGCTGCCCCTTCCAGCGTGCTAGTGGCCGTACCTTCTGTCCGTTTCGGTTCACGTAGAGGACCTCCGTGCTGCTCAGGGCAATCAGCAAGTGAGAGCCTGGAGTGGGGAGAGTATGGCACCCCAGTGGATGCTGCCATTCCCACTCTCAGCCTCCTCCTGGCCCCCACACCACCCTCAGAGCCCACCCACCCAGGCAGTGACTGACCAGAGGCCCCCTCCTCAGATCTCCACTGTCACTTACCCGTATGGTCAAGGAACATCTTGTGAACTTTTGCGTCATCCTTACGTCCCAGCTCCACGTGGTTGGGCTCACTTGCCTTACCCAAGTCAATGCTGTGGGGACAAGCGTCACCATCACTCTAGAGAAGGGAAGATCCTTTTTTGGATCATGAACCTCTTTAATAATCTGATAAAAGCCATAGACTTTCTTCCCTGAAGTCTACATCTATGCATAAGATGCTGAATACAGGCCAGGTACAGTGGCTCAGGCCTGTAATCCCAGCACTTTGGGAGTCCGAGGCGGGTAGATTGCTTAAGCTCAGGAGTTTGAGGCCAGACTGGGCAACATGGTGAAATCCCATCTCTACAAAAAATACAAAAACTAGTAGCCGGGTGTGGTGGACACACCTGTGGTCCAGCTATTCCGGAGGCTGAGGTGGGAGATCATCTGAGCCTGGGAGGCAGAGGTTGCAGTCAGCTGAGACTGCACCACTGCATTCCAACCTGGGCAACAGAGTGAGACTCTATCTCAAAAAAAAAAAAAAAAAAAAAAAAAAAAAAAAAAAAAAAAATTTAAAAAAAAAAAAAAAAAAAAAAAAAAAAAAAAAAAAAAAAAAAATTGCTGAATACAGAAGCTCTGCCTATGGAGTAGCCCTGGGCCCTACTTAAGAACTCTCTTGCCAGCCCTGGGTCCTACTTAAGAACTCTCTTGCTAGGCGCAGTGGCTCACACCTGTCATCTCAGCTTTTAGGGAGGCAGAGGCGAGAGGACAGCTTGAGCCCAGGAGTTTGAGACCTGCCTAGGCAATATAGCAAGACCATGTTCTCCACAAAAAGGGGGAAAAAGAAAAAAAAGACAAATAGGCCAGGCGCGGTGGCTCACACCTGTAATCCCAGCACTCTGGGAGGCTGAGGTGGTCGAATCACGAGGTCAGGCGATCGAGACCATCCTGGCTAACACAGTGAAACTCCATCTCTACTAAAAATACAAAAAATTAGCCGGGCGCCTGTGGTCCCAGCTACTCGGGAGGCTGAGGCAAGAGAATGGTGTGAACCCGGCAGGCGGAGCTTGCAGTGAGCTGAGATGGCACCACTGCACTGCAGCCTGGGCGACAGCAAGACTCCGTCTCAAAAAAAAAAAAAACAACAAAAAACCCTCTTAGCTCTGCAAGCTCCCTCACCTTATTTTGAGAAATCACTAAGGAGAAGATTTTCCCATCTGCTCAAAAAATCTCCATTGAAGACTCAATCAGACTTGGGGGAAAAAACCAAAAGATCTCCAGTGCATCTGGGAAGACAGGCAGAGATATCCCAGACTGCTGGGTTAAGAAGGGAGCAACGAAGAGCAGCTCATAGTTACTGGGCACTTTTGCATACCAAGCCCCATGCTGAAAGCTTCATCAGTCTAGTATTATCTCAATCCATCTTGACAAAAACCTTGAGGAGTACTCCTGTTTATATTCTCTTTATGAAAGTCTTTCCAAATTATATGCTTGTTCTAACTAAAGAATCGACGCAAAGATGTATAAAGAATGACTTAATTTTCTTCTCAAACTCCTGTTATTCCCCACTGAGAAAACTCATGTTAACATCTTTTTTCATACTCATAACACAAATAGGGTGGTTTTGTTGCTATTACAAAAATGCCTTCATATTGCATATATGTGTATGTGTCTTAATTTGTAAATTAATGATATTTCGTGAGCATCCCACTAGTCAATCGATATAGCTCTAACTGGTTTTTTTTCACCCCCAAACCCAGTTTTCCAGGATAACTCTTCTTTTTTTTGAGACAGAGTCTCACTCTTATCACCCAGGCTAGAGTGCGGTGGCATGGTCTCGGCTCACTGCAACCTCTGCCTCCCGGGTTCAAGCCATTCTCTTGCCTCAGCCTCCCAAGTAGCTGGGATTACAGGCATGCGCCACCACACATGGCTAATTTTGTATTTTTAGTAGAGATGGAGTTTCTCCATGTTGGCCAGGCTGGTCTTGAACTCCCGACCTCAGGTGGTCTGCCTGCCTCAGCCTCCCAAAGTGTTGGGATTATAGGCGTGAGCCACCACGCCCAGCCAGGATAATTCTTTTTTTTAAACAACTGCATTATATTCTATTTTATGGCTGAACTACAATTTAATCACCATTTTCCCGTTGATGGGAATTCAGCTTGGATCCAGTTTTTCCTACCACAAGAATGCTGCAATCAATACTCTTATGTTTACACTCCACACTCCTAAACAGCTTTTTTTTTTCCCTTTTCCTTTTTTTTTTTTTTTTTGAATCAGAGTCTCCCTGTTGTCACCCAGCTGGAGTTCAATGGCATGGCTCACTGCAACTTCTGGCTCTAGGGTTCCAGCAATTCTCCTGCCTCAGCCTCCCTAGTAGCTGAGATTACAGGCGCCCACCACAATGCCCAGCTAATTTTTGTATTTTTAGTAGAAACAGGTTTCACCATGTTGGCCAGGCTGGTCTGGAACTCCTGACCTCAGGTGATCCACCCTCCTCAGCCTTCCAAAGTGCTGGAATTACAGGTGTAAGCCACTGTGCCTGGGTTTTTTTTTTTTTTTTTTTTAAAGAGACAGGAGTACAGTGATGCAAACACAGCTCACTGCAGCCTTGAACTCCTGGGCTCAAGTGATCCTCTTGCCTCGGCCTCCCCGGTAGTTGGGACTGCACCACTACACCTGGCTAATTTTAAAAAATTTGTTTTGGTAGAGATGGGTGTCTCACTATGTTGCTCAAGCTAGTTTCAAACTCCTGATCTCATGTGATCCTCTTGTCTGGGCCTCCCAAAGTGCTGAGATTATAGGTGTGAGCCACCATGCCCTGCCAGGCCAGATTCTTGAGCCACCATGCCCTGCCAGGCCAGATTCTCAACCACTACCCACTACAAAGTATTGGCTCTCTTTGGAAAGGGATAGGATATTTCCTGAAAACTCCAAATTCACTGCTTTACTTGCCTGGAATGGAAGAAAGGCCCCAGGAGTTAATAGTCCCCAAACACCTCTCTAGTCCCTACTCCTAAGCTCTGTGAGCCCTTGATTACCGGAGCAGTGTATCCTTGCCCAGGCTCATGCAGAGCTGATTGCTGGAGACGACAAGACTGGTGATGCGCTCAGAAGGGGTGAAGTCAATGCGCTGCTTTGTGAAGATGGGCACTTCCTTCTCCAGCTGGGCATTCACATACCCTACAGGTAAGGAATGACAAGATTAGCTATGGAAGAGAGAGATGAAGGGTCAGGAGAGGCAGAAAAACACCACGGTGCTCCTCGCCACTCTCCTGACATATTCCTATCCCCAGGACCTTGGTTAACAAATAGTTTGATATCAAGTCGTTTGCTGGTCACCTTTACATTAGAGGTCTGGGGCTCTTTCCACACTCTGACAGCAGTGAGGGGTTGATTCTTTGAACCCTTAAGATGCTGTCAAGCATGATGTACCTGCTCCCAGCGGTTATGGGGCTGGGTGGGGATGGGATGGGACTGGTGGTCTGGGCATTCTCCCTTATCAGGTCTTTGGCCCAGCAATCCCAGCTTAACGAAAGTAGTATAGCCCCATTCTCTACCCCCTCCCTGCCCATGCGGTAATGGGCCTCAGTGTAGAGTTGGCAAGTGCTGGGATATTTTGAGCACTGAATGAGGGTAAAGACTAGAGTGAAAGCAGCTGCAATTCGTTAACACCACTCACTGGAACAGTTCCCCAGGGCTCCCTATGCCCTCATTCTCCTGGAGACTCACTACTTTCTACAAAAAACGTCCCAAAACTCCAGACTGCACCCAGCTATAGCCAAGGTCGAAAAGATTTAATCTCCATTTTCCCCTGTTCAGCGACAAAATTCCCTCTGGGACCCTCCCTTCTTCTTCTGCAGTATTCCGCCTTCACCACTTTCTTTGCCCATTCCTTCCCTCCCACCTCCAGAAGAGGCCTGGTGGGAGAAGCATCAGCAGAAGCCGGGAGCCCATTCTAAGTTCTCCCAACAGCCCAACTGTGCCCTGTAGGTGAGTACTTCCTTATCTGGGCCCCAATTCCCTCTCAAAAGGACCCTAGCGGTAGAGCCTAGATCACGCCGCTGCTCCCCTAGCTCTTTCAAACTTTGACTATCCACCAGCTGGGGGCCAAGAGAGCCTGAGGAGAATCAGGGGCCTAGACCCGGAAGGCATGGCCCAGGGGACGACCTCGAGCTCCTGGAGCTGCCCTCCCCGCTGCTCCCACGCAAATGCTAGGAGAGCCGAAAGGGGCAGCGGCACCCTCCTCTTCCTTACCCGAGTGGGGGATGCCCACGCTAGGGCAGCCGGGCTGCAAGACGGCCGAGCGGGACAGCGAGTTCTCGTACTCATCCAGGATGGACGCCATGGTGCCCGGCCTCTGGGCCCTTTGTCCGGGGTCTGGGGATTACAAAAGGGCTCCCCCCCGGGGTCCCCGTCGCCCCAGAATGGAAGCTATAACTCCCCAGCCTCTGACAGATCCTGGGAACCTGCAACCTTCGCCTCCTCTTTAAAATCCTGAGGATCCTCTTGCTCTTGCCTTATGCAGCGAGATAATCGGGCAGTCCTCGCCCTTGAATCTGGCGCAGTCTTGCACCCTACTCCCCGCCGCCCCACCCCCAACAAAAGATCACAGGCTCCCTTCAGCCGGTCCCAGGTGATCCCAACCTCGCCCCGGCAGCTCAGCTGACTCCCGCCCCCGTGACGCGGGCCTAAAACGTAACTTCCGGGTTCTCAGAGCCCCACGTACGCTGGCGCACAACGTCGCCTGGCGCGCCCGCAGAAAGCGAGACGAGGGCTGCGGGCGGGGCGTGTGGCGAGTGCTGTCGAACACAAGCCCCAGGACCCTGCTGCAGTTCCAGGCTTCGACACCAGGAGGCAATCCCGGCTTTCTCAGCCCGCCTTCCCCACCGGCCTGGCGCCGCCCAGCCCTGGCTTTCGTGCCCAGGCTGCGCTCCCTCACATGGTCTGTCCAGCCTCCCGGACCAGCTCCCGCTCCCGCCTTTCTAAACAGCCTCGGAGAACCTCCCGTTCCTCAATCCAATCGCTGGCTCGGGCCCACCGTCACAGGGCACACGCAGAGAAGTCCTGGCCACTCTTCTCCCTTACCCAGAGGCCCCCCAGCTTCCGGGAGACAGCAGAGCTGGTGGCCAGGCTAGTGGGAAACCCTGTGCCAGGAACCGCCCTGACCTGCCCCACAGTGGCTCCTTGGCTGAGGGTTGCTGGGCCACTTCCATTTACTCATTTACCAAAATGTGGTTGAGCACTTACTCTGTGCCCAGGCTTGGGCTGGCAGCTGGGGTCACAGAGATGAGGACAAACCCTCCCCGCCCTGGAAAAGGCAGCAGGGTCGCTGGACCCATTAAAATAGACCATTCATACTAGAAAAGCAAGTGATAGATTATCCATCAGGCGTTTGCTCCACGAATGAGCGTCCACAATGTACCATGCACTGTTCAGGCTTTGGGGACGTGGCAGAGAACCAGACGGAAAATGTCTCTGGCCTGGTGGGGCGTTCCCAGCGACGTGGCCACGGCGCCGTGAGAGCATGGAGGAGCAGGGAACAAATGCCTGCCAAGTCCATCAAGAACGAGGGACAAGTGGGAGCAAGCGTGAAGGCGGGGACCACCCAGCCTGAGGTGGAGAGGGGAGCCCTCACTCAGGGACCTGCGAGGGCTGGGGCGCGACTATGGTTGGGTTTTCCTCTCCCACCTGCTTAGGCGACCCAGATGGAGTCTGTTCCCTTCTGGGGCCAATGGATTCTACCTTGCTAAAGTGGAAGACTCTGGACTAGGGTCGCCACCGTCCTGGCTTTGCTGGGCGGCCCCCACCTAACGACTAACAGTAGTATCTCTTTGCTCTCAGAAGTTTCCAGGTTTGCACCATACCTTTTGTGGTTGGGTTACTCTTGCTCAACTTTCTGGCCACATGCGGAGAACTGTGACTCTCACCAGCCCTACTGAGGGCTCTCTGGCTTGGAGGGGCACTAGCCCTGGGGCAGGTGACAAGTATGCCATCTAGCCTCATTTCCCTTTGCATCAGGGTCCTGCTTCTCCTGACCAAGCCTGCAGCCTCAATGTGGCCTTCCCACCTGAGGTTGCCAGGTGCCAGGAGGGAAGTGCAGGAGCAGGACAATAGGCAGGAGGCTTCCTCTAAGAAAAGTGATCCCAGATAGGGAGCTGCCCTGCTCCATACATAACACTTCACCCCCAGGTCACCTGCCATCTGCCCTCAGGTCTGGCAGGTGCAGAGGGCTGTCTCTGCCGCATGGAGCCCATCAGCAGCTGGAGGTCAGCATAGGAGTGCTGCCTTAGGGACACAGAGTACTTGCAGCTATGGCCTAAGGGTCCCCAGTACCCCCTTGTTTGGCTCCATTGCTCTCCGGGATGTGTGGGATAGGCCCTGGGTGGATCCTGTTTGTGGCCGACTCAGTGCAGTCTCCCTCATGCGTTGATTACCACAGTACATCTCCACCTACTCATTCTTCAGTCCTTAGGCTGGACTTTGGATTCTTTGAGAGCCACAGAATCAGTGTGGCGGTTACAATGAGACAGGTAAGGGATGACTGCTAGGGCATCAAAAGAGAGGATTCCTGTGTGAAAGCAGTTGAATTTGACCCAAGGCTTGAAGTGCATGTATGATCTCCAAGGGCAAGCTGTATCTCTTATTCCTGCCCAGTCACTTGCTAGCTGTGACACTGCACAGTTGATGCTCTTAGCTTCACTTTCCTCATCTACAGAGACAAATACCTACCTATTAGGTCTGTGTTGAGAAGTAAATGAGGTGATCCATGTGAAAGCTCACTGCTATAGCATAATGGCCAACATGGAGCATGTGCTTAATAAACTCTAAATGTGACTTTCATCTGACAGTCTCTCTCAAGTCCTCCTCCTCCCTGAAGCCTCTCTGGATCCCTCAGAAGTTTTTTTAGAGATCTTGCTCTGTCACCCAGGCTGGAGTGCAGTGGTGTGATCATAGCTCATCTAAACACCTGGGCTCAAGCCATTCTCCTGTCTCAGCCTTCCCAGTAGCTGGGATTACATGTGAGAGCCACTGTGCCCAGCTGGCTTTTCTTATCCTGGCCACTTGGGGGCCCCTAATGATGCAGTGTGGACATTTTACTTTGATAGAAACTGCAGGAAATAACCCAGGGATTTCTGAGCATGAAGATACAGAGGTGTCTTAGGGAACTCGTAGCTAGAGACATATGCACCAGCCTCTAGTCCTCAGAGTCATTGTGGCGGTTGCCATGAGACAGGTAACAGCTGACTGCTAGGCCAGTGAGAGAGAGGATCTGTGTAAGAAAGCAATTGAATTTGACCTAAGACTTGAAGAGCATGTAGTACCTCTAAGGGCAAAAAGAGATGGTATTATGCAGTCCTCAAGAAAACCAAGAGCAGGGCTGAGCATGGTAGCTCACACCTGTAATTCCAGCACTTTAGGAGGCTGAGGTGGAAGGATCACTTGAGTCCAGGAGTTTGAGACCAGCCTGGCCAACATGGCAAAACCCTGTCTCTATTAGAAATACAAAACCTAGGCCGGGCGCGGTGGCTCAAGCCTGTAATCCCAGCACTTTGGGAGGCCGAGACGGGCGGATCACGAGGTCAGGAGATCG
>NW_016811945.1:1282769-1286794 GCF_001698545.2 Rhinopithecus bieti
AAAAAAAAAAAAACCAAAAAACAAAAAACTAGCCGGGTGAGGTGGCGGGCGCCTGTAGTCCCAGCTACTCGGGAGGCTGAGGCAGGAGAATGGCATAAACCCGGGAGGCAGAGCTTGCAGTGAGCTGAGATCAGGCCACTGCACTCCAGCCTGGGTGACAGAGCGAGACTCCGTCTCAAAAAAAAAAGAAAAAAAAAAAAAGAAATACAAAAACTAGCCAGGTGTGGTGGTGCATGCCTGTGGTCCCAGGTACTCGAGAGGCTAAGGCAGGAGAATCGCTTGAACCTGGGAAGCAGAGGTTTCAGTGAACCAAGGTTGTGCCACTACACTCCAGCCTGGGAGACAGAATGAGACTCTGCCTCAAAAAACGAAAGAAAGAAAGAGAGAATGAGAAAGAGAAAGAAAAAAAAAGGAAAAAGAAGAAAAGGAAAAAGGAAAGAAAAACAGCAATGACCTGCAAACAGTGTGATTTTGGGGTAAAACACTGGAGTGCTAGGGATTGGAGGGAATGAGGCAGGCTGTGGCCAGGTTGCAAATTTATTCAATGGGCCATGGGAATGTTTTGGTTGGAGTTGATTAATTAACTTAGTGTTAACTGATATTAACTGATGTTCATATTCCATTCAAATTTCCTTAGTGTTTTTTGTTTTTTTTTTTTTTTTTTTTTTTTTTTTTTTTGAGACGGAGTCTCGCTCTGCCGCCCAGGCTGGAGTGCAGTGGCTGGATCTCAGCTCACTGCAAGCTCCGCCTCCCGGGTTCACGCCATTCTCCTGCCTCAGCCTCCCAAGTAGCTGGGACTACAGGCGCCCGCCACGTTGCCCGGCTAGTTTTTTGTATTTTTAGTAGAGACGGGGTTTCACCGTGTTAGCCAGGATGATCTCGATCTCCTGACCTCGTGATCCGCCCGTCTCGGCCTCCCAAAGTGCTGGGATTACAGGCTTGAGCCACCGCGCCCGGCCTTTTTCTTTTTTTTAGACAGGGTCTCATTCTGTAGCCCAGGCTGTAGTGTACTGGCTCAATCATGGCTCACTGCAGCCTTTTTTCTTTTTTCTTTTTTTGTTTTTGTTTTTTTTGAGACAGAGTCTTGCTCTTTCGCACAGCCTAGAGTGCAATAGTTTGATGTGGCTCACTGCAACTTCCGCCTCCTGGGTTCAAGTGATTCTCCTGCCTCAGCCTTCCGAGTAGCTGGGATTACAGACATACGCGACCATGCCTGACTAATTTTTGTATTTTTAGTAGAGATGGGGTTTCACCATGTTGGCCAGGCTGGTCTTGAGCTCCTGACCTCAGGTGATCCACCCGGCCCGGCCTCCCAAAGTGTTGGGATTACAGGTGTGAGCTGTGAGCCACCAGGCCTGGCCTGACAGCCTTGACCTCCTGGGCTCAAGCGATCCTCTTGCCTCAGCCCCCCAAGTAGCGTGGACTACAGGTGCACACCACCATACCCAGCTAATTTTTGTATTTTTTTTTTGTAGAGAGAGGGTTTTCCCATGTTGCCCAGGCTGGTCTTGAACTTCTGAGCTCAAGCTACCTGCCTGCTTTGGGCTCCCAAAGTGCTGGGATTACAGGTATGAGCCAACGTGCCTGGCCCTTAATTTGAATGTCCTTTTTCTGGAACATGATCTCATCCAGCATTCCACACTGCATTCTCGTCATACTATATGAAGGGTGCATATCAGCTTGACTTATCACTATTGATCTTACTCTTGATTACCTGGCTGAAGGAGTGTTCTTCAGGATTCTCAAATGTAGTTTTTTTCACCCTTTTTCTGTTTATTTATCAGTATAGAATTATGAACATTTTTTTCTTTTTTTCCCTTTTTTTTTTTTGGAGACTGAGTCTCACTCTGTTGGCCAGGCTGGAGTGCAGTGGTGCAATCTTGGCTCACCTCAACCTCCACCTCCCAGGTTCAAGCAATTCTCATGTCTCAGCCTCCCGAATAGCTGGGACTACAGGTGTGTGCCACCACGCCCGACTAAGTTTTGTATTTTTAGTAGAGATAGGGTTTTACCCAACCAGGCTGGTCTCGAATTCCTGACCTCAGGTGATCCACCCGCCTCGGCCTCCCAAAGTGCTGGGATTACAGACATGAGCCACTGCTCCAGGTCTATTTTAAATTTTTTATTTTTAACTTCCAGAACCCACCAATACTACTTTCTATTATTGCTCAGATTGTTCCTGTTTTGGCCTCTGAAGGCTCTTTCTTTTTTCTTTTCTTTTCTTTTTTTTTTTTTTGAGACAGAGTCTGGCTCTGTCACCAGGCTGGAGTGCAGTGGCGCAATCTCGGCTCACTGCAACCTCCGCCTCTCTGGTTCAAGCGATTCTCCTGCCTGAGCCTCCTGAGTAGCTGGGACTACAGGTGCGTGCCACCATGCCCAGCTAATTTTTGTATTTTTAGTAGAGACAGGTTTCACCATGTTGGCCAGGATGGTCTCCATCTCCCGACCTCATGATCCTCCCGCCTCAGCCTCCCAAGGTGCTGGGATTACGGGCATCAGCCACTGCACCCTGCTGGAAGCTCTTTCATTGATGCCTGTGTCCATTTGAAGTACAGCAGTTCCCCTTATCTGTAGTTTTGCTTTCCAGGCTTTCAGTTGCCTGCAGTCAATGGCAGTCTGAAAATAGGTGTGGATAATACAATAATATATTTTGAGAGAGAGAGACCACATTCACATAACTTTTATTTATTTATTTATCTATTTATTTATCTATTTATTTATTTATTTTTGAGATGGAGTCTTGCTCTGTTGCCCAGGCTAGAGTGCTATGGCATGTTCTCAGCTCACTGCAACCTCCACCTCCTGGGTTCAAGCAATTCTCCTGCCTCAGCCTCCCGAGTAGCTGGGACTACAGGCACCCACCGCCATGCCTGGCTAATTTTAGTACTTTTAGTAGAGACGGAGTCTCACCATGTTGGCCAGGCTGGTCTCCAACTCATGACCTCAGGTGATCTGGCCGCCTGAGCCTCCCAAAGTGTTGGGATTACAGGTGTGAGCTACCACACCCGGCCTGAGAACTTTTATTTTTATTTTTATTTTTTATTTTTTGGGACGGAATTTCACTCTTGTTGCCTAGGCTGGAGTGCAATGGCACAATCTCTGCTCACCACAACCTCCGCCTCCCAGGTTCAAGTGATTCTTCTGCCTCAGCCTCCAGAGTAGCTGGGATTACAGGCATGCGCAACCCTGCCCAGATAATTTTGTATTTTTAGTAGAGACGGGGTTTCTCCATGTTGGTCAGGCTGGTCTCAAACTCCCAACCTCGGGTGATCTGCCTGCCTCGGCCTCCCAAAGTGCTGGGATTACAGGCGTGAGCCAACTCATCCAGCCTACATAACTTTTATTGCAGTCTGTTGTTATAATTGTCCTATATTATTATTGTTGTTAACCTCACAGTGGACCTAATTTATAAATTAAATTTTATCACAGGTTATGTACAGGGAAAAACAGTTGTCATGTCTCCTTGAACTGCTCTTGACTAGCAGTGTTTAAATTTTTCAGATGTTCCTTGTTTTGATTACCTTGATAATTTTGAGTACTAGGCAAGTATTTTGTTGAATGCTGACTGTTGGAATTCATAATTCATCTATTTTTTTTTTCATGTTTAGACTAGGGCTATTTATGGGTTTGGGGAGATAAAGAACCATTATCAACACCTCTCTGTTATATCAAGGATACACACTATCAACATGACTTATCACCATTGGTATTGATCACCTGACCAAGATAGTGCTTGTCAGGATTCTCCACTACAGAGTTACTCTTTTCCCTCCTCTCCATGCTGTACTGTTTGGAAGGAAGTCACTACACACCCTGCACTTAAGGGTGGGAGTTTTTGCTTCCTTGAGGGTGAAGTATCTGCATAAATCCTTTGGAATTCTGGCCAGGCATGGTGATGCACGCCTGTAGTCCCAGCTATTCAGGAGGCTGAGCCTGAAGAATCACTAAGCAGACATTGCCGTAAGCTGAGATTGTGCCACTGCACTCCAGCCTGTGTGACAGAGTGAGCCTGCTGTCTCAAAAAA
>NW_016811946.1:0-1537 GCF_001698545.2 Rhinopithecus bieti
CCCAGACTGGAGTGCAGTGGCACAATCTCAGCTCACTGCAGCCTCCATCTCCCAGGTTCCAGTGATTTTCCTGCCTCAGCCTCCTGAGTAGTTGGGATTATAGGCGTACATCACCACACCTGGCTAATTCTTTTTTTGAAACAGAGTCTTGCTCTGTTGCCAGGCTGGAGTGCAGTGGCACAATCTCAGTTCACTGCAACCTCTGCCTTCTGGGTTCAAGTGATTCTCCTGCCTCAGCCTCCTAAGTAGCTGGGACTACAGGCACGTGCCACTACATCCAGTGGCACTAAAAACATCCACTAAAAACACTGACTTTGGTGTTTTTAGTAGAGAAGGGAGTTTTACCATGTTGGCCAGGATGGTATCCACCTCTTGATCTCATGATCTGCCCACCTTGGTCTCCAAAAATGCTGGGATTACAGGTGTAAGGCACTGCACCTGGCCTAATTTTTGTATTTTTAGTAGAAACAGGGTTTCACCACGTTGGCCAGGCTGGTCTGGAACTCCTGACCTCAGGTGATCTGCCTGCCTCGGCCTCCCAAAGTTCTAGGATTACAGGCTTGAGCCACCATGCCCGGCCACAAAATCTTAGTTCTTTGAGAACTCTCCAAACTGCTATCCACAGTGCCTGAACTAATTTACACCCCCACCAACAGTGGATAAGCGCTCCCATTGGTTGAGTTTCTATTACTCAAATGTTACATGCCATATTCTTATTTGTCAATCCATTTGAGAGCAATTCAAGTCATCTTCCTATGTCACTTTTATCAACTTCATGAAATCTCAAGTTGTTTGCAAAATTTGCAATTTCCATTTGCTTTTTATTTACATTGTATGGCTAAAACATCTGAAAATGATCTGCAAACTGACCAGACATTGCCACTATACATATTTCTGTTAAACTGAGTTATGTTTGAATATGGTCTAAGTTTTAAAGTTTGCTGGTGAATATTTGACGACTCTTCATTCTCTATGTAAACTTAAATGCAGGGACTCTAAAAATGAAAAACAAGGCAGATAGACTCTAGACTTCCCAAAATGCAGAACAGAATTTGTTCAATATAAAATATACCATAAGAGACATAAAAGTGCTTGTGAACATATATCCAACTATTAACACTTTCTAGTCTGAATCTTATGAATAGTAGTCCAAGCAAGTTACACTATAGGATAAGAATTTGGGATGAGATGCACCATGCAGATTTTTAATGACTCTTTTTAAAGAATATTTAATATAGGCTGGGCACGGTGGCTTATGCCTGTAATTCCAACACTTTGGGAAGCTGAGATGGGTGGATCACAAGGTCAGGAGTTTGAGACCAGCCTGGCCGATATGGTGAAACCCCGTCTCTACTAAAACTACAAAAATTAGCCAGATGTGGTGGTGGGTGCCTGTAGTCCCAGCTACTTGGGAGGCTGAGGCAGGAGAATCACTTGAACCTGGGAGGTGGATGTTGCAGTGAGCTGAGATTGCACCACTGCACTCCAGCCTGGGTGACAGAGTAAGACTCCATCTAAAAAAAAAATAAATAAAAAA
>NW_016811947.1:0-3339 GCF_001698545.2 Rhinopithecus bieti
CAGGCCATTTATGTTTTTAAAGGCTCACTTTAAATTCCACCACTCTATAAAAAGCTTCCCCAACTATCCTACCTTTCACTGGTTTCCCAGTTTCCTCCATAATACTTTGAACCTTTTAGCTGATCCTGTACTCTCTTGCACTGCAGTATAAAGGTTTCTGTATTTATGGCTGCATACTGGCATGATGCTTTCTCAATTATGTATGATATCATTAGTCTGCTTTTCAGGACAAAATCTGTGTCACAGTGTTACAGACAAAATCTATAACACAGTGTTGGCATAGTAAATTCAGCTCAGTGAGTGCTTATTAAACATCAACCTAATCCTTGTTGCTTTCTTTATTCAACCCTACAGTGAAATTTTCTGGGTGCTTGGAGTAACTAAAATATATTTGCAGATATTTCATTTCAACTTCTTACCCATTAAACAAGTAGAAAACCAGGTCTTCAAAACATATTCTTTAGAAGTGATTGTTTAGGGCAAAAGTAATCTATGATGTTAGAAATCATTATAATAGTTACTCTTAGGGTAGGTTCATGATTGGAATGGAGTATGTAAAGGCTTCTGGGGTGTTGGTCATGTTCTGTTTCTTAATCTTGACGCTAGTTACATGGGTGTGTTTAGTTTCTGCAGATTCATTCAACTGGCCACTTATATGCACTTTTCTTAATATATGTTTCACTTCAACAAAGCAGTTTTAGAAGCCAGTCTTTCAAATTTTAATGTGTGTAATATGAATAGTGAGGATGGTACTACATTTTAATTCAGAAGGTCCTCTTGCTTTTACCCATGCTTAGCTACAGTGATCACATGCATTGTGTAAGTGTAAATAGGCAGCTGCTGTCAGAGTTGATCTGATGTTATTCTTTGTTGTTAGGAAGTTGTATGTCTCCTAAAGATTTTATCCAAACACCTTTTTTTAGTCTAAGAGTGGATGGGTGTACTTCATTTTAAAAGAAGAAAGAGAAAGAGCCACCAACCACAGTATGTACCACATGAAGATCATGGTAATCTATATAATACTTGTCAATATTATGCTGTCTTATATGTCATTGAATCCTTGGCACATACTGAGCTAAAATATTCACCAATAACCTGTCACTGCTGTCATCTTTATTATTTTATCTTTGCTTCAATGTCAGTAAAAGAATATATGGGAATATTAGTCAGCTTTAGCTCGTTGTGGATTCAAGCTTGTTAGTTAAAAAAGTGAATCTTCATATTTCAAATGTTCTAATTTGATTGACTCCTGAAGTAAAACACAGGGACATACTTGATACAAGAGGTTAAAGCACTGATATTGAGTAGCATTGTCAACGGGGAGATGTGAGAGTAAGGGAAGAGGGAAGAAAGACAAATGAAGAAAGAACTAGCTTTCTGCTGCTGCAGCAGAATCACAAGAAAAGCTGGATCATGCCCTGAATGGAGACTCCCTTGTACCTCTATGGAAATAGGTGGAATCCAGGAATCAACTTGGTTACCATTATTGTAGTTTTCATCACCACCAAGCCCTCTGATATATTCATCAATAGGGATAAGCCTGCTTAAGAGATGTAGGGCTTAGGGATTGGGGAGGTTACCAAACAGTGTCAGAGCTACCTGAGCAACACACCCATTTTCCACTTTTACACGTTTTGAGTGTAACTTGAACACAACCAAGTCATGGGCAGTACCGTTGCTGTTGTGATTTCTTGAAATTAACTGGCATCTTTTGCTGAAATTTGTATTCTGCAAGTTGATGAGACAAATTTAGCAAATATAATATTTCCTTGTGCCAGTTATATGACTCAAACTCCTTAACAGTATTTTCATGTAAAACAATCAGAAGGGAGGTGGCAGTCTTAGCCAGTTTTGCATTGCCATAATAAAATACCACAGATTAGGTAATTTCTAAGGAAAAGAAATTTATGTCTTAC
This sequence comes from Rhinopithecus bieti, assembly GCF_001698545.2. Classification (NCBI taxonomy): domain Eukaryota; kingdom Metazoa; phylum Chordata; class Mammalia; order Primates; family Cercopithecidae; genus Rhinopithecus; species Rhinopithecus bieti. The sequence goes on from NW_016811947.1 coordinate 1,917, forward strand.
AGTTCTGGAGGGTGGGAAGTCCAATATCAAGGTGCTAGTACCTAGCAAGTGCCTTCTTGCTGTGTCATCCCATGGTGGAAGGGTGGAGGGGTGAAGGGTCAATGAACGTGCATGAGAGAGAAGCAAGAGAGTACAACTCACTTTTATAACAAATCTAATCCTGTGGTAACAAATCCACTCCTGTGATAAACATATTAATCCATTTATGAGGGCAGAACGCTCATGACATAATCACCTCTTAAAGGCCCTGTTTCTCAATACCTCCACACTAGGGATTAATTTTCCAACACATGAACTTTGGGAGACACATTCAAACAACAGCAGTGGCATTTTAATTTTAAGATTCATTGAAGTAGTAAGGAGAAAACCCTAACTTCTACTGGAAACTGGTAGCTCTGTGGCAAAGGATTCTGGTATAGTTGTATCTGAAAGACGTATTCACTAGAAATAATATGTCCAGGGATGAGAATCAGGACACACACATTTGAGTTCCAACTTTGTCACCAGCGACTTTTGGGACATAGTTTGGCCATATAACCTCTCAGTGCCTATTTCCTCATTTGTACAAAATTTTCTTAATTTGAAAATAGCAATGATAATATCTAGGCTACTTATCCCTCAAGGTGGTTATGCAAGTAAAATTAGATATTCAATATGAAAATGCCTTATGAAAAGATGTTGCATATAAATATTCAAGCTAGTATGAGGATATTAATTCCAGTTGATTTTGATTAGATTTTGTTTATTCAGTCCAGTTTAAAAAATGAAGGTCAGAATTCATAAGTTAAAATATAAAGCTTTCTGAAATAATGTATGATTTTATTAATTTTAGTTTCTCTACATATTCTTTCACTCTTTTCCATTTTGGACACTTTTAAAAATAAGACTCTAAAAACATAATCATGAAGGCTTATGTTATTTTGAATGACATCTCTAAGCTTTCATGGAAAAGTCATTGTCCCCCATTTAAGGGTTGATCATAAAATTTCCAGTATCCTATTTTGTTAGGATATCTTTTTCCTTAGCATGTATAAACATGGAAGAAAAGATAAAGCATATAGTATTTATTTGATTGGTCTAAGTAATTGATAGTAAAAGTTTAGGGGAAAATAAAAAGGGTATGAATATAAACGATTATTATAATAACTAATAAAAATGATATTAAAACAAGTAGAAAGCCAGGTCTTCAAAAACATTGTCTTTTATGTACATTTTAAAGGAGTAGATTCTGCTTGAATTTGTAGCAGAAAACCTGAAGGTAATGTTTATGCTAGGTACTGTTTCTTAATTACGCATTTGCTGATACCTAATAGTGATTATAGTAACCACTACCATTTATGAAGGGCTAAGTGCCAGGCATTATATTAAGCATGGTTTTATAGAAAAGGAGATTGAGGCTCAGAAAAGTGAAGTAAAGTGCACA
>NW_016811947.1:4442-9216 GCF_001698545.2 Rhinopithecus bieti
CCGAGGCGGGTGGATCACGAGGTCAGGAGTTCAAGACCAGCCTGACCAACATGGTGAAACCCTGTCTCTACGAAAAATACAAAAATTAGCCGAGTGTGGTGACACTCACCTGTAATCCCAGCTACTCAGGAGGCTGAAGCAGGAGAATCACTTGAACCCAGGAGGCAGAGGTTGCAGTGAGCTGAGATCGCACCTCTGTACTCCAGTCTGGGCGACAGAGCAAGACTCCGTCTTAAAAAAGAAAAAAAAAAAGTGGAATATTATACAGTGTTCTGGGATTTAGAGGACCTAGAAGTATACAAAGATTTATCACCTTGAAATTTGTATGTTTTTGAATGTATATTATTATTTTTATTATTTATCTTGTGAATCTTTGCTACAATAACTTGTAGTCAGAAGTCTGAGAATATTGACATCCTTATGAAAAATACATTGAAGGAAACAGACACCATTTTTGCAGCTTTGAGACTCTGCTGTGTGCATCTCACCGTACGTTTTAGTAATAAAAGTCTCTTAAACACACTCAAAATACCTACTTGTAACTAGCAGCTTTTTTTTAAAGAAGGAAGACTGATGTATATGACTGTATTTTGATTATATTTGCATGCACTGAAATATAATTATTCTGAAGGGAATTAAAACAGGCAGGTGATTTCAGGAAGTGGATAGAATTTAAACATGGGACAGATCAAATGGATAGGAAACAAGTGGTTTGTGGTAATGATGGGTGTAACATCTTTCAAGGCCTGACACCATTGACATGTGGCGGTGAGCAGTGACACTTTTGCATGGTTAGCAATGATATTAGACAGCAGTTCTTCCTGAAATAAGTGAGCCAAATGCCTGTCCAGCTAATTGGTTTACTTGGGAAATGCTATTTACCAATATAAAGCCTAGAAAAGTGGAATTTCAGTATGTACCTTATAAACTCCATCTGCATGTAGATAACCAACTAATTTTGAGTTACAGTTGGTCCAGTACCAGAAGTATTGTATGGTTTATATGAAAGGACCCTACAGAATTCATCACTGATATTTAAATTTTTCTCTATGGTTGTTTTATAAAAGTAGCAAGCCAGGTTATAGAATTCTGCGTATTGACAGATCTTTAATAAATAAACTTTAATAAAGAATCAATAATTGGCATAGAATTAACCTCCAGAAAGAAACATATTGCTTAGCCTTAAAAGATGTATTTGAAAAAAGGATTTACGGATACAATTTTAACTCTTTCATTGTGCTGTCAAACCTTATTTTGTAATTAAAATCCTCCATGATCTGGAATCTCCCTTTTATTAACAGTAGCAAAGGAGCTATAGCAGTGAGACTAGAAAGGAGAGAAAAGATTCCGGAAAATGTGGGACTTAAATATGTATTGCATTGTGACATGAGTAGTGGATGAGGGAACCATAGAGGGGGAGAAAAATTGCAAGAACAAGAGTAATATTTGTATGCAGCTATCCCACCTATGCAATATATGTGATAATTTGAAATTACCTATATCTTTTTTTTTAACTACACATGATTCACCGAGTAGATTTCATTTCTAATATCAGCAGTGTCATACTATGAACGTTCAAAAGTAAAAGTTTTAGAATAAGCTGTAATTTCAGATCCAATAATCTCAATTAAATTTGGAAGAAAGTGTCAGAGGTATTTGAACCAGAGCGACTCCATTTTGAATAAGGGCTAGGAAAATAAGGCTGAGACTTGCTGGGCTGCATTCCCAGAAAGGAAGGTATCCCTCGCCTCTAGACATTTATGGTTAAGGGAACAAATTAATAATGTTTACTAAACAGACCCAGACTTGGGAGTGTCCAGATATCCTGATACCTGGAGAACAAAGACATTCCTAAATTTGCTTTTAAGATAATAATATCAATTCTTGCAAAATATAGTAATTAAGAAAGTTAATCCTTTATCACAAACTCTTGTAGCAAAGCACATATATAAGCGTTGTACCTAGGGTAGATGCATTCCTCCTTTTACTTTCGGGAACGTCCTACTCTTGTCTATGGAGTAGCTGTTCTTTCACTGCTTTACTTTCTTGATAAACTTGCTTTTACTTTGCACTGCAGACTCAGCTTTAATTCTTTCTTGCACAAGATCCAAGAACCCTCTTTTGGGGTCTGCATCGGGACCCCTTTCCTGGAACAGAAGTACATAGAAAGGAAGTGTTTATTTTGCCGTCTAGATTTCAAAACAAAGTGTCTAGCAGAATCAAGCCATTAGCATATTTGTATTTTGTGTTCTGTCTGTATTTCTGTTCTCAAAACTAATTATGTCATTTGATGTAGTTAGCACAGAAAAGTATATGCTGAGCCTTGCTATGATGTTAAATGTTTGTGGAGTTCAAATATTTTGTAAAATATGATTTACCTTTCTATGGATATTAATCAGGGTGGAATTACCTCTCTCTAAATACAGTCTTGTCGGAAGTAAAATCCCAGTCAGTTTATTATATATCAAAAGAAGTAACCAGTTTTTTTGCTTGCTTCTCTAAGAACCATAATCAGTTAATCATCTTCATTCTATTGCCTTAGTCTGGTCTTCTGTGATCTTAAAAAATGGGAAATGATGGTGATTAATGAAGCTATTTGGATGATGATATTTAAGATGATAATTGCATTTAAATGTTATATTGTTTAAATTATATGCAAGTATCTGAGATCAAAGGAAACATAAAAAGCTCTATTGTCCCATAAGTAATTTCCAAATTCTGCTAGAAACGGTTAATATGTTTGTTCAGTTCTATTTACTTGTCCAGATTCTTGAATTCTGTTTGTGCAAACTGGACTTGAGGGGAGTATGTACAGACAGAGCAGTATTTCTGTGATTCCTCGGCAGTGTTCTCTTCAACAGTGCTTATTGCCAGCTATCGAAATGTGCAGTGTGTGTGTGACTAAGAGTGGATGAGTACTGTAACACCTTAATTACAAAATAAATAGTGACTGTCACTGTTGCTTTTTGTAGAGCTTTCTGACTCAAGTGCTTGGTTTCCTCAGATTTTTTTATTATTCGCATGAAAGAAAAAAGAAATCACTCCTTTGACATTCGATGGAGGGAAAAGGAAGAGCTAATTAAACTGTTGTGGAACATTATTATCCTCTTTAGTTTTACACTGACAATTCTAATGCAGAGTCACTTCAACTGGCTTTGCAAATCAGAATTTGCTGGGCCCTTTATTATTTCTGCAAATTTACTGAACAAGTCCATTCCCAGGGATATTGAAAATGCAAAGTAAGTCCAGACTGAAATATCATTTATTTCATGAAACATTCATTAGCACTTTCAGTAGCTGAAGATAAAGGAAAAAATGTTTCACAGGGAGTCATGAGAGATTAATATATACAGATTTTAAAACAAAACACAGAAGTTTGAAAACCATCAGGTATTGCTTTGAAAGGAATATAGAATTATATGGATTTTGATTGTGTTGAAAATGGCTTAAATATACTGAGCTATTCACAGCCCTTGGCTTTTACTTTTATGTGAGTTATATCTGAACAAAATTTTATTATAGCCAGTGTTGTTCATGCTGCTATAGTTAAGGTTGTCAGCATTTCCATTACAAAGCCACTATTTCAGTTGGGGTTCATAACTCAGCTTTAGAAGTCACCCTGGGCTAAAGGTTGGCAAATGCCTTTTCAACCTGGGTAATGATGGGTATGAGTGTGAATAAATATGTAGTAAGCATTTAAATTAACATATATTACTTCTTATGTTATGAAAATTTTTAATTGAATAATATATTATGGTTCCCTGATTATAGAAACTGTCTGAGGAATGTTAGCTTTGTCAGTATAACTGATTCAGAGTTAAAGAAAACTTTTTTTCAATCTAATTAGTCCTTGTAGCCAAGAAACTCTGAACATATCTTGGAGCCATTAGCCAAACATTTCCTGCTATCAATGAATGATGGCTTGTAAAAGGCACTCAGTAATATACTAACATTACTGCCAAACAACTGGTTAATTCTGTCCAAAGATTAGTGTGTGCCACGAGGATTGAAAAGTTAAACTGACAAGTTTGAGATTTTGCATACAACCATAGCCACATACGCAGGTAGGTAACAGATTTTAAAATGAAAACCGGTTTCTTTTAATTAATCTCACTTTTCTGGTTATAAAATTAACTATTTTCCTAGTTATGAAAATTAAAATATTTTAGATTACTTAGTAAAAATGGAAGAATTAAAGAAAACATAAGAGTAAAGAATGAAATAAATTACCTATAATTTCTCAAACCAGTAATAATGACTGGTAACATGTTGATGAATATCCTTCTAATCTTTATATTATACATACACACAGATATGCTACAGGACTGCCGGCTTCATATGCCCACTGTGCAACAGCAGGCCAATACACTGACAGCAGGGTTGCAGCAGAGGAGTTTAATGACAAGGCGCCAAGCAAGGAAATGGGAGGAATTCTCAAGCCTTGAATTTGTTTCCTTGAGGGGTTCTGGGCAAGGGTGTTTCAGGGGATTCATAAAGGACGGAGGGCTGGAAAATTTGGTGTTGTGATCAGTGGGTGTAGGGCGAATGAAATCATAAGGATGCGGTAACTGCTTTTCTCCAAGAGTCAGCTTCTTACTGGGTCCACCCGACCAGCTTGATTCCCTAGTTTTGTTGATATGCAGAACCTTCTAAAGAAGCATCTCAGGCCGGGCGCGGTGGCTCAAGCCTGTAATCCCGGCACTTTGGGAGGCCGAGACGGCGGGATCACGAGGTCAGGAGATCGAGACCATCCTGGCTAACACAGCGAAACCCC
>NW_016811947.1:9455-16894 GCF_001698545.2 Rhinopithecus bieti
GGAACAGAATATTATTTAATATAGAGTTCCATGATCTGAAAGACCTGGATTTTAATCTCAACTCTGCTTTCTAGTTATGTATCTGATTTTAGGGAAGGTACATGACTTATGTGAGCCTTACTTTTCTCTTCCTTATGATGTAGATAATACTTGGATCAATGGTGTTATAAATATTAGATGGATTATTATATAAGAATTTACTTATTTGTTGATTGGCATATTAGCTGGTTCCAATTATGTAAAAATGATGAAACTATGTTATACTGGGTTTTTTGTTTTTTTCCTTGAGAAGTCTCACTCTGTCACCCAGGCTGGAGTACAATGGTACGATATTGGCTCACTGCAACCTCCACCTCCTGGGCTCAAGCAATACTCCCACCTCACCCTCCCAAGTAGCTGGGACCACAGGTGTGTGATGCCATGCCTGGCTAATGTTTTCTGTATTTTTGGTGGAGAAGAGGGTTTCGCCACCCAGGCTGGGAAAAGTTAAATTGAGTTTAGATTCATGCGTTAAGGCTAGGTAGTCATTGCCTACTCCTGAGCAGGAGAGTGATTTAATGAAAGTGCTATTCTAGGAAAATTATTCCAGCACTGGTATCAAAATATCTTTAAAAGGCGAGCAGTAGATGGAGGTACATTGCTTTTGTCTTTCTCTAAAATTCATGATTATCAATAAAAGAAGATTGTCTCATTACCTCTGTTTTAGTTAAGAAGCTGCCAGGGTTTTACCATTATGTTGCAGTTTCTAATCTTCAGGACTCATGTTATTCTTTAGTTCTGTAACATTATAGTCTCTTCATCTGTAATTCTTTTTATAAGAGATATTTGGAACCTTCTCATTCTGTCCTCCAAAGTTTAACTTTTCCTTCTTGTATCCATCTCTTAGGATCTCTTTATTATTCCTTTTTATATGACTTCTTAATAGCTCTTCTTAGTATTTCTTCTTAATATCTCTTAATATCACCTTAATATTATCAATGTCTTTAGAATTATCTTCCAACACACTAATTCTCTTTTTTCTCCTCACTAACTCTCTTTACCTGTATCTAGCAATCTTTTCGAATCATCTATTAAGAAGCAGTATAGTGTGGTGGTTAAAAGCAAAGACTTTGAAGCCAGACTTCCTAGATTCAAGTCATTTCTTTGCCACTTACTAGCTGGGTAATGCTGGTCTAGTTTCTTAACCTCTCTGTGCCACAATTTCTTCATTGGTAAAATGGATATAAGAATAGCATCTGCCTCATAGGTTTATTGTAGTATTAAATGAGTGATACATGGAATGAGTTTAGAATAGTACCTGTCATATAGTAAATTTTGAATTGTTCTGTTTTATTCAGGTTTTATTATTGTAGTATCTATATTTTTCCTCCCATCCCCTCCCCCTCTCTTCTTCTCACAGAATCTCCCTCTGTTACCCAGGCTGGAGTGCAGTGGTGCAGTCACTGCTTATTGCAGCCTTGACTTCCCAGGCTCAAGTGATCCTCCCTGCTTTCGCCTACTGAGTAGGAGAGACTACAGGCGTGTGCCACCACACCCAGTTAATTTTTGTTTTTTGTTTGTTTTTGGTAGAGACAGGGTTTCGCCATGTTGCCCAAACTTGTCTCAAACTCCTGGGCTCAGGCGATAATATGCTGGGCTCAAACTCCCGCCTCAGCCTCCCAAAGTGTTGGTATTACAGGCATGAGCCACCATGTTCCTTTTATTGATGTATCCATTCTTTTTTTCCCCGTCTATTTCTTGCTTTATGATGCCCCTTGCTTTCTTCATTTCTTAGATCCTTGTGAACATATTTAAAATATTGTTATTCTGATATTTGTTGTTTCTAAGGTATGAATTTCACCCTTTGTTATTTCTGCTGAATTTGTATCACAGTGGTTTTTAATGTTCATCTAATTCGCAATTTCTTTACTGAGAGCTCACCTTTAGCAGAAGTTTTCTTTGGAAGTTTCAGATGCTATGGGTTGTAGAGGTACCATATGGGATGGTTTCAATTTTTCTGTGTCTTTCCTAAGTTTTATCAGTTTTTACATTAATTTTCTTTCTTTCTTTGTTTTTTTTTTTTTTTTTTTTTTTTTTGAGACAGGGTCTCGCTCTGCCACCCAGGCTGGAGTTCATTGGTGCGATCATGGCTCACTGCAGCCTCGAACCGCCCTGGGCTCAAGAGATCCTCTACCCTTCAGCAATCGCTCCCACCCCTACCTCACCATAGGAGGGGCTACAAGCACATGTCACCACACCTGGCTGATTTTTGTATTTTTTTTAGAGCTGGGGTTTTGCCATCTTGCCCAGGCTAGTCTCGAACTTCTGGGATCAAGCAAACTGCCCACCTTGTCCTCCCTAAGTGCTAGGATTATAGGCGTGAGCCAGCAGGCCTGGCCTAATTTTTCAGTACATGGTCTCCACACAGGTTGGTAAGGCATTGAAGTTTCACCTTTGTACCCATAGACTGATGTGGTTAACTTTTTCCCTGCTATCTTTCAGCAAGTGGCTGAAGTTTTCTAGACTTAGTTTTCCAGATGAGACCACCCTTCCAGGCAGGGTCTTAGCTTTATGCAGGTATCTCAGTTCCAGCTCCTTGTGTGCAAGAAGCTTGTGACATAAATTCTCTTCCCTATGCAGATATTAAAACTCTAGTCTCTATGATTATATTTAGTTCCTTATTCCTCTTAGCCTGTTGCCTTTAGTTCCCTAACGGAGCTTTGACTTTGAATTTCTATTTTGTTTCTGGCCCCTAGGAATTTGCCATTCTTAATTTTGAGTCTGGCTTTTTTCTTTAAGTTTTATACAGAATAATTTGAATAGTAGTAGCTTTTCACATTAACTTATTCACCATTGTGTTTCATAGAATATTGTCAAGAATGACAATGTAAATTTACCACAGAGATATTTCTTTAATGAGTAAATTGGCTCAATGTATACATTAATTGATTCATAAGTCTTTGAGGATCTCTGATATCAAACAAATAAGCAAGAGTCACTAAAATCAAGAATTTATTGAGAACCTACTTTAATCCATTTTTAAGGTCACTACTGTGTAAGTTCCATTTCAAAGCTAGTCTCAACCTTTAAAATACTTATAGTCTAGTTAGAGGCAAGGAATAAATACATGAAGTACAATGAAAAGAGCTAAGTGACAATGCAAAACAACCAATCGTAGATCAGAGTCATCTGGAACCTTATTCTGACAGGTCATACAACTGTACCTATGCCTATACCTAAGGCAAAAATACCTATTTCTTACTTCCTGCAGAGAAATTATATAAAATTATCTTTCCCCCAATCTTTATTGTCTGTCGGCAAAAGTGAGGCAGACTTATGGTTCTGAGTGAGCACTACTATTTAAAAGAAAAAAGAAAAGGAAAAAAGAGCATGAATTGCCTTAGGTAAACTGTAATTGTCAACTCTGAGCCAAAGCAATGCATCAAATTTAGAAATGTATGTCTTCTTACACATTGACTTTACTATTTTCACTTGGATGACTTTTAACTTTTCAGATAATGTATACCTATTATCAGCTTTCTCAATAAATTGTTTACATTATTGACCATTAATTCTTAGAAGTCCTTATTGTTACTTTTTTTGGTGTTTAGAAATAAATTAAAATTCTCTTCTTTGTTCTTTTACCTAGTAGTGTTTTACAACTTTTTGAAACATGAACGGTGGGTTAGGATTTTCTACAATGAATGATAAGAAAGTTGGCTTAAATATATACACCACAAGGTTTGCCGTATGGTCCTCTGTCAGATATCTGTTCTCAAGATGTCCCAAGGCATCATAAAAAAACAAAATGGAAAACTGCAACAGAGGACCAAGAAAGAAATATTTTCAGGTAAATAGTAAAGCAGGGAGATGACACATTTCGTGCATTGTATTTCACTCTTTCAACAACTATGGATTGAATGCTGAATTTGTGCCAGGTATTTTATAAACTGGGCACTTGTCATACAGCAGTGATCTAAGCAGATGTGGTCACTACCCCTTGTCACAGTCTCATAGGAGAGATAGACAATTAATTATATAGCTATAGACTTAGTATGCTAGGAAAGAAACAGAGTGGATACAATAATGGGCAATAATACTATATGGTGGGTGCAGGGAGAGGCCTCCTTCTGGTAGTGTGTTCAGAGATAACTCCTCTGAAGAGTGGTCATTTAGATGGGGACCTAAAGGCTGAGTAAGAGATTGAGGTATTTTCTGTTGGTGGGGTTAGAGTTTCTTGGGAGACATAAAATAGTTTCAAAAGAAGCATTGTCAGAATAAGAGTTGTTATATCTTAACCTGTGAATTTTACTTTTTTGTTTGTTTGTAAACATTTTATTTTACAACTGTACATACTCTGGTGCAATTTTGTGTTTTGGAGTTTTGTTTGTTTGTTTTTGAAACGGAGTCTTGCTCTGTCACCTAGGCTGGAGAGCAGTGGCGCCATCTCGGCTCACTGCAACCTCTGTCCCCCGGGCTCAAGGGATTCTCCTGCCGCAGCCTCTTGAGTAGCTGGGACTACAGGCACATGCCACCATGCCCAGCAATTTTTTTTTTTTTTTTTTTTTTTTTTTTTTTTTTGTATTTTAGTAGACATGCAGTTTCATTATGTTGGCCAGGCTGGTCTCAAAGTCCTGACCTCAAGTGATCCTCCCTCCCGCCTCAGCCTCCCAAAGTGCTGAGATTACAGGCCATGGCCACCGTGTCTCGGCCCCTGATGCAATTGAGAATAAGGCAAGTATTGCAAGTATAAGCAAAAGGCACAAGGTATTCTGCACAGCTTAAAGTGCAGGCTGCTTAAAAACCATCCCGTCTTCTCTTCTCTTCTCTTCTCTTCTCTTTCTCTTCTCTTCTCGTCTCTCTCTTCTCTTTCTCTTCTATCTCTTCTCTTCTCTCTCTCTCTCTCTCTCCTCTCTCTTCCTCTCTCTCTCTCCCACCCTTTCTCCTCTCTTTTTTTTTTTTTTTTTTTTTTTTTTGGCGAGTCTTGCTCTGGTGCCGGCTGGAGTGCAGCTGGCCGGATCTCAGCTCACTTGCAAGCTCCGCCTCCTGGGGTTCAGCCTTCTCCTGCCTCAGCCTCCGCCGAAGTAGCTGCGGACTACAGGCGGCCACCCCTCGCGGCCGGCCTGTTTTTTTTGTATTTTTTAGGTAGAGACGGGGGTTTCACCGTGTTAGCCAGGATGGCTCTATCTCGCCTCGTGATTCCGCCCGTCTCGGCCTCCAAAGGAGCTGGGATTACAGGCTTGAGCCACGCGCTCGGGTCTCTCCTCCTCTTTTTTCTTTCTCTATACTATCTTTCAGAATATTAAATGTTTCCCATATTGCTTGGTCCCTTCCTACATCTTAAGGAGATGTTAATCTATGGTGTTCATTGAGGATAACCAATAGTGTTGCTTATTCTTTATGAATTTTAAGTAAATTATTTGGTTTTTCCTGCTAAAACAGATACATTTATCAATTATCCTACCTTTATCAATCTCAATCATTTGTCTTTACATTAACTTTATTAGTTGGCTTTGTCCTATGTATTATATGTTCAGTAATTTATATACTATGGACAAAAGTAAGTTCATTGCGCTGAAGGCTGCTTTTATGAAAAGAAAGCCTTTTGGCATTAATGCTAAATTACATTATCCTGCTTTGATTAATGCTTTGAATGTCTTTCTGTGGTACTATACAATAATGCCATAAAAATGATCAATTTTGATCATTCTGTGCATTGAAGGATGGCTGAAATAAATGTTTTTTTTAAAAGACTGGGAGATGCTGAAAAAACCTTTTTTGAAAGCAGGGTTAGAATGTTAATGCCAGATCCATGGCGCAAATGAAGAAGGCATACACTAGAATCTCAAGGGCTGTTGAATAGTATCTGACCCAGGTCTCTTCCCTCTAGAAGGACTAGAAAAAAACTTCTAGGCAAAACAGTTGTGTTTCATATTTTTTCAGTGCTGGTTAGTGAAGACTTTAAAAAAATCATTACAAAGTATTTCGTGGTTACAGAAGAACATGTAATAGATAGTATGTAAGGTATAAAGAATAGTGATAATTTAAAATCCCACGAACTTAGCACCCAGCTAAAGAAATACAACTTTATCAGTGCTGTTTAATGCCCTGTCTGTTCTGAGATCCTGTCTTCCTCCCCCTACTCCAAATGGAACTACTCTCCTGAACTCTGTGTCTATTGTCCCTTTGTTTTTCTTTATAGTTGTACCATATATTATGTATATGTAAATAATCTATTGTCTACTTTTCCTCAGTTTTGAATCTTTACATAAACAGAATTGTAAAATATGCCTTATTCTGCAATTAGTTTTTATTTTTCAGTAAACCTTATGTTTCTGAGATTAACCAATATTGGTGTGTGTATCTGAATCGAATTCCTCTGCCACATAGCATTTCATTGGATGACTATACCACAATTTACTTAGCCATTCTCCTGTCAATGTACTTGTGGTCGCTCCCTCCACCAAGTCTTTTGTTCATATAAACAAAGCTGAAGAGAACAATCTTTTATTTTGCCTCCTGATTCTCATATGCAAGAATTTCCTCTAGGGCGCTATTCTCAACTTTTTTTTTTTATCTTAGAACCTCTTTACTCACCTAAGAATTGAGGATACTAGGAACTTTTGTTTATATCTGTTAAATGTATCAATATTTATTCAATTTGAAATCAAAACTGAGATCATGTTAAAGCATCAGAATATATAAGCACACATTCCATTAGCCATCAAAGCAGTGGTGGGCACTTAAAACATGAATGGCATTGGAAAGTTTTGAGATATCATGTAGACTCTGGAAACTACTGTACACTCTTGCAAGAATGACAGTACAAAAGGCAGATTTCTTAGTACTATCATGAATGTAATTTTGATCTCACGGACCCGCTGAGGGGACCTCAGAGACGTGTAGCTTTCCTAGATCACACATTGAGAACTATTGTTCCAATTCAAATCTAAGGTTAGAATCATTAGGTCATTATGTCTCTTCAATTACTAGATAACATCAAATATTTTTTCCAAAGCAGTTGTACTGTACCAATTTATACTATCAATAGCAGGATATATAAGTATTTCCTTTGCTACACATTCTAGCCAACATTTGGTCCTGTCAAACTTTGCCATTTTTGCCAATCTAGTGGTTTAAGATAGTGTCTCACTGTGGTTTCATGTTACATTTCTGTGATCACTAATGAGCTTCAAAATTTGTTTTGGCCATTCAAAAAGAGTTAGGTCTTTTTCTGGTCTTTCTTTTGGGTTGTTTATCCTCTTTAAAGAAAATTATGTTAATTAGTTATTGAAATATTACAGATACAAACCCATCGTCACTTATATGTCCTGCAGATATCTAGAAACGATTGTGGCTAAAATACCAGTTTTAAAAATGTGCCTTTTAATGAACAAATGAACAGAATTTTAAAATTATATAGACTTTTTTTTTTTTTTTTTTTTTTTTTGGACGGGGGG
>NW_016811947.1:16962-22284 GCF_001698545.2 Rhinopithecus bieti
TGTAAGTCACCATGCCCAGCCTATGTAGTCATTTTTATCAGTAATTTCCTTTAGCACTAAGACTTTTTGTGTTTTAAGTAACCCTTTCTACCTTCAGTTCATGAAGATAATTTTCTACATTTTCTTTTATTCCTTAAAACAACACTTTTTGATTACCTACTACTATCAGACTCAGTTCTAGGTAGTGTGGATATGGCAGTGAAAAAAATACATGAAAATAAAAACAAAAACAAAAAACCCTAGACTCTTAGAGTTTACATTCTCGATGTGGGGAGGAAAACAATAAACAAATGTGCATACAAGTATCTCTTAGTCTCTTCAGGCTATTATTACAGAATACTATAGACTGAATGGCTTAAACAACAGAAGTTTATTTCTCAGAGATCTACAAGTTGGGAAAGCTGGAGATCAGGGTGCCAGCACGGTCTGGTTTTGGAGAGGGCCCTCTTCCTGTTTTATAGATAGCTGCTTCTTACTGTGTCTTCACGTGTCAGAGAGAGCAGACAGAAAGCAAGTGCTTTCATGTCTTTTTATAAAAGGCTTGCATCAGGTGGTTGACAATAACGAAATATATCCAGATTCTTAATATAATGTGAAGTTAAAAATTTGCAAATTGATTAGAATCCACCCTTATGACCTAATTATTTCCCAAAGGCCCTATCCCCAAATTCCATCACAGTAGGGACTAGGGTTTCAACACTGGAATGTTGGCAGGACATTCAGTCCATAGCAGCATGATTTTGTATGAAGGATAGTAATAAATGTTATGTAGAATAATAAAGTCAATGAGAGTGCAGGTGGTCAGAGGTGCGGTTCTGTAGGACAGAACAGCAAAACACAAACCTCCCAAGGCAATTATGTACTTGGAGAGTTTGAGGAAAAGGAATAAGTCCAGATAACTAGAATGGAGTAAGCAAGAGGAAGGATATTAGGAGATCTGGTTGATAACACAAACCCAGATCACCTAGGGCCTCCTAGGCCATTTTAAAGACTTGAGCTTTTACTTTGAGATGGTAAGGCATTGGAAAGTTTTGAGAAAAGAAATGGCCGGTTTTTAAAAGATTACTCTATCTCCTGGTTTGAGATAGTCTATATGCAAGCAAGGGACAAAAGAAGGGGAAGATATAGGAGGTTGTTTCAGTAATTGAGGCAGAAATGATGGTGGCTTGCATCAGGTGGTGGCAGTAGTGAAAAAACGACTGAATTCTTTATATATTTTGAAGCTTTTATTTGCAATTGACCAGTCACAGTGGCTCACACCTGTTATCCCAGCACTTTGGGAGCCAAGGCAGGCAGATTGCTTGAGCTCAGGAGTTTGAGACTAGGCTGAGCAACATGGTGAGACCTCCTCTTTACAAATAATTTTTAAAGAAATGAACAGGGAGTGGTGGCACATGCCTGTGGTCCCAACCACTTGAGGGGTTGAAGTGAGAGGATCACTTGAGCCTGGGAGGTCGAGGCAGCAATGAGACGTGATCGTGCCACTGCATTTCAGCCTGGGTGACAGAATGAGACTCTGTCTCAAAAAAAAAAAAAAAAAAGAAGAACCCAAGACAAACAAAGATTTGCAAATTGATTAAATATGGTTTGTGAGAAAAATAGAATCAAAAATGGGTAATTCCTTTTTTGTTGTTTTTTGTTATTTTTTGACATGAGTAACTAGAAAGACAAAGTTGTCATTTAGAGAGATGAGGAAGATTGTAGGTGGAGCGAGTTTAACTGCAAGAGTAAGAAGTTATTTTTGAACATGGTGATTTTCTTATGTCCATGTTCACCACATAGGGACACCAAGAGAGCAGTTAGATATATGAGTCTGGACTTATGGGGAGAAGTCCAACCTGGACATATAAATCTGTGAGGCATTAGTGCATATAGATAGTCTTTGAAGCCATTAGACTGGATGAGATTACCAAAGGAATGATTATAGATAGAAAAGGGAAGGGACCTGGTGTGTGATCCATGACATACTATAATGTTTAGAGTTCTAGAAGATGAAAAGGAACCAACAGAGGGGACTAAGCAGTGACCGGGGAAATAAAATGGTATTTAAATCGTATCCTGCAAGCCATCTGATAAAGGTCTTTTTTAAAGAGAGTGATGAAACTTCTTAAATAAAACGAGGTCAAGTAAAATGAAGACAGAGAATTAAACATGAGATCTGACAACATGAGCCTGACAAGTCCTGTTTGGATACAGTGTTGGGGCGAAGAACAAGATTGGAGGAGGTTGAAGAGAGAAGGAAGGAATTGGTAATAAGAAGTATTTTCTTCTAAAGCTCTTACATTTTCAACATGTTCTTTAAATACATTGCTTTTTACCTGTTACAAAAGTAAATAGTGCTCATTGTAGATCATTTAGGAAAACTTAAGAAAATATTTTATATGATCCAAACAACTAACTATAACTATAACCACTGTTAATATTTTGGTTTATAGCATTTGAGTCCATTTTTTTCTGTGCATTTTTATAAATTCATTTTCTAAACAAAAAATACATTGTAGACATATTTACATGATTTTCTTTTTTTTAATTTTATTTATTTTTTTGAGATGCATTCTCGCTGTTATTTAGGCTGGAGTGCAGTGGTGCGATCTCAGCTCACTGCAACCTCCACCTCTCCGGTTCAAGCAATTCTCCTGCCTCAGCCCCACAAGTAGCTGGAATTACAGGTGTGTACCACCATACCCGGCTAATTGTTGTATTTTTAGTAGAGATGGGGTTTGACCATATTGGCCAAGCTGATATTGAACTGCTGACCTCAGGCAATCCACCCACCTCGGCCTCCCAAAGTGCTGGGATTACAGGCGTGAGCCACCGCACCCAGCCTATTTACGTGATTTTCTCACATAAGAATATACCATGTTTATCTTTCCTTTGCACTAAATACTCCTTAGTATTTTTAATGGTAGTGTAGCATTATATTATGTATTATGGTTTATATGCAGCCAATATCCTATTATTAGGCACTTTTCAGCATTTTCTTTTAGAAACATTGTAGTGAACATTTCAACATGTAATTATGGTCTTTCATTAGCATATTCTTTTTTTTTTGAGATGGAGTCTCACTCTGTCGCCGAGGTTGGAGTGCAGTGGCGCAATCTCGGCTCACTGCAACCTCCACTTCCCGGGTTCAAGCGATTCTCCTGCCTCAGCCTCCAGAGTAGCTGGGGTTACATGCGCACACCACCACACCCAGCTAATTTTTGTATTTTCAGTAGAGACAGGGTTTCACTATGTTGGTCAGGCTGGCCTTGAAATCCTGACCTCGTGATCTGCCCACCTCGGCCTCCCAAAGTGCTGGGATTACAGGTGTGAGCCACTGCGCCCAGCCTCAGTAGCATATTCTTAAAGATTTTGACAATTAGCCCACTGGGATATGTCCAGAAGAGAAATACCCTGATGATGGTCGGTCTGCAAACCTTGTCATACATACAGAGGGCTTAGGAATAGTTGTCCATGTTGCAACAATTGTAAGGGTTCAGTGAAAGAGGAAAGATGCCCAGCAGCAGAAGGTATTCCTTATAGGGAAAGGGAGTTCTCTGACAGGAAGAGGCCTTATCCATAGAAAAGATATGGATAGAATTGCAGCAGTTGTTTGTATGTGCAGCAGTTTTTTAAATAAGAAACTTTCCATATTTTATTGAATTGTAGGTCATAAATGAAGGTTTTCCATATATCTCATAGGTACAAATATAAACATTGTATGCATTCTCAAATCAAATAAACACAATCTCATTTATATATGTATATGCATATCTGTGTTGTAGTTGAGGAACTTTATATGTTATACTAATAGTTTACTGAATATAAGTTTGAAATATTTTCTAGAAGTAAAAGTATTTTAAATCAACTTAGAATTCTATTTTCTGCAATAGGAATATGACAAACATTTTCTCTTTTTTGACCATAAACTACTTGAACCCTGTAGTTTTCCAGTAAGCTACTATTTTAAGGAATGTGATAAATCAATTGCAAACCTTTTGTTTTCTTTTCTTGAGGCTCCTGTTGTGATTTCTAGCAAAAGGGTTGATGTAGATGGCATTTTACTTGATGTTGATGTTGCTTGGGATCAGAATTGACAATCAGGAGTAGTCTCTCAGTTTAGATTTACAAAAGGCCAAATAACTTGGATATCACTACTGCTTATAGAAACATCTCTATCTCTCTTCCTCCTTTTCAAATATTATACTCACTAGATCATTAATAAGTAAGAAAAAATGTTCTTTACACTCTCACATAGCCTCTGAATTTTTCCCATTTAAAATGCACTGCTTGAAAAATCAAGGAGAAACCAAAGCTTTAAATTTTCTTTACATTTTAGATAATGAAAAGAGGGCTCAAATGAAGAGTTTAACCGAGGTACCTGATGGGACTCTTTTTATTGCATATAAAATAGAACTAATCATGCTGTTATTTAATAATCAAAATCTAAATATTTTGGACTGAAGATCAAGTCCCCTACTTTCAAACTATTTCCTAAAACTTCCCATTAAGGACTACTATATACTCTAGGTGAACTGAATTACCTTCTCTTCACTATGCCCAGAATACAGTTTTCTAGAAACTCTGACTCTGTGATATTCATGTCACGTAGATTTCCTATGTCCACGACTTTGAAATTCTAAATCTCATCCATAATTTAAGGTTCAGTTAAGTTGCCACCCTCTTCAAATAGGCTTGCTTTCTGGAATACCACAACTAAAAGTAAAATCTCTGCCATTGAACTTTATTTTCATATACCCAGATTCTACTACAGTGCTAAAACATAAGTAGGACTATGGACTAGTCACAGGGGCTTATGTCTATAATCCCAGCCCTTTGGGAGGCCAAGATGGGCGGATCACTTGAGTTCAAGAGTTTGAGACCAGCCTGGACAACACGGCAAAACCCTATCTCGACAAAAAATTAGCCGGGTGTGGTGGCGTGGGCTGGTAGTCCCAGCTACTTGGCAACTCAGAAGGTTTAGGTGGTAGGATTGCTTGAGCCCAGGAGGCAGAAGTTACAGTGAGCTGAAATGGCACCACTGCACTCCAGCCTGGGTGACACCGAGAGACCCAGTCTGAAAATAATAATAATATTTATGATTATGTTTAATTCTGATTTGTTCTGTTGCACTCTTACGATGCATGACATATGTAACAATTCCTAAATATGAGTCTTCCTCATGAAAATCACTAGCATATGTGGATACATACTTATATGTATTTTTGGCCTTTTGATTGAGTATTCACAAATCATAAGTATTCCGCTTAGGAGTACTGTGTTTTTTTTTTGTTTGTTTGTTTTTTTTTTTTTTTTTTTTTTTTTTTTTTTTTTTTTTTT
>NW_016811947.1:22410-30247 GCF_001698545.2 Rhinopithecus bieti
AGTCTCACTCTGTCGCCCAGGCTGGGGTGCAGTGGCGCGATCTCGGCTCACTGCAAGCTCCGCCTCCCGGGTTCACGCCATTCTTCTACCTCAGCCTCCCGAGTAGCTGGTACTACAGGCGCCCACCACTACACCCGGTTAATTTTTTGTATTTTTAGTAGAGACGGGGTTTCACTGTGTTAGCCAGGGTGTTCTCGATCTCCTGACCTCGTGATCCACCCACCTCGGCCTCCCAAAGTGTTGGGATTACAGGCGTGAGCCACCGCGCCCTGCCGTAGTACTTTTAAAAAGGGAAAAAAGGGCTGGACCTGGTGGCTCAGACCTGTAATCTCAGCACTCTGGGAGGCCGAGTTAGGCAAATTATTTGAGCCCAGGAGTTTGAGAGCAGCCTCGGCAACATGGCGAAACGCCATATCTACAGAAAAAAGACAAAAAATAGCCGAGTGTGGTGGCACGCTCCTATAGTCCCAGCTACTCAGAAGGCTGAGGTGTGAGGATCACTTGACCCCGGGAGAAGTCGAGGCTGCAGTGAGTCATGATTGCCACTGCACTCCAGCCTGAGTGACAGAGTTGAGACCCTATCTCAAAAAAAAAAAAAAAAAAAAAAAGTGAAAAAAGGAGTTAAATAGAATAGTATCTAAAATAGCAGTTAAGCAGTAGAGTGACGGTTGCATTTATTAAGGATTTAGTATAGTACCTAGCACATAATTTTTTATATGCACTTATCTCCTGTATACGTCACATAAACCCTGATAGGTAAGGTACTATTATTATTCTCACTTTACAAATGAAGAAGCTGGAACTTGGGGAAATTTTGTAACTTGCCTAAGTTCTCATATATAGTCAAAGTCCCCAGGCCTTTTAACCACTTTACTATGCTGAAAAAAAGTCAGAAGATGTAGCAAGAATATAAAGTTTTGAAATAAAGCCTTACGACACAGAAAGGAAAATGTTAGAAATTATACTTGGGTTTTAGGATTACATTCTCATGTGTGTTAGCAAGGAGGACGCTACTAGCTGAGTAAGAAATGATGTGTGCGCTTTATGACTATTATGTGAAAGGATAGTAACCATAGTAGAGGGCTACATTAATATATCTTTAGTTGTTGTAGATATTAATGGGAGAAAAGGATTTACAAGAGCTTTCATAAAACAATTTGATTCCTTCATGCCTCTAAAGCTGTTTTCCCATGAAACGTTAAAATTGTAAATAATGATTTATCCTACTGTGGGGGTCTTCAGAAACCTAACTCTTGGGGTTAGGTTTCTACTGGTGAGTGTGTGTTTAAAAGAGCTATTAGTAAAACGGCATATACATGATTCCATTGTTTTGTTTTAATTATTTTTGATTGATCCTGCTTTCTAAGCTCCAAATTAGAACAACCCCTTTAAACATTTATTAGGAAGAAGTAGCTGAACCAGTTTGACCTGACATTTGTAGACATCATCTTAGGGCTTTTCTCCCCTTAGAGGATAGTAACTTAGGACTGTATCAGTTATGTCTGGTAACTATATGCTATGTCTGTGATACTAGCATGCATTTCTATAAGGAAGGAAGAGATGGAGGGAGAGAGGAATTTGTTTTGAACACTGAAAATGTCTAGCCAGTGGATTATAATTACCATAATCACAGTTTTTGGCCTCTTGGATGAAAGAATGTTGTTAATGCCCATACTGCTAGCTAAGACAGTCATGTGCACACTGCATTATGATCCTATTTCCAATAGTTTAGGAAAATAGTTATAACAGGTTTCAGGCTTCTCTTTTGCAAAAAAAAAAAAAACTTTTATAGTGTTATGGTCTCAGAGGGAACCACTGAAGAAAATAATCATTAACATTTCCTCGAACACTAAATCCCCCGTTCTGCTCCTCCAATATCTAGTAGGCTGTCATCTGATATCAGCACTTATGTAATGTCACAATAGGTGGTGCCATAGTTCTATACTGCCTGACATTATAGGAAAAGATAAACTGTTATTTGACCAATTGAATAAAAAGAAGAAAAAATATAAAAAGTTTTCTGAACCCTGGTTTTAAGAAATTTATGAACAACTAAAAATTTCTAAAAGGACTGCATTTTTCCATTCTCTGTTAGTAAAATATCTCAGCTGCCTTTTGATTCTGCTAGCTGCGAGAATGGCAGAGTAGGGCCTGAATGGCAAATTATATTATTTGTAACATTAATGCCAACCTGTTTGGAGATTAATTACTATCTTTGTATTAAAGTACTGGTTGTGTTGGAATTGCTGCCTTTTTAAACTTCCCCCCAACCCTTGGTCATTTCTACTGACAATTTGCAGTAAAATAGCTGACAACTGCCTGTGATTAGTTTAGCCAGATGCTACTTGCTCTGGTAAATTCATTTTAAGCATTTGACAAGACTGCAAAGATTAGTGCCAGCTGAGTTTAAAATATTTTTACAGACGAATGATGTGTGAAAAGTCAGTTACTTTTCAGGTATATGATGACTATGTAAATTCACTGACAACATATCTTCTTTGGTGTTTATTTGTGAATCATTTATCTACTTTACAGAACAATTGGTAGAGTTATCCTTCACAGGTATGTTCAGAAGATGTCACCAAATGGAGTGCTTTCAAGTTCTTGTATGTTATTATGTTGTCCTATGAATTGCCTGTGCTCCAAGACTTACAGAATTGCAGGGTAAAGTTGGGAATCTCTGGAATAGAGAGTGAAAATAAAAGTGAGACATCTTTTCTTTAGCTACTTCTACCATTCAACATCAAGAAAGACACATTTTTCTTTGGAATGGCCATCAAATGCCTTAGTTACAGATAACATTGAACAATGATGAGTAGTTTATTGGTTTTTCACCTTTCCTTGTTCTTTGACCTCTTTTATTATTATATCTTTAGTCTTTCTCTTATGCCCTTTTAAAAGCATATATTATACTATAGAAATGTTTCCTATTAGTGATTAATGTGATAAATGTGATTAGTTGAATAAAGCAAATTTAAGATTCTAGATTTCATCTATTTCTTGGTATCCAGCAACACTGTCAAATACGGTTGTCCCTCAGTATCCACGAAGGATTGGTTTTAAGACCTCTGCAGATTCCAAGATTCATGGATGCTCAAGTTCTTTATTTAAAATGGTATAGTATTTGCATATAACCTATGCATATCCTCACATATACTTTAAATCATCTCTAAACTACTTATAATACCTAATACAATGTCAATACTATGTAAAGAGCTGTTGTACTTTATTGTTTAGGGAATAATGACAAGAAAAATAGCCTGTACATGTTCAGTACAGACACAACCATCCAATTCTTTTCCCCAATATTTTTGATTCGTGGTTGGTTGAATTTATGGATGTAGAACCCATGGATATGGAGGGTGGAGGGCCTACTGTATAGTTGTGTCTATAGGTTTTGAGTAGTTTCCTGTCCTTCACCCAGCTGGGTGTGACCTTGTCTATTAGAATCTTATATCATATACTGTTCCGGAATAAGCTCGAGATGCTATCTTTTCTAATATCATTTTACCAATGAGGAAACTGAAGTCCTACAATTTCAATAATTTATCAAATAGCACATAGCAAAAAAAGTGGTTTATATAGGATTGGACCCTAGTTTTCTTCACATTCCAGTGTTCTGTCCACTTTTTGGACTTTGTACATTTGAATTTCTTTATACTTTGCTTATTTTCTTTTTTTTTTTTTTCATTTTCAAGATGTATCACTTTATTTTCCAGCATGTGACAGTCACACAATTTCTGCAGTCAGCAACAAGGATTCCACGAGCTTTCCTGGAACCTACGGCCAGAAGAGTCCTGAGATTTCAAATATTAAGGCTTTCTCCACAGCCACAAGTCCCTTTGATGTTTCGGTTATTGAACACAAACTCACTGGATAATTTGTCTTCAACATAGTCCATTTCTGTTCCTAAAAGTGTTAGCTGTGCTTTCTTTTCAATGAATACTCTGACTCCATCTTGAATAACTTCTTCATCAGAATCTCCTTTTGTCTTTGTATATTCTAGAGTATAAGAAAGGCCATTACAGCCCCTGGTTCGGACACCAACTTTTACACCTACATGCTCAGGCTTATCTTTAAGAAGTTGTTTTATCTTGTTTACTGCTGAAGGTGTCAGGGTGAGGGCTGCCCGGGTGGGCTGCAGCTTCCTCTTGCTCACAGCCCGGACAGTTGCCCGGACTAAGGAAGCCGACATCTTCGCCGTCCCGGCGCCCCGGTGCCTCGGGCCGGAGGTCGGCCACCTCAGCCTCTCTCCATGGACACGGCGGGCGCATTCATACTTTGCTTATTTCAAATTCCTCACCAAACTTACTGACTTATCCTTCTTTCATCTCCCCCTCCCGTAAAGTCTTCCTTTTCCTTCATTACTGCATTTTGAATTCATGTAGAATCTGTAATTTTCCCTTGCAGTTTTATTTCAAAATTTGGTAATTTTTTCTGCATCTCTTTTTTGTTATAGCTCTGAAAAGCCTACTTGGAAAAAAAACAAAAAACAAAAAACACCCTGCTAATTGGCTTTTCTTCCTGGTCTATTGAATAAAGCACTAGATAGGGAATAAGAAAACCTTGATGCATTTTCTTACCTTGACCAGTGACATACACACTCTGTGCTCTAGTTTTCTATTAATATCAACAAAGTGGTATTTCTCTGTACTGCAGAGTTATCAACCTGATTTAATTAAAAAATCTAGATATGGGCCAGGCACAGTGGTTTGCCCCTGTAATCCCAGTACTCTGGGAGGCCAAGGAGGGTGGATCAGTTGATCCCAGGAGTTCAAGATGAGCCCGGGCAACATGACAAAACCCTGTTTCTACAAAAATACAAAAAAAAGTTAGCCAGGTGTGGTGGTGTGCGCCTTTAATCCCTATAATCCCAGCTGCTGGGGGTGGGGGGCCTTGAAGGGGATGCTGACACAGGAGGATCACTTGAGCCCTGGAGGTCAAGGCTGCAGTGAGCTATAATCACACCACTGCGTTCCAGCCTGGGTGATAGAACAAGACCCTCTCTCCAAAAAAAATCTAGATATATTTGGGACTTTCTCAGAGAATCATGCACAGAAAATAGAAAATGGTTTTACCATTTTAAGATATGGAAAGAAAAAAGATAATTGTTTTGATATTGATGGTTATTATTACTAGTTTTTAAAGACCAGTATACTCCTAGCTTTCCAAGACAGTGATGAAGCAATCCTGTACCTGTGACAGGTTTATATTTCTCTTTTTTTTTTTTTGAGATAGAGTCTCGCTATGTTGCCCAGGCTAGAGTGCAGTGGCGCAGTCTTGGCTCACTGCAAGCTCCATCTCCCAGGTTCAAGTGATTCTCCTGTCTCAGCCTCCTGAGTAGCTGGGATTACAGGCGCCCACCATCACGCCTGGCTAATTTTTGTATTTTTAGTAGAGACGAGGTTTCATCATGTTGGACAGGCTGGACAGGTCTATATTTCTTTTTGCCCTTATTTCACAACTGGTGTGGTCTGAATGTTCCCTAAAATTCATGTGTTGAAATGTAATCGTCAATGTGATAGTATTAAGAGGTAAGGCCTTTAGGAGACGATTAGGTCCTGAGGGCAGAGCCCTTATGGATGGGATTAGGACTCATAAAACAGTTGGAGGGAATGGGTTCATTTTCTTCCACTCTTCTGCTATGTGAGGATACAGATTTCATTCCTTCCATAGCACACAGCAATAAGCCACCATTTCTTGGAAGCAGAGTAGCCCTCACTAGACGTACAATCTGCTGGTGCCTTGATCTTTGACATCCCAGCCTCCAAAAGTGTGAGAAATGATTTTCTGTTGTTTATAAATTACCCAGTCTGTGGTATATTGTAATAGCAGCACAAAAATACTAAGACAACCATCCTATGCTTCAGATTAACCAGTATTTATCATATAACTTGTAAATTGATGTTAGTGGTGGTAATGGGATTACTAATGTGCATGTGGTACATGTTCATTGGTTCAATGTGAGGCTGTGATTCTATATTCTGAGTGTGCTTTTTTAATTACTTTAATTTCCGTGATATATGTACAGAACATGCAGGTTTGTTACATAGGTATGCGTGTGCCATGGTGGTTTGCTGCACCTATTAACCCGTCATCTAGGTTCCCTCCCCTCGCCTCCCCAACAAGCCTCGGTGTGTGTGTGATGTTCCCCTCCCTGTGTCCATGAGTCCTCATTGTTCAGCTCACACTTATGAGTGAGAACATGTGGTGTTTGGTTGTCTGTTCCTGTGTTAGTTTGCTGAGGATGATGGCTTCCAGCTTCATCCATGTCCCTGCAAAGGACATGATCTCATTCCTTTTTATGGCTGCATAGTATTCCATGATATGTACCACATTTTCTTTATCCAGTCTGTCATCAATGGGCATTTGGGTTGGTTCCATGTCTTTGCTATTGTGAATAATGCTGCAGTAAACATATGTGTGCATGTGTCTTTATGGTAGAATGATTTATATTCCTTTGGGTATATGCCTAGTGTATTAGTCCATTTTCATGCTGCTGATAAAGACATACCCAAGACTGGGAAGAAAAAGAGGTTTATTTGAACTTACAGTTCCACATGGCTGGGGAGGCCTCAGAATCATCGCAGGCACTTTTTACATGGTGTCAGCAAGAGAAAATGAGAGAGATATAAAAGTGGAAAACCCCTGATAAAACCAACAGATCTCGTGAGACTTATTCACTACCATGAGAACAGTATGGGGGAAACCACCCCCATGATTCAAATTATCTCCCACCAGGTCCCTCCCACAATACATGGGAATTATGGGACTAGAATTCAAGATGAGATTTAGGTGGGGACACAGAGCCAAACCATATCACCCAGTATTGGGATTGCTGGGTCAAATGGTATTTCTGGTTCTAGATCCTTTTGGAATCAGCACACTGTCTTTCACAATGGTTGAACTAATTTACATTCCCACCAACAGTGTAAAAGCATTCCTATTTCTCCATTGCCTGGTCAACATCTATTGTTTTGATTTGCATTCTCTAATTATCAGTGGTGTTGAGCTTTTTTCATGTTTGTTGGCCTCATAAATGTCTTCTTTTGAGAAAGTATCTGTTTGTATTCTTTGCCTACTTTTTGATGGGATTGTTTTTTTTTTCTTGTAAATTTGCTTAAGTTCCTTGTAGATTCTGGATATTAGACCTTTATCAGATGGGTAGAGTGCAAACATTTTCTCCCATTCCGTAGGTTGCCTATTCACTCTGATGCTAGTTTCTTTTGCTGTGCAGAAGCTCTTTAGTTTAATTAGATCCCCTTTGTCCACTTGGGCTTTTGTTGCCATTGCTTTTGGCATTTTGTCATGAAATTTTGCCCATACCTATGTCCTAAATGGTATTGCCTAGGTTTTCTCTAGGGTTTTTATGGTTTTAGGTTTTACATTTAAGTCTTTAATTCATCTTGAGTTAATTTTTGTATAAGGTGTAAGGAAGGGGTCCAATTTTAGTTTTCTGCATATGGCTAGCCAGTTTTCCAAGCACCATTTTTTAAATAGGGAATCATCTCTCCATTGCCTGTTTTTGTCAGGTTTGTTGAAGATCATATGGTTGTAAATGTGTGTTCTTATTTCTGAGGTCTGTGTTCTGTTCCATTGGTGTATATGTCTGCTTTGGTACCAGTACCATGTTGTTTTGGTTACTATAGCCTTGTAGTATAGTTTGAAGTAAGGTAGCGTGATGCCTACAGCTTTGTTCTTTTTGCTTAGGATTGTCTTAGCTATATGGGCTATTTTTTGGTTCCATATGAAATTTAAAGTAGTTTTTTCTAATTCTGTGAAGAATGTCAATGGTAGTTTGATTCTTTTTTTTTTTTTTTTTTTTTTTTGGTGATAT
>NW_016811947.1:30525-33794 GCF_001698545.2 Rhinopithecus bieti
TTTTTTTTTTTTTTTTTGGTGACATGGATTCTTGCTCTGTTGCTCAGACTGGAGTGCAATGGTGTGATCTCGACTTACCACATTCTCTGCCTCCCAGGTTTAAGCAATTCCCCTGTCTCAACCTACCGAGTAGCTGGGCTTACAGGTGTGTGCCACCATGCCTGGCTAATTTTTGTACTTTTAGTAGAGATGGATTTTTGACATGTTGGCCAGGCTAGTCTCGAACTCCTGACCTCAACTGATCCACTGGCCTTGGCCTTCCAAGGTACTGGGATTACAGTCATGAACCACCGTGCTAAATATGTATCTAAGATGACATGAGTGTGTGTTTTTAACAAAGGCCTTCCTTGCCACATCCTCATTCCAGTCCTAGTTTAGTTAATGTGACAATAGTAGTCTTTCGCAAGATAAAGATTATAAGTAGATAACCATTTTAGCATTTGATGTACTTTACAGATTTCAACCAATAATGTGCTATAAATTTTGTTTTTATAATAAGATCATGGTGTGTTAATAGATCATGTTCTGTAGGATAGTTATAGAAAGTTTACAAGTACTCTTTTAAGGCCATGATTCATTAGCCATTTGCTTAGCCTCTCACTATTTGCTGTAATTTGTCAGTATCCTTCACAATAAAATAGATTTTGAAATACCTTGGGGGTTCAGTGAAGGTTAGGACAAGTTAAGGATCCAGGTAAAGCTTCAGAGAGGTGATGGAATCCCCTATATGAGATTCCAGTAGATTAAGATCTTAGTATGGCTTGTGGGGGCTAGGGAAGATAGGAGGAAGAGAAGAGGTTGGAATTCTAGGTAGAATAAAACAAACCGAGATATAAGGTAAAGAAAGTACAGAGTAAAGTACAGAGCAAATTTGAGGAGCAATAAGTAGTCCATCTTGGCTGAAGCATAGGATATGTGTATAGTACTGAGAGAAATCCTGTGGTGGAAGAAGTTTGAGACTATATCATAATGGCCTTGAATGCCATGTTAAGGATTTTCAATTTTATTTATAAGGCTGAGGGGAGGTGATTGAAGAATTTTGAGTACCAGAGGAATATTATCAAGAGGTTGTTTTGTGATGATTGATAGGACAGATATTAATAAAATGGACAGAGTAAAAATTGAAGGTGGAACTTATTATTGGGTTACTGCAGTGGTCCATGAAAGAAGAACCTAAACCAGAGTAGATGCAACTGACATTAGGAAGAATGACTCAACAGTAATTTATATTTTTATGTGGCCAGGATATGATCAAAGACAATTCTGAGCCTGAATAACTTGCTGAATAGGGATGCATTTTTTGCCTTTTTTAAAAGGAGGAGAGCAGTAGGTTCAGAGAAAGGCTCCTGGCTTGGGGAGAAATTATTTTGAACTTCTCTGGTTTGAAGTATACATTGAGTATATAGCTAGTGTTGCTTAATAAGGAGATGAACATATGGTGCTAGAATTAGAAGAAGAGTGGTTATCAGTAATTATCTATTTTTGCAACTATATCTACAAAGATAATAATTAAAATGATGAGATTAAAAGAGATCACTAGGGCAGAGAGTATAAGAAAGGAAGAAAGACAAGGAAAGAACTTTGGTGAATACCTCATTTAAATATAGAAATAAGAGTTATCAGATAAGCTGGGTGGGGCATTCATGCCAAAGCAGTGTTTAGAAAACTTATGGAAGAGAAAATTTCAGGAAAGAAAGAGTTCATTAACAATCTAAGTTTTAAAAAACTTTTGTGGATTTGTTTTTATTGGGGTATAAGACATGGATTGGAAAATGTCAGTTTGGGGCATGCCCTTATCCCCAGGAAATATCTATTCTCATCTTCCCGGGACGATTTTTGGAACTTTTTCTCTTTATTGGAGCTGCTCTTGCTGCCAGCACAAGTTCACTGCTGACTGGCTCCTCCTTGGAAGANGTTTTACAGCTATCATTTAAAAAGCCATGTACTCATTAAGATAAATATGTGCAGCATGAACAACAAAAAAATGAGAGAGAAAATGGACATTATTTGTATTTTGTAGGCTCTCTGATATGGAACTGAATGCACTAATCTTCAAATACTAATGAGCAGCAAAAAGCAATTTGCCAATGCACAATTAACTTCTGACTGGCTTCTGTTGATTTGTAGTGCTATAACCCCCACACCAGGTGAAACTTCCCATTTTTTGAGATTTTATTTGACCAATATTTATAATTGTGGCCAAATAATGAGATGATTATTATGAAAAAATGTTATGTTGGAGTAAATCATACTTACATGGAGCTCTTATTATAGTTTCTCTGTTGAATTGGCTGCCACCAGGGCCTTGGGCTTTTATTTTCCTCTTTCCCCTTCTGCTCTTCTTGCCTTTTCCCATCATTGAAGAAACAAGGGCCTCCTTCTCAATTCTCAATTTGGAAACCTGCTGGCACCTTGTCTTAGTTACAAACACTGTGTTTTATCTCATGTGGTTATGTTCGTCACTTATCTCTTCTTTCTCTTCACTTTCATTCTATTACTGTGTCATGTCATTTATATGTATGTATGTGTAGATACATATACATGCATATATATTTACACTCAGGCATATATGAATCTCCATGCATGCATACATATCACGCAGTTGTGGGCGGAGGGAGGTCATAAAGCATAAAGTTTACCTGTTTTGCTCATGGTTTATTGAGGCAGATTTTGTCCCTTAGCTCAGATGAGAAAATCCCTACTCTTCAGTCATAAGCTGAAATTCTCAATCCAGCCAGATATTTTGCACATGTGCCTCTGGTGCCTAGGGAGATTGAGTTAAAGCATGTATGGGTCAGTGAGACCAATCATTGTGATTGTGATTGGCAAATGAACTCAAAACACTATCTTATTAATGTTAAGGCAGTTAGGAATTTTGTTTCCACGACATCCAAACTAATACTCTGAATGAGTAGCAGATTAGAATATGGTGGAAAACTTTGAGATTGTGATTCTCAAATAATTTAGGCTAATGCTTGTTTCATAGAATTATGAAATCTTGTTTATTGTAAGGAACCTTAGAAGATCATCTAGTTTAATCTCTTCTTCTAATGCAGCGGTATGCTGTATAACACCCCTGAGAGGTAAATGTCCAGTGACATGGAATTCCTTACTTTGTCTGGGCTTGTGCTGCATTAAAAATATATTCTTCATACTTGGCTGGATGCGATGACTCATGCATGAAATCCCAGCACTTTGGGAGGCCGTGGCAGGTGGATCATTTGAGGTCAGGAATTCGAGACCAGCCTGACCAACATGTGAATCCCTGT
>NW_016811948.1:0-1486 GCF_001698545.2 Rhinopithecus bieti
AAATCAAAAACTTAGCTGGGTGTGGTGCTGCATGCCTATTGTCCCAGCTACTTGGGAGACTGAGGCTGTAGGATTGCTTGAATCCAGAAATTTGAGGCTGAAGTGAGCTACTATCACACCACCACACTCCGGCCTTGTGACACGGATACAGCCTTGTCTGTATCAAAAAAAAAAAAAAAAAAAAAAAAAAACCACGCACGGGGCCCATGCCTGAAATCCCCCCCCTTTGGGGGGAAAAGGCGGGGGGACCCCCCCGGGGGGGGGGGCCCCCCCGGGAAAAAAAAAAAAACCCCCTCAAAAAAAAAAAAAAAAAAAAAAAAAAAATTCACTAGTGAGATTCAACAGCAGATTTGAACAAGCAGAAAAAAAGAATCAGTGAACTCAGATAGGTCATTGGAAATTATTGAGTCACAGGAGCAAAAACAACACAAGAAGAAAAGTGAAGAAAGCTTAATGAAACACCATCAACTGGACCAATTATGCATTATAAGAGTTCCAGAGGAGAAGAGAGAGAAAGAAATGGGAACAGAACTTATTTGAGGAAATAATAGCTGGAAATTTCCCAAATCTGAGGAAATGTGCATCCAAATTCAAGAAGCTGAAAGGAATCCCACTAAGATGAGCCCAAAGCGGCCTACACCAAGACACATTATAATCAAACTGTCAAAATCAAAGACAAAGAGAGTATCTTGAAAGCAGCAAGAGAAAAGTAATTCATCATGTACAAGGGAATTCCCAGATTATCAGCAGATTTCTCAGTAGAAAGACTGGAGGCCAGAAGAGAACAAGATGACATATTCAAAGTACTGAAAAAAAACTCCCAACCAAGAATTCTATACTAGGAAAAATCATCCTTCAAAAACACAGGAGAGAAATAAAGACCTTTTGGATAAGCAAAAGCGGAGGAATTTCATCACTACTACAACTGCCTTACACATAATAGGCATTCCTTCAAGCAGAAGCTCAAGGACACTAGACAGCAACACAACAGCATAAGAAAAAATAAACTCTCTAGTAAAGATAAATATATAGACAAACAAAAAAATCCTTTAATAATGCGATGGTGGTATATAAATCACTTTTAATTCTAGTACACACTTTAAAAGATAAAAACATAAAACTAACTACAAAAGAATACTAATGGATCAAAAAATGTAATTTGTGGCTGGGTACTATGCCTATAATTCCAGCACTTTGAGAGGCCTAGGTGGGTGAATCATTGAGCCTCAGGAGTTTGAGACCAGCCTGAGCAATATGGTAAAACTCTGTCTCACAAAAAAAATACAAAAATTAGCCAGGCATGGTGGCCCATGCCTATAGTTCAAGCTACTTGGGAGGCTGAGGTGGGCGGATCACCTGAGCCCAGGGAAGTTGTGGTTGCAGTGAGCTGTGATTGTGCCACTCCATTCCAACCTGAGTGACACAGTGAGACCCTGTCTCAAAAAAGAAATAATGTTCTTTGTGACACTGATAATAAAAGTGGTGG
>NW_016811949.1:0-406 GCF_001698545.2 Rhinopithecus bieti
AGTGAGCTGAGATCCAGCCACTGCACTCCAGCCTGGGCGACAGAGCGAGACTCCGTCTCAAAAACAAAAAAAAAGTTCAAGACCAGCCTGGCCGACAGGGTGAAACCCCATCTCTACTAAAAATACAAAGTTTAGTCAGGCGTGGTGGCGGGCCTCTGTAATCCCAGCTACTTGGGAGGCTGAGGCAGGAGAATCGCTTGAACCCAGGAGATGGAGGTTGCAGTGAACTGAGATCGCCCCAGTGTACTCCAGCCTGGATGACAGAGCTAGACTCCGTCTAAAAAAAGAAAGAAATTGGGCTGGGCGCAGTAGCTCATGTCTGTAATCCCAGCACTTTGGGAGGCCAAGGCGGGCGGATCACGAGGTCAGCAGTTCGAGACCAGCGTGGCCAACATGGTGAAACCCC
>NW_016811950.1:0-26263 GCF_001698545.2 Rhinopithecus bieti
TGATAACAAAACTACATCATATTCATTAAACCAGAAAGAAAACAAAAATCTGCCAGCCCTTGTAGACAGAGATGCCATTCTGAATGTGCCACAAGGCCATGGCTATGTGCTAAAGCCAGGCTACACAGAACCCAGATGCCCAACAAGGGTGTTTATTAACAACTTAGTTCTCTGTCAACGAGTGCAATTCAGTTCACAACCAATCATCATGATTCTTTCTACCAAAACTACTCTCATGAATTCCTAAGCCTGCAAGTATTGCGGTATGCATACATGTGTTTGATTTCAGCCTCCACAGGAGAATTAACAGAATGAAAAGTAGAAATTGGCTTTACAGTCAGCACAGCCCAACATAAAGGGTCAGGAGAGTAATGAGCAGTATTGAATTAACTTGAAAGTGTAAGAGAAAAATGCCTGTGTTGAAGTATAGTCATACGCCTTATCAAGAGTGTCCCAGTATCTTTGGTAATAATTTTAAAGTAGCTGTAATTTTACTTAAATGTATCATTTGGAAATCACAACCTCCAGTGACCACTGCTATTTT
Organism: Rhinopithecus bieti; assembly: GCF_001698545.2. Classification (NCBI taxonomy): domain Eukaryota; kingdom Metazoa; phylum Chordata; class Mammalia; order Primates; family Cercopithecidae; genus Rhinopithecus; species Rhinopithecus bieti. The sequence continues at coordinate 545 of NW_016811950.1, forward strand.
AGAGAATCAGACCAGTTTTTTAAAAAATGGATGAGGAAGTGTGCCAGTCAGTAAAACCATACCATAGTGACCACTTAGATTTTAATTTAACCTATTTTAAGATTCTTAGAAAGTTTAAACCTCTCATCTCTGTCATTATGATGGATTTCTGTGTCATTGCTACAGGGCAAAATCATTTGAAGGAGAGCTCTGAAGTGCACACTAAGGACGGAATTACCTGGGCTTCAGCTCTATTTTTCCTGATATGTGAATTCTTTTCAAGGATACTACACAAGTGGTATTTCAAATCCCTCTAGCAACATCCACTGAAATCATCTCGGGGCAGACAGAATATGGTAGATTTATGAATATTCATAACAGCACATGGCCCATTATGGTTCAATGTGCTGTGCAAAATACAGCTGCTTTGCTCCAAAACCACCAGGAGAGCAGAGGGTACTTGTTTTAAGTGGTCCCCAAGGTCAAAACTAGTTAGCAATTTCATAGTTAGAAAATTATCCATCTAGCCATACATGTTAAAAGCAGGGTTTCCTTTAAAGTATTCAGGGATATATAAACCAGCCTCTCTCTTTTCTGCTAACCGTAAACGATTTGAAGACTGATGAAAACAAAAATAGACTCTGTAGGAAATGTAGTTCCCTTTATGTTCTTTATTTTTCTGTCCTATGTTCATTTTTGATGAATATTTATACCATGAAGGTTCAGTGATCTTAGAATAGAAAAGATGCAATCTGTCAGCAATCTATTATTAACACTGAAATCCAATCTTATGTCAGGGTACAGTGTTACTGAGTGGAAATTTCATTAAACTAAGAAACAGACGGTCTCCTTATAGTTGACATTTTTGCTTATGTTTAAGAAGGCTACCTTTTCATTTTTAATATGAAACCAAATAATGATGGCCCATTCTTAACTTTTAAAAAGAGGCAGAGTCAAGAGATTGAGAATATAAGCCACAAACTGTGAGAAAGTATTTGCAAAAGACACATCTGATAAAGGACTGCTATTCAAAATATACAACACACTCTTAAAACTCTATGCTAAATAAATGAACAACCCGATTTTTAAAAAAATGGGCAAAAGATCTTAATACACATTACACCCAAGATATACAGGTGGCAAGTAAGCATATGAAAAAAGTCCAACATTGTATATCATTTAATAAAATGCAAATTAAAACAAAATACATCTTGTTAGAATGGCCAAAGTCCAGAACACTGAGAACCCCAAATGCTGGTGAAGACATGGAACAACAGAAACTCTCATTGATTCCTGGTGGAAGTGCAAAGTGGTAGAGCCATGTTGAAAGGTAGTTTAATACTTTCTTACAAAACTAAACATCGTCAGTTTATGATCCAGCAATCATACTCCTAGTTATTTACACAAACATATTGAAAACATATGCCTACATAAAATCATGCACATGGATACTTATAACAGTTTTATCCATATTTGCCAAAACTTGGAAATAATCAAGATGTCCTTCAGTAGAGGAGGGACACATCCAAACAATGGAATGTTATTCAACACTAAAAAGAAACAAGCTACCAAGCCATGAAATGAAATGGAGACAACTTCTACGAAGTTAAAGAAGCCAATCTGAAAAATACTACATACTGTATGATTTCAACTATATGACATCCTGGGAAAAGCAAAACTATGGAAAAAGAAGATTAGTGGCTGTCAGGGGCTGAGGGGAGGAAAGAATTAACAGGAAGGGCACAGTGGATTTCCAGGACAGTAAAATTATTCTGTGTGATATCATAATGGTACATACATGTCATGATACACTTGTCCAAGCTCATGGAATGTGCAATGCCAACAGTGAATCTTAATGCAAACACCAGTCTGGGTGACAGAGCAAGACTCAGTCTCAAAAAATAAAAAAATAAAAGTAATAATTCTCAGTAAATATATACATCCTGTACATGTATATATTTCTTAAGTAGTTTCAGCTTTAAAGATGGTTTGTAAACATAACAACTTTATTTTGGGTGATAATGATGTTCCATGGCACGTTCACTGATTGTAGCAAATGTACAACTCTGGTGTGGGATGCTGGTAAAGGGAGAGTTTATGTGGGGATAGGGAGATAGGGTGTATGTTGGAACTCTTTTTGTGTTCAATTTTGCTTTGAAACAAAATAATGTTAAAAATAAAATTCATTAATTCAAAAGGCAGGAAGCATGAAACATTCTGTATAAAAAGAGAATAATAGTGGACTGGGGGTGGTGTCTCACTCCTGGAGACCCAGCACTTTGGGAGGCTGATGCAGGTGGATCACTTGAGATCAGGAGTTTGAGACCAGCCTGGCCAACTTAGTGAAACCCAGTCTCTACTAAAAATACAAAAATTAGCTGAGTGTGGCAGCACATGCCTGTAATCCCAGCCACTTGGGAGCTGAGGCACGAGAATCGCTTGAACCCAGGAGGCAGAGACTGCAGTGAGCCGAGATGAGATGGTACCACCGCACTCTAGCCTGGGTGACAGAGCAAGACTGGGTCTTGATAAAAATAAAAAAAAGTAACGATTCTCAGTGAATATATTATATACATTATATACATCCTGGACATGCATATATTTTTATCAGTGGTTTTAGCTTTAAAGATGGTTTGTAAACATAAAAATTTTCTATTCATCTTCATTGTGAGCAACCTATGCGTGAAGTTCTGCCTAACATTAAGATACATTACGCACTCTAAAGTTTATTTAAAAACAACCTTTTTTTTTTTTTTTGAGACGGAGTGTCGCTCTGTCGCCCAGGCTGGAGTGCAGTGGCATAATATCGGCTTAGTGCAACCTCCGTCTCCCGGGTTCACACCATTCTCCTGCCTCAGCCTGCTGAGTAGCTGGGACTACAGGCGCCCACGCCCGGCTAATTTTTTGTGTTTTTAGTAGAGACGGGGTTTGTGTTAGCCAGGATGGTCTCAATCTCCTGACCTCGTGATCCGCCCGCCTCGGCCTCCCAAAGTGCTGGGATTACAGGCGTGAGCCACCGCACCAGGCCAATCATTTCTTTGAAGGAAAAAAACTTCCTTATTACTTTGTGTAATATCTGCAATTAAAATAGTCAATTTCCCATAAATGAGAATTTGAACAATATGACATTTTTGTTTATTTTCTATTTTTCTTGTTTGGGTAGTAAGTTTCTCATGACACATTACTTATAAGTAAGTTGGATTCCAAAGATAAAAAACTGACATGAAATCTTCCTGTAGGGAGAAGAAAAAGAAGCCCAAATTGTCAATCTTCTTATCAGTCTTCTAGTAAGAAAATGATTGAAGGTGGTAACAGAAAAAAGAATCTTGGGAGGGAAACTGAAAATATTACCTGCGTTATGCTCTTAGTCAAAATTCAGAATTTCAGCAGCATGCTAATCCCTATAGATTTTTCAGTTTGGGCAAAAGTGAGAATGATCTCATCTTTAACAATGTTCAGAAATGTCACAAGACTACTTTCATTCAAAATCTACTTTCCAATTGTCTCTAAATGGTTTCCAAAAATTCTGTCAGCTGTTAAGAGTGACTCTTAAATACACAGAGCTTTAAAAACATAACTGTCTCCTTAAATTATTTGCTCTTGATTTGACATTCCGAGTGTCAACATGATTTAACTTAACATAAATTACCAGAAATATTCTTATGTTTACTTGGTTATTTACACATTAATGAAGTGACACAAAAAATAATTGTTTTTAATGAATCTTTGTGAACACACACTACTCCAAAAGGATATTGACCTTCCCGTTGCTATCTAGGATGACATCCGCAATAAGGATTTGGGGAATGGCCATTTCCTCAAAATCTGGCTGACCTTAATGTACCTTCAGATATTTTATGTCAGATAATAAGAGCCAAGGTATGGTGGCAGCATTTCTAATATGTTGGTTAAGAAAGTTGATTGGTCTGCTTTGCCAGTACGAGAATCTCATTTTGGGGAGTGGAGCACTGAAAAAGCAAAACAAATCTGGACTCTAGGAACTAGGAAGACTTTATTATTGTAACGAAGCCAACACAGGAAATGTGTTACCTTAATCCTGCTGAGGTTAAACGCTTCTAACAAACTGTATTTAGTTCAGCAAAACATCTTCACGGAAAATATTTTATAGTCATTTCCTAATTGCGCCTCTTCTCATCCATTAGATAGATGAAGTTAACATGTAATTAATTTAATGAATTAAAACCAATACCAGTAAAATACCAATAATCTATATGAGGGAGATAAAAAAGTAGATAGTAAAGTTCATTTGTAAAAACAGGTAAGAATAGCTCAGAAAACACTGGAAAAGAAATCCGTGAAGGGCCCTAAAAGGTAAAAACAAATCAATATATATAATAAAATTAGTGTGGGATTGTTACAGAAATAAACAGACCAGTGAAATAGAATGGGAAGTCTGTAAATAGACTCATGTGCATATGTTCTTTTGTATAAAGGATAAGTGACACTTCAAATCACTAAGGTAAAGAGGAGCTTTTAATGAAGTGTGCTGGAGCAACTGGGTGGCCATTTAGAAATGATAAAGTTAGATATACATCTAACATCACACACAACAATACACTTCAAATGGATTAGGCATATAAATGTAAAAATGAAATCATGCAAGTGTTAGGAGAAGAGATAGGTAGATTTGTCTTTGAAGTTAGTGTAGGAAAAGTGTTCCTAAGGATACGTCAAACACAGAAACAATCAAACAGAAGATTAATATATCTGATTACACACGTCTTTTAAAAGTGCATGCCAAAAATGCCACAAGAGCAGTCAGTCAGAAGATAACTGAATAACAGGGAGAAAATATCTGTAACATATACCATGGTTGAAGAGCTAATATCCCCACTATGTACGGAATTCCTAAAAGCTAAGGGACAGAGTAGTAAAGTTTAGAGAGAAAAAAATGGAAAACCAAACATGATCCGACAATTTATAAATTAATATTTTAAAATGAACTTCAAAGAGGTAAAAAAGTAAAAAATCATGGTTAGGGAAATGTTATTTAAAACATAACTAAGATACTGTTTTCTATTTATTATACAGGCAAAAATTTAAAGTGTCCTAGTTGCTGAGTCTGGAGAAACAGACCCTCTCACATATTGCTGGTAGAAATTATCAGTCTAAAAGTGTTGAAGGGACATTTTGCATGCATACATGCATGCATACACACACACACACACACACACAGAGAGAGAGAGAGAGAGAGAGAGACACTTCTCTCTCCTAAGATAATAGATTAGAAAGATAGATAGATAGATAGACAGATAGATAGATAGATAGATAGATAGATAGATAGATAGATAGATAGATAGATAGATAAATAGATAGATCTCCATTCTGGCTTTCTGACCTGGAATCCCACTTCCAGTAATCTACTTTAAAAGCATATCCCAATAATATGGAAATATATATGCATAAAATGATTTGTGTTTTATTTGCAATCACAAAATATTAGAGGCAACGCAAATGACCATACTTATGAAAGTGGTTGAATAAATTATGGCACATCTACATCAAAGAGTTTTTGGCAATGTTAAACAAGAATGAGGGCAGGCTCTATGGACTGATCTGAGTTCATGTGTAGGATATACTATTAAGTGAAAAAAGTAAAGTACAAAAGAATGTTTGCAGTATGCTACCTCTCATGTAAAAAAGGAGTTTACATATGTTTATGGTTCAGTTTATGTGAAGTGTCTAAATTAATCAAATTTATAGACCTAAAGTAGATTTGTAGCTACCTAGAGTTGGAGATGAGGGGATGGGGAGTGACTGTTAAATGGATACAAGGCCAAGGCCATTCTGGGGGAAGATGAAAGTGTTATAATTAGATCATGGTAACGCTTGCACAACTCTGTGAATACACCAAAACCTACTGAATTGTATAGAATTTGCAGAGGTAGGACAGGCGCGGTGGCTCACGCCTGTAATCCCAGCACTTTGGGAGGCTGAGGCAGGCAGATCACCTGAGGTCAGGAGTTTCAGATTAGCCTGAGGAACACGGTGAAACCCCGTCTCTACTAAAAATATAAAATTAGTTGGGTGTGGTGGTGCACGCCTGTAATCCCAGCTACTCGGGAGGCTGAGGCAGGAGAATCACTTGAACCTGGGAGGCAGAGGTTGCAGTGAGCCAGGATCGTGCCATTGCACTCCAGCCTGGGTAACAAGAGTGGAACTCCATTTCAAAAAATTAAAAATAAATAAATAGAATTTGGAGAAGAAAAGTTCACGACATGTAGATCATATAGTACTAATAAAGGTATTAAAATTTAGAAAAAGAAAGCAGAGGACTTAAGAAAACATACATGTATCTGATCATTTGTACCAAAGGAACACAGGGAGAATAAATCAGACTTTAATGAGATTGGTTACCTATTGATGGGGTGGAGATATATGAGAAGAACGAAAAGAAAAGAAGAAATGAATATATGATAGTTGGAATGAAAAGAAAACGTATCACACTTTTCTGAATATACCTGGGATATAATTTGAATATTTGTCCTCACCCAAATGTCATGTTGAATTGTAATCCCCAATGCTGGAAGTAGAACCTATTGGGAGGTGTTTGGATCATGAAGGTGGATCCCTCATGGCATGGTGCTGTCTTTGTGATAGTGACTGAGTTCTCGTAAGATCTGGTGGTTTAATAAGTGTGTGGCACCTCCCTCCCAACCACACTCTCTCCTGCTTTTGCTTTTTCCATGTCACATGCCTGTTCACGCTTTGCCTTTGGCCATGATTATAAGTCTTGTGAGGCCTCCCACAAGCAGATGCTTTCAGTGGGATCTGTAGAACCATGAGTCAATTAAACCTCCTTTCTTCTAAATTACCCAGTCTCAGCCATTTCTTTCTAGCAAGGTGAGAATAGACTAATACAATGTGTTTGTATAGTTTTGACTTTTAGAACTATATTACTGGTTCACATACTTGAAAGATCAATAAATAAAATCAACCACAATGCATGGGGAATAAAAAATTAAATACAAATATTTTAAAATGAAACTAGCTATATTACAAATGAAAAACATAAGCACATACATATTTAGGAAAAGAGTGAACTAACCTAAATAAGTTCAGGAAGCAGTACTTTTTGCTGGATATCATAATGTCAAAGACAAAAATGACTGTAAATAAATATCGAGCTCTAGTGAGTAAAGTTGTTTCTCACAGGGTTATGTGTAGGTGATTCTGAAATCACATGTACATTAGGATTAGTCAAATAGGTTAATGTATTGCAGATAATGAGAGCTAGGTGTCTCAATAGTGAAGAAATAAATTTAAAAAAGGGAAAGTCAAAAGAAACACTATTTTGGTGGATTATAAGAGGAGTTGTCGGTATGAACTCTTGGTTTTAAAAATACAGAGAAATACATAGATAAGGAAATAAATATAGCTGTGTAGAAACACATGGATTAGTATCTCTATCTAGCAACATATGGATTAGTATCTTTATCTATCTATCTATCTGTCTACCTACACACCTACCTGTAATCTATTTCGTGGCTCTGTCTGCTGAAAGGGCCTAGGAGCAATGATATCCCAGAAGCAATGAAGACACCAAACACAGAGCACTTGGTTTATAGTTATCATTCCCCAATTCAAAACAAACAAACACCATTAAGCTTGAGCTTCTTGGAGAAGTGGTTGTTCAAGATGTAGGGTTAGGAAAATACCAGATGAGCCTCGAAATTAAGCGCTCATAAAAGGTAAGGAAATGTCAAAAGGACATAGGGGCCAAGTTGACAGAGATTCCATTGGTCAAACCAGGCACACTCTGATCAGCAAAATAAATAATGACAGTATTGGATTATAACTCATAAAATAAATGTCCATGAGTTGGTTATAACTTGAATACATAATGGAATAGATGAGTTATTCTTCCTGCAAAAGAATTCTAATACATATAGAAAGCAAAAGGGAGACACAAAAATCATAATTAAGTAATCATTAATGCAGACAAGGTTCATTGATAGATGCTAATGTGACTTAACAGAAGTTTGAGCAGAAGCAAGATATTTGAGTAGTCTCAAAGTATCTATCTCAAGACATTTATTAATTACACAAGGACAAAAATAGTAATTTTATAGTAGAGAAATGTAGCCAACAAAACTGTAAGGAAGTAACGACGCTTAATATCACCAGTCATAAAACATCCATATTTTGTAATTTCTAATATGATACACCGAAAAGGTAACACTTCGGTGATATTCTCACATCCTCACTCCAACAATAAGTAAATAAATAAAAGCAAAGAACATAAACTTAATATAATCAACAGAAAACATCAGAGAAGCCCAAATTGAGAGACATAGTTTACAAAATAACGAAACAGTATTCATAAAATCAGTCAAGCCATAAAAAGACAAGAAAAAAACTGGAGATGATGCCATCAATTGGAGAAGACTGAGACACAACTAAACACAACATGGGGTATTGATTTATATCCTAGAAAAAAGAGAGACCCTTAGAGGGAAAAGTGAAAGTCAAATAAGGCATGTCACTTGGTCAATAGTGTAGTACCTATTTAATTTTGCTAAATGTATTTTGGTTTTGTAAATTGCTATCATTAGGAGCAGCTAGGTTAAGGGTATACATGAATTCTCTTTACTAACTTTGCAACTTTTCTGTAAATATAAAATTATTTCAAAGTAATAAGTAAAAAATAATACGGGGTACTTTTTTACTTTACATTTTGAAGATTTAAAAATTGGGAAAATAAAAGGGAATGCATGCTGTCCAAGCTAAAAGAGTTATTCATCCGTGATTGAAAACTCAAAAGCCTGATTTCAGAAACCATTGTCCTAAAACATTCACACAATATTTAGGATAATGAAGGGATTTATCAATTAAAACACCTGAAAACTACACAGAAATTTTATATTAACCGGAGAGCAGTTTTCACTGGGTGTCAGCACTCACTCACAGTGTATGCAAATGCAGTGGGACGATTTGTGGTGCCCCAAAATTACTTGAAACATTGACAGTGGGAGAGGGTCAGGCATGCGAATAGCTCTTCACTGCACAGAAAGATGTGCGTAACAACAAGCAGCGTATCTAAAGACCAATTGTGTAATCACCAACTGAGAAACACTAAAGAACCGAGAGAGGTATTCTAAGTCTAAAGAAGTAGATTTTATCACTACTTTGCCTTGTGTATTAGATCGAGAAAGACAAATATGTGTAGTGTTTCTAAAGGTAGAATACCAAGGTGCGATCTTCTTGCCTAACTTTAGAGTTAATTGTCAGATGCCAAAGTTGGAAGTCTAAAATTTGTATTCAATTTAGATACATGTTATGAGACAGTATTGTCAATTAATTATTCCTTAATATTTAATGAAATGATAGGCGATACTTTCATTTGGCCCATATTCTCCTGTTAAAATCAGACATCTATAACTGAAACAGATCCTGAACCTAAATTTTGATTATTTAACCTAAATATGTTTCCCGATAGGAAAACGTTACTTTCCCTTTTCATCCTATAGCACGTGGAAAAAGCACTACATTACCCTGAGAAAAGACATGAAAAGGAACTCAGGGTCCCTTGGTGATTCAGAATGTTATCTTCATGCAATCAGATTCCTTCACAGGGCTGCTGCCTGTAGGCTTCTCTGTCAGTTCCCATTATTAGTATCTCCTACATCCCTTGTAGACTCTTCCCTCAACAGTGATAACTTGTTTTGGCAGTAGTCCTATCAACAGCTAGTCGCACAGGAAATACCCTCTTCAACTGAAATGCCTTCCATTCACGACAACTCTTAGTTTTAGCATTCTGTTCTATACATAATGAATATAGCTTACCCCAGTTATCACTCCAACCAGCATGTGCAATAATCCCCAGTCTCTCACCTCCTTACACTTGTGTCATTTCTTTCAGTTAACACTTGCTACTCAAAATGGGACCTGCAGAGCCTTTTAGAAATGCTGAATCTCAGGCTCTACACTAGACCTACCGAATCAGACACTGCACTTTAGCAAGATCCCCAGGTGACTGATTTGACCATTAGTTTAAGATGCACCGACCTAAGTCAATCAGCGCCGCAGTTTCAGTGCCATATTTAAAGGCCAGCTCATATCGGGGTCCCTGAGGAGTTTTTCAGTGACAGCCTGCTGCAAAACTCTTCTACAAACCGTGCAGAAAGACTTTAGATGAGCAAGATATTCAATGCAAAGTCCGACGAAAATAACTTACATGTCATTTAAAATTGCTTTTAAGCCGTTATAAAATATTTATGATGTCACTTCTTATAAAAAAAAAAATTCTGAAAGGTGTCATTACAAAATGTAGTTGCTTGCACTAGACTCTAAGCTCTTTCAGGACCAAAGCACAGGGGTTATGAAACAATTGGACAGAACATATTGATTTGGGGATACAGTCAAAGATTTTGTTATATATCGCTTCCACTTTTTGAAAATGTTTTAATACTGGTGGGCATTTGGAAAACACTTTCAAAAACTCACCTCATTCAATTACTAATTTAATGTATGCAATAGGTTTACTTCCAGGCAGCCATACTTTTATTATCTCCTTAAAATATCATTGTATATTATCCATAATTGACTCTTCTCATAGACATACTTTAAATCTTTAACATTGTGACATTCAATTACACTCTATCCAATCAGAATAATAATTAGGATTTGACCTTAAGGAATTTACACTTTTGTGAAGAACACCTAAATATAAGCAAATAATTGTACTAAATAGAAAAAATACAGAGGTGCAAGAAAAAATGGAACACATAGGCAATTATGCATTCACAAAAATTCCATGCAAATGTGTTCCTTTTTATTATTTTAGTAAAATTTACTATTTTTAACTATACTATTTAGTGTTTAGTATAGTCATACGCTTGTGCTACTATCATCATCGTTTGTCTCCACAACTCTTCATCTTGCATAACTAAAACTATACCCATTATAAAACTATTCCTCATTCGACCCATTTTCTGATAACAATCATTCTTCTTTCTGTACCAGTTTTTAAAAATTCTGTATTCGATTCCATTTGTCTATGTGCCTGTTTTTCGAGTACCACACTATTGATTATTGTAGCTTTAAAGTAAGTTTTGAAACCACAAAGTGTGAACCCTTCCACTTTGTTCTTTTTCCAGCTTCATTGTGCTATTTGGGGTTCCAGGAGATTCTATATAAATTTTAGGATTTTTTCTATTTATGCAAGAAAAAGTCATTGGGATTTAGATAAGGATTGCATTGAATCTGTAGATCATTTGGGGTAATACTGCCATCTTAACAATATTAAACATTCCAATCCATGGGCACAGAATGTCTTTTCTTTAAGAAATGTTTTTTTTTTGTTTTTGTTTTTGATTTTTTTAGTTTTCTTTTATTGCTCAAATTTATCACCACCTTGGTTAATTTCTATTTCATGCTTTCTGATACTATTGTAAACTGAATTGCTTTTGCAACTTTCTTTACAAGCTGTTTATTTCTAATGTATAACATACAACTGATTTTTTGTGTTGACTAATATTCTGCTACTTTGCTGAATAGGTTTATTAATTTTAACCATATTTTTGTGGAATCTTTAGGGTTTTCTATATTTAAGATCACATTATCTGCAAAAAGATAATTTTGCTTCTTCCTTTCCAATTTGTCATTTATTTATTTTTACATATTTATCTGGTTAGAATTTCTAATATTAGGTTGAATAATATTAGAATGGAATCTCATGAGAGCTCACACAGCCAAAAGAAGCTTGAAAAGCAGAACAAAGTGGGAGGGCTCCTACTTTCTGATTTTAAAACTTTATTATAAATACACAGCAATCAATAGTGTAGTACTGTAATAAACACAGGCATGTAGACCAATGGAATAGAATACAAAGTTTTTAACAAGTAGTGTAAAAAAAACTCTGGATACCCACATGCAAAAGAATGAAATTGAACCCTTAACACTGTATATAACAAAATTAACTAAAAATTAATGAAAGACCCAAATATGAAACCTAAAACTATATGTTTTAAGAAAATATAGGGCAAAAGCTTCATGACATTGGATTTGGTAATGATTTCTTGAATATGATACTAAAGGCACAGAAAACAAAAGAAAAACAGACAAACTGTATTTTGTGAAAATATTTTCAAAAATATGTATCAGAAGACACTATCAGGTCTTCTTCCTGACCTAAAAGTATTTAGTCTTCAACCATCAAATTGATATTTGCTGGTTTTCTAGATAGCTTTTATTATGTTAAGGAAGTTTCTCTCTACTCTTAGTTTGTTGAGTGTTTTTATCATGACAGTGTGTGTAATCTTGCCAAATGTTTGTTTCTGCATCAGTTGAGATGATCATGTGTTTTTCTGTCTTCATTCTCTTTAGGTGGTGTCTTACCTCGATTGACTTTTATGTGTTGAAACATCCTTGTGTCCAGGAATAAATATCACTGGCCATGGTTTGTAATCTTTTTGATATGCTTTTAATTTGCTAGCATTTTGTTGTGGAGTTTTATATCAATGTTCATAAGAAATGCTAGTCTCTAGTTTTGTGTCTTGTATTTTGTCTTGTTTTGGTATCTGGGTAATGCTTGCCACATAGGCTGATTTAGGAAGTTTTCCCCTCCTCTTCAACATTTGTTAAAGTTTGAGAAGAAATGGTGTTAGTTATCCTTTCAATTTTGGGTAGAATCCACTGGTAAAGCCATCAAATCTGGGGCTTTTCTTTGTCAGGATTTATTTGATTACTAACTCCATCTTATTACTTACAGGTCTATTCAAATTTTCTATTTCTTTGTGATTTTGTCTTTCTAGGAAGTTGTCCATTTCATTAAGGTTATTCAATTTTTAGTTTACAGTTGCATGTACTACTCACTTATAATCCTTTTTATATCTGTAGAATGAGTAGTACTGTCCCCACTTTCAATTCTGATTTTAGAAATTTGAGTGTTTTTTTGTAGTTCATCTAGCTGTTTGCCAATTGTGTTGATCTTTCCAAAGAACCTAAGTTGTATGTTGATTTTATTATTTTTTTCTTTATTTTGTTTATCTCTGTTTTAATCTTTATTATTGCTTCCCTTCTGTTACTTTTGGGTTGTTTCTTCTCATTTTTATTTTTCTTTAAGTTATAAAGTTTGTTTATTGACTTGAGACCTTTTGTCTTTTAATGTAAACATGGATGCAGCTGGAAACCATCATTCTCAGCAAACTATTGCAAGAACAGAAAACCAAACACCGCATGTTCTCACTCATAGGTGGGAACTGAACAATGAGATCACTTGGACTTGGGAAGGGGAACATCACACAACAGGGCGTATCATGGGGAGGGCGGAGGGGGGAGGGATTGCATTGGGAGTTATACCTGATGTAAATGACGAGATGATGGGTGCTGACGACTTGATGGGTGCAGCACACCAACATGGCACAAGTATACATATGCAACAAACCTGCACGTTATGCACACGTACCCTAGAACTTAAAGTATAATAATAAAAGAAAGAAAGAAAAGAAAAAGTCAGGAGACTAGGACAAATTTACAGTTATGTGTCTTCACAGCATTATAGTTAGGTAAGTACATGCAGATTCAACATGACAATCCTGGACCTTTTTCCACGTTGTTATGTACTTTTTCTCTGACCAGCCCAATCAGAAAACGCAAGGTTGTATCACTTTTATCACCAACAGTGTTGACACCCTGAGTTTCTTGCTGAGAGTGTCTATATTTTTTCCTCTGGAATAAAAGCTGTAATTGATGGAAGAATTAAAGAGATAACAGGAAAAAATATACTGAAAAAAAAACCATTTATAACTAAATACCCTGTTTAACACTGATTTTGGTGTGTTCTGTAAGTTTTTCTATATGTTTCTATTTCCATTCATCTCCAAATATTTTTTGTATCCCTTGTGATTATCATTGGACCTTTGGTTGTTCAGTTTCTTGCTTAATTTCCACAAATACGTGAATTTTCCTGTTTCTCTTCTGTTATTGATTTCTAATTTCATGCTATTGTGGTTGGATAATATACTTTATATAGTATCTATATTATAAAATATATTAAGACTTAATTTGTGGGCAAATAGATTGTCTATCCTTGAAAAAGTCCCATGTGCCCTTGAGAAGAATATGCATTCTGCTTTTGTTCAGTAGCGCATTTCATATATCTCTATTCAGTTTATTGCATTGTTCATGCCCCCTAATTCCTTACTTAACTTCTCTCAGATTTTTCTCCCTATTATTCAAAGTGGAGTACTGAAGTCTTCAATGATTTTTGTACACCTGTCTGTTTGCCCCTTAAGTTCTGTCAACTTTTGCCTATGTTTTCATGGTCTGCTATTAGGTACATAAATGTTTACAATTATTAAATATTTTTCTGGTATTGGACATTTTAGTAGTACATAATGTCCTTTTCTCGTGGAACCTTTTTTTTTTTAAGAGTCTATTTTGTCTGATATTAGTTTAACTATCCCTGGTATCATTTGCATGGAATATTTTCCACCTTTCACTTTCAATCTATTTGTGTCTTTGGATATAAAGTGAGTCTCCTGTACATAGCATACAGTTGCATCATTTTTAAACCATGTACTTTTAAGTAATTACTGGTAAGAAAGGATTAATTTCTAACTTCTATGATTTTGTTTTCTATATGTCTTACAGCTTTTAGGCCATTCCTTTCTTGTATTACTCTATCTTTTGTGTTGATTTTTTGAAATGAGACATTTAAATTCATATCACCTTTTCTTTCATGTGATATTATTTAGCTATTTTCTTTGTGGTTACCATGGGGATTATATTCAACACCTTAAAGTTACAGCACTCTAATTAGAATTTTTATCAGCTTAACTTCAATAACACACAAAACTCAGCTGTTTTGATGCCTCTGTCTCCATTATTTCAGTTGTTGATGACACAGAATTTTATCTCTATATACTGTATATCCAAAAACATAAATTATTTTCAACACATTAGTCTCTTATGAGGAAAACAAAATTTAAGTTACAACACTAAGTTACAGTAACACCAGCTTTAGACTAATAAATTTGTTAATGTCTTTTTGTCTTAAATCATATAGAAAACACTAGAGTTATAAAACATTGTTAACCTAATACTAGCTTTCATAATTGTTCACATTTATCTTTACTGATATCTTTATTTCTTCATATGGCTTTAAGTTACCATCCAGTTTTCTTTTATTTCACCTTGCTAGAATCCCTTGAGCATTTCCTGCAGAACAGGCCTAGTGGTAATAAAATTATTCACCTTATCCAGTTTTTCTTTATCTGAGAATGTCTTAATTTCTCCTTGACTATAGATGGACAGTTTGTTGAATGTAGGATTCTTGGTTGCCAGTATTTTTAATGTCTGCTACTTTAAATATATCTGCTCAATGCACTATGGTTTCCAAAGTTTCTGAAGAGAAATCTTCTGTAATGTTATCGAGGATCCTTTGCATGTGCAGAGTTACGTGTCTTTTGGCTTTCAATAGTCTCTCTTCGTCTTTGTCTTCCAAAGGTTTAGATTATAACATTTCTTGAAGTGAGAATCTTTTATCATACTTGGAGCCACTGAGCTTCTCGTATCATTAAAAAAATGATTTTTAATAAATCTGAAAATTCAGTGTTATTATTTCCTTAAATATAATTTCAGTCCACTCTATCCCTTTTCATCTGGGACTCTCACGGTGCATATATTTCTCTGCTTGATGGTTTCCCTCACATTCCTTTAATTTTTTTTACTTATCTTCCATCTTTTTTCTATTCCTCAGACTCAATAATTTCCACTGTCCTGTCTTCTAGTTTGTGGATTTTTTATTCTACCTGCTCAAGTCTGCTTTTAAAATTCTCGAATAACTGTGTATTCCAGTTACTGTAGTTTCCAACTCTAAAATAATGTTTTATTTCTTTTTAGGTTTCTCTAGTTTATTAATATTTTCATTTTGTTTGTGCATTGTTTTCTTGATTTTCTCCATGTTTTTCTTTAGTACTCTGAGCATCTTGAAGACCACTGTTTTAAAATCTTTGTCTAGTGGATCTGTCATCACTTTGTTTTCAAGAATAGTTTATTTTATTTGTTCTTTTGAATAGGTCATAAATTTGTTTTTCTGCATTCCTTGAGATTCTCCCCACTTCCTCAGGTTTTACTGGTGTATTTATTTATTTATTTATTTATTTATTTTTAATTCTCATAGACTCTTCCCTTTCAGTGAATTAGTCTGAGGTGTAAACTTAATGTTTTCAGAAGTCATTTTTGAACCTGTGACTTCTCCTGGGCATGCAAAGTAACTCTGTAATTTTTCCCATATTTGAGGTTGTTTTGAAGATGCTAGTCTTTAATACCTGGATTCCAAAAGTTTTAAAAAAGAGAAAAATAAATGGTGGGACACTGGCCCTTTTAATTCTGTGAAAGTCACTTCAGCTAGTGGGGAAGAGCTTTCAACAATGGGGCAAGTGCAAAACAATGGCCACTGTCTCTTTAACTGTACTGCTGTAATCAGAAGGAATAATCACCAATCTGAGCACAAATCTCTTATATTTGGAGGATAGAATCCTTTTTGCCACTCTGGCTCCCTACAACTATATGCAAACTGCTTCAGGAACATACAGGTGCCTGCCATTGGTTGAGGGGTCCAGGATGGGTAGCTGCTACTGTGCTATGAGCAGCAATTGACTGAAATTAACTACAGTTTACCATCCAAGCCTTGTTCCAGAAATTGCAAGTCTTTAATAGACATCAGAATTCCAAAGTAGTAACAGATTCTGACAGTGTAATTATTCTCTAGTTCTGAAAGCATATTTTAGGTCCTTCCTACACTTCATCTTCCCAGAATCGTCTTCATGTGCTTGCTTTTAATATATAACACTCCTAGAGCAAGTTACATCGTATTGTAAAAGTATTTAAATAGCCTTTTGATGAAAATGACATCCTCTTAAGTCAGATCCTATTGATGCAAAGTCATTCTCAGAGAAAATTGCACACATGCTAAAGATTATGTAATTCGCTCTTCTGGTAAATGTAAAACATACTTAAATATTATTTTGAAACAAATAAAATATTAGAACACAAATAATTTAATACTGAGCATTTAATATGGGTCAAACTCATTCATAAGTGTTAATAAAAAATGTATGGCAAAGAAATGCTAAACTTATACTTAATTCACATTTTCACTTACACTTTTTCAAAGAGGTGGGTGGCACATCACTTATGAGTTTGGGTTTAATAATTATTCCTGTTCCATCACTTTCTAGCTACATTACATTACTTTACATAAGTTGTAATGTGTTTTTGATTCAGTTCATCAGCATAATAGAGATAGAATGATATATATAGATTGGGTGAAAGGCATCAGCAGTAATCTATTTCATTCACTAGATCTTTCAAATAAATTGGAACAACAATTATATGAAAATCGCTACCCTTATCTTTAGAGCACAAGCATAAAGAATTAAACTTTTATGATATGGCTAATTTCAATTTATTTTAAATATCTTGCACTAATAATAAAATGTTACCTTTCAGGAATTATTATGCACTCTCAAAATTTTATTCCATGCCTCTTTTAAAATGGGTTATAATCATTTCATACATGTCTGATCTTATCTTCTAGTTTATTAGACCTTGAGAGCAAAGGTGGTATCTCATCTAACTCCACAATATTGAATGTGCAAGTAATTGACTTAACATATTTAAAATTTGAGTCAAATGAGGATTTAAATAATTATTTCATTTTTCTAATGCCACAAATAAACTGTAGACAATAACAGCTTAAGTAATTTATTCAAGTTCATGCAAATGTTTAGAGAAAAACATAAAAATCAGATTCTCCTAGACTTTCAATTCCATAACTCTCCATAGAATTACCCTGATGATTTTCCAAGTATATTGAAATATAACAAGTTTATTGTGCCCAAGTAACCTCAAATAAATCAAGCTGTCCATCATCTAACAATAATGAATAAAAAATAAATTGCATTATATTTAACATGTATTAGGCCTTATGTATACACTAGCTTTACATACATTCCATTGCCACCCTAATTAAATCTACTGTTATCCTGCTTTGTTTCCGCTATAATAACCTACTCACTCGTCCTCTTACATCCCGTTGGCCTGTTTCTTTCTAACTAGTTCTCCATGTCACAATCAAAATGGATTATTTCAAAATGAAAATCCAACAAGTCACCACCACCACTTTCTCTACCCCTCCACCTTTTGCTTCAATGGTGCCCTATCATTCCGAAGGAAAAACGTGGCGTTTAAACTATCCTTATGAGAAACTTAAATTTCACCACCTCACTACTATCTATACAGAAAGGTTTCTCAACCTCAGCATCATTGACATGTTGGGCTGGATAATTCTTTGTTGTGAAGGGTTCTTGCATTTTCCTATTTAACTTTTACTTTCTTTAGATATGATCTTAGACATTGCTTGCTCGGGAGATCTCAGTCTGGTCTACTTGTTCTCTCAAATCCAATCCCTCTCACATATGCATGGAAAATACCAGGAATCTCTCCTTCATAGCACGTGTCATAATTTTAAGTCTACGTTTGTGTGATTATCTGATAAATGATTGTCTCCATGCGTCTGGTATTATAAAATGCAATTGTCCCCATTTCCTGGCATGCAGCTCCTTATCTTTGAAGTGATGTATTTTTGTAAGCTACTGATGGAGTGATGACTGGTAGCCCTAAGGTAGCTTCAGGATGGCACTTGTCACCAGAAAGACCAAGGCATGATTAGAGGGTTAGAACTTTCAACCTCACCCCTGGCTTTCAGGGATGAAATACTGGTTAAAGGTTAAGTTAATGGCCAATGGCTGATGGTTTAATCAATCGTGTCTACATAATAAAGCCCTTGTAAAAACCCAGAAAGACTGTCTTAGAGATTCTGAAGAGCTGAACACATGGATGTTCCTAGAGAGGGCATGGAAGCTCTGTGTCCCTTCCCATGTACCTTGCCCTGTGAATTTCCTTATCTAATTCCTTTGTAATATTCTTTATAATAAACTGGTAAATGTGTTTATCTGAGTTCTGTGATCCACTCCAGCAAACTAATTGAACCCAAAGAGGGGTTCATGGGAACCCCAACTTGAAGCTGGGTTGATCAGAAGTTCTAGAGGTCTGGACTGATGTCTGGTGTCTGAAGCAGCGCAGTCTTGAAGACTGAGCACTCAATCTGTGAGATCTGATGCTGTCTCCAGGTAGACAGCATCAGAATTGAATTAAAAAACAACTGGTGTCCACTACTTTATATGTGGGAAAAACTTCTCCCAACGTTTGGTCACACAAGTCTATGCTAATTGTTGGGTAAAAAAATAGAATAAAAGATGCTGAGTTTTGCTTTTTCTGCACACAATGAGGTTAGTTCTTTGTTTTCTCTTGTTCTATAGTCTCCAGTGCCTAGTCAATTTCTTGGCACATAGTAGAGTTTAATACATGTAGTAAGATTTGAGATATATAATTTATTTGTCTCTATGACGTAGATGCTGTTATTAATTTCATTTTAATGAGGAAGGAACAAATTCTTATAAACGTGGCAAAATTTGTCAAAAGTCACATCTTAAAAAAACAGCACAGCAATAATTAAAGTTATTTAATTCCAGACCCAATACTCTCAACTCTTGTTTTCTTGGAGAATGGTTTGAAAAAAACACTTTCAGAAAATGATTTTGATCTATTTATTTTCTGTATTTCAGAGCACGTAACAAAGACTAAATATAGGATGGTTGTAGATAATCAATAATTAAACTAAGAACTATTCTGATGCAGAAGGGAGATGAATACATAAAGGTATATATAAAAAGTACAAAATGTATGAAACCACTCTCTTGGAAAGACCTCAAAAGAAAGTCATTCGAACTCGAGTTCCAAGAAAAGATTAATTTGCCATAGCCCTCCAATGACACCCAAATAGCCAGTTCTTTGTATATTTAGAGACTGGCACTAAGACACAATAAGTGGTGTTAACAATCTTATTTGCTTATCAGATCTTTAGTGATGTTGGCCCCAGGCACAATCAGCACTTCCTCAGTACCAGTAAGAGACACAACCCTAGGTTAACTGAAGGAGTGCCATCAGAAAAACCTGCTTTCATTTATTTGAATACTTTGGAAAAAAAACATCATTCTCAGCCAGACACTTTAAATGCATCTAATTAATGTTATTTTTTCTAATGCTTCCCTTTAAAAACTCAGTGTTTTATAACTTGCGCTTTCCTCAAAAACGTAACACTGACTAAAGCATAGCAATTTAATATTATTTGTCAAACCTACTAACTGGTTCAAAATACAGACAATCTGTGTCATTGTAGAACGTTATTATGTTTGACTCATGTAGTGTACTCATTATCACACAATAGTGAATAATTTGCAGTGCTAAAAAATACATTAGCATATGCTTATAAATCATACTTATAGCAACAGTACTGTAGTACTAAAGATGCCCATTAAACACGTGTAATATGTATGCCACTTTTCTGACAGCAGCCACACATACCATTCCAATCGAATAAATACATATATGAATGATACACTATCCAATTATTTTGATGACATATACAACGAAGACATAGTCTCTGGGTTGAATTTCTCAGTAGAGACTGCACTCCCCCACACAAATTTCCTCAAATAAGGATTCCTTTTGCTAATAAATTATTCAACGTATCCTATAACTATTGCCAACTCCCTGGAAAAGTAATTTACCACAAATGTCACATTAGCTACATAAATTTGAAAGCCAAGTTAATATTTACTAAATATTATGAAGTTATTAAATGAATAAAAATACTTTCAGTGCCTATTTAACAGCATTGAATTTAACAAATCATTCCAAGTGTTAAACATCAAATAAATATCTGCCAATAATTGCTATTATGATGATTCTAAATCAATGAATAGATTCACTTCTTAGGCATTTTATTAAGGGTTCCAATGAGTATCATTTCTGTGTCAAAGAAATGATTACAAATAAATACATCAGCATCTGAGATATTAAGACCTACTCACAGTTATATACGCTGAATTTCCGAATCTGATTTGTTTACCTCTGTGGCAGTTAATAAATAATAAAATCTTTTATGATTCCTCCTGTATTTGTAAGACTTTTCCCACCAAACTACATTGCTCAAATAAGAAATTTGTTTCTCCAGTTTTTGCAATTCAGCATTTGATCAGAAGTCCTACTATATGAATTTTAAGAGTTCCAATTGTAATTTTAAAAGTGACCTTTAGTTGGTTTGTGTAGCTTAAATTGTGAATTAAATTCTCAATAATCTTTTGAAATGATGTAAAATTTGAATCTTGTTTAATACCTTTATTTCAAGGTAAATAGGGTATTAATTAAAAGCTTATCTTTTATTTAAGAAAGCTGCTAGTTCACAGTATTAACTAGATTGAAAGCCAGAGTGGTATTTACCCAATCATCACCTCTGCAATACCATTCACAGATCTACACTACCATTGTCTGTGAGTCTGAACAGTGGTGAGTTGATGAGCTCAAGGCTTGATATTTATATATTCACTTTGTAGTTAGTTGTATCACATGGAATGTGATACTTTTACACAGAATGACCCAAAGTAGTTTCACAATTTTCCCAACCATATACTGGGATATCATTACATTATAAGAAAACTCGATGTTTTAGCATGCAGTGATAAATCTTTCCCCATATTGCAAGGATCTTCTTCCATTCTACTGGTCTCAAAAGGCAGAATGTATTGCCCTATTTAACTGGGAGAAGGAATATGTCAGTATGCAAAAGTTCCTCCTGTTTACATGCAAACCTTATTCTATACAAATGTGTCTGTGTATGTATAATAGTTTAAAAACTAATATTGTACCTATAAATAACTCCTCATAAAAATGTTTAGTTGTTATTTCAAAAGTAAAAAAGGTGATATTATCAATGCTAAATTATCCCTGAAGAGAATTTAACAAACAGTTCTCACCCTAAACCACAAACGTTACCCCCATCTTCTTGTACAGTTTTTCAGGAACTGCAAGACCCAGTTGGTGTTAACTGATGGTGAAGTGGTAATCCAAGAGTCTATGTAAAATATAAATAGTACTTTACATTTCATGGGTCTTACTAATTCTGAATGATACCTAGGAGAAATGCTCAGTTAAAATAAATAACTAACTGGGTCACTAAACATTAAAGAGGTAATTTAGCATGAATTAAAATCTGTAATAAAATTCACACCTGTTCCCATACTTATTAAAATATATTACAATGGTTTATGAAGTACTCTATGTCTTATCATAGAAATAGGTAAAATTCTATTTTACTAAGATAAAATAGCTTAAAATTGTAACTATTTTCAAATTTCATTTTTATGTATAAGATTAAGAAAACCTTTCTCCTCCATATGCTGTTGCATGCAGATTAAACCAAAGTTCGTTAATTTTGTTATCACATTATATATATGAAATAACTTCATTAAAATATCATTGATTTTTCACCATCAACCCTAGAATAAATGTTAGGAAAGAACATATACAGGACATAAAAAATGAATTCAATACATTCACAAATGTTTCTACTAAAAAATAAAATACCAACTTTGATCCAGAATTGTCAACTACCTAGGTGTTAGTGAAAACATTTGGTGAAAATTCACAAATGAATAGAACTGAAATATTGTTGTATGTCAACACAAGTAAAAAATGAAAAAGCTTCTATGAAAAACAGTATCTTTAAGTAATCCCCCGTTGGTACTGATTTTCATTGCCAAATTTTGAGTAGGTCACTCTGTGGGAGGTCAAGACTGGAGAAAGTTACAGGGGAAAATTAAGTCCCTTGTTGAAAGAAACAGAACCTTTCTATTGAGGAAGGGCTGCCTGCAACTGGCAAGAGCAACTTGCAACAACACAATTTAACATTATCTAAATAAACAAACCATTTCCTTGCACTCAGAACTGATATACTAAAAATACTCTGCTAAACACATGAAAACGAGAATACTTTTGATTTGCATTGTCATACCAAATGATACGTATATGTTAACATTCAAACTTCTGAATCATTTTTAAAAATCTTTAAAATCCATGTAGATGATTAAGATGCAGTTTTGGTCCATGGATTTCGAAATCTACAGAAACACACACACATATACATGAACACACACATAAACTTGTGTGTTCACACAGAAAGTGATGCTAGAAATTAGTTCTTAAACCTATTTGATTAGTATCAGATGCACATTTTGCAGCAATAGGCATCATAATTATTCCTCAATGTTTAGTCATGGTTTTACTTTATAGAGAGCTCTATGAATTAATTTCAAGAATAAAAAAGTAATTATACTAGGTAGCCCTGTATAAAAAATTAAAACATATATGTCCATTAAAATTTTTTAAAAGACTTTTCTAATTACATATTGCAGAAATTATCCTCCAAAGAACTTTAAAACCACACTCAGAAACTAAAACACCTAAATTTACTGTTAGATTTTGATTCACACTAAAAATCAATTACTTGTCCTTGACAAAATCTTTTATTATATCCAAATGATTTTAGCCACCAAAGAGATACTGGATTTTTTTTAAAGTCACAGACAGCTTTAATCTTGCAAATTCATCATTCCAAAATGTGTGAGATAAATTTGAAAAGGTCAAATCTGCTGTAATTAAAGCCATTCTTTGGATGTCTTTATAGTTGAAGCAGTCAAATGTGTGTACTGAATGCCAGAAGAATTAAGTATTCAGATACATATTTTTTCCTCTCCAATCTAGCATCATGCTGTGGACTTATCCAATGGGTTATTTTGCTGTTTAAGAATGTGGAATATTTCAAACCATACAAGTAGATTCTGATACAGCTCTAAACATTGTAACACAAAGTGAAAAGTTTAATATTTAATATCACTATTAAAAAGCAAAAGCATTATATTTCAATATGAGTCTAATGAAAATGTACAGTTTTCTTTTTTATTCGATGTATATTTCAAAGTCTAAATATTATCCACCTTCTAAAAGTGGTGTGTTTTCCAATTCATAATAAAACATTTGTGGGATTGCTGCCAGAGTACAAGTAAAGCAACTAATAGTAATTGTAAATATAAATTTTTGTAATTTGTATATAAAAGTAGCAGCAAACATTATTAAA
The DNA here is from genome assembly GCF_001698545.2 of Rhinopithecus bieti. Taxonomy (NCBI): domain Eukaryota; kingdom Metazoa; phylum Chordata; class Mammalia; order Primates; family Cercopithecidae; genus Rhinopithecus; species Rhinopithecus bieti. The sequence goes on from NW_016811950.1 coordinate 24,588, forward strand.
TACAAAAAGGTTTTTTACAAAAGTCCTTTCTGTTGTCAGTTAAACAACTGACATATCCATGCATGATTCATTTTCATTCCACTGATTGTTATTAAAGTAAAAGAAAATGCGTATGACTCAAAATGTACTAAGATTAAATTTTCATTGCTGGCTCGCAATAGGGCTAATATTTTAAGTCGTATGTCTTTATTGGTTGGATTTTATTTACAAGACAACTCTGTGCTATAAATTGTTGGAGATAAAACCAAATTTCTATCCAAATCTTTCAGAATCTTTTAAAGAGGTTCTTACAGCTAGAGGATAAAATAACGTGAAACAATTCCAAATTAAGGAATTATATGACAAGTTCTGTATCGATTATATATATATACACACACACACAACAAGCATTATATTAGTTCAAATAGTATAATGTTGAATATACATATTGTGATAATTATTAATCTTTTTTACTTCTTCTGTGTCACCCAGGTTGGAGTGGTGTCATCACGGCTCAGTGTCACCTCAAACTCCTGGATTCAAGATAGCATCCCGCTACAGGTTTGCACCACCATGCCTAGCTATTTTTTTTGTAAAGACAGGGTCTCACTATGTTGCCCTGGTTGATCTCGGCTCCTGGCCTCAAGCAAATCTCCTACCTTATCTCCCAAAGTATTGGGATTACCGGTGTTAGCCACTGTGCTGGCCTGATGGTTATTTTTATGAGTCAACTTGAGTGGGTTAAGGAATGCCCTGACAGCTGGGAAAACACTATTTCTGGGGGTTTCTGTGGGAGTGTTTCTGTATTAGCATTTGAATATGTAGTCAAGAGTCAGGAGTAAAAGAGGTCCACTCTCACCAGTGTTGGTAGGCATCATCCTACCAACTCACTGGGACCTGCCCCAGTAGAACAAAAAGCAGAGTATGGGTTTTCCAGCTTACAGATAGAATACTGGATGTGTGGGTCTCCATAATAATGAATATGAGCTGCTTCCCATCATCTTTCCTTATATATTTCTATATGTCTTGCTGATTCTATTTCTCTGGAGAACCCTGAATAATACACATATATACGCATGTGTGTATGTAATTTATTATAATGAAAATTAAAATAACAAATTATAAGTGAGCCAGTAATTTTAAAAAGGCCACAATAATGCCAAATTTCTCCATCTAACTCTTGAGAGAACATCTACTTATCTTTGGCTAATGGTCAGAGTTTAATAAGACTAATATGATTCATTTATTGAGCAATTCTGTATTTCAAACTCTGCCCAAGTCCCACTATGTATGCTAATACATTGATTCTTACAACAATTTGGTGAGATAGTTATTAACATTCATACTTTCAGATGAGATGATGAACTCATGACAAGTTGGCTGCCAGAGTCTCGTACAGTTAAGTGACCAAATAAGAACTAAAATCCAGTACAGTTTGACTTCTGCATACGTACTTTTTGCCTTGTGCTTCACTGTCTTAGAGAATTAGTCACCAATCTCGCTCATACACTTTCAGAAAGAGACAAACATTCATGTACTCTAAACCAAACTACTACATTCCCCTCTTTGTGCTTTCCAAAAGGTACAAAAGCATGCTGTAACCACACTTGCTATCCACACTATATACTCATTTAGTTCCCACTGGGAAATGTTTGAGGACCACCTACTGGTTGCAGATATATATATATATATATATA
>NW_016811950.1:27060-50712 GCF_001698545.2 Rhinopithecus bieti
AAAAAAAAAAAAAAAAAAAAACGACAATAAAAACCATCACCACAAGAAAACCCTTTAAAACAAACTGAGATACCGAAGTACTTTGGTTTTAAGCGTTTGATTTTATGAGCTCATTAATGAATGTTAATATTCTTCACTGAAATTTGCTACCTATATTTTTATGCTTCTTACCACTGTGAGTTGTTTTACATACTAGTGATTTTTATTATCCTGTTAGTATTCTAAATTGAGTGTGGGTTGTAGAAATGCCACAATTATCTTATTTTTATTAGATACCTCCTCTAAGCAGTTTTACACTATTTTATTCTCCTTCAGTAGTTTATCATCTACTAAATCTGTCTAAAACAATATATACAACAGGTTAATAAATGGCTGTTTAGCTAAGTCTAGTCTAATTACATGAAAACGTTAGGTCTAAATTTCTAAACATTATAAACAACAATTTTTTGAAGTGCTCTGCTTTTCCTAAGAATACGCTACTCCAGACTATCTTAAGATTACGCATGTAAAAGAGAAGGAAATGTAGGAAATAAGTCTGAAAAATCATACCTCTTCCTTAGATATAAGAATTTTTCAGCCGCGGTTTTATATCATCACCAATAATATCACTCCTTGGTACTGCCACCTTCAGCTCTCAATATATAGTTAATTTTTATCTTCTGGAGATTTTTAGACATTAAGGAACTCACTCAAGATGGTTTAAGAAATGATGCAGGGAATGAGTTAAAGACTTTAATTTTCAAAGTAAGTGCAGAATAATTATGAAGCTGGAACCTCATGAATATGAAAAACAGACAGCACCAAATTCTGTTGAGGATGTGGCACAACGTGCACCCTCATTCATTACAGGAATGAAAATGTTACATCACTTTGGAAGACAGTTTGGCAGCATTTTTACAAAACTAATCATAATCTTACATAATCTGGCAATCATGCCCCCTGGTGTATACCCAATGAAGTTAAAAACAGGTCCTCATTAAAACCTGCACAAGAATGTTTACAGCAGCTTCATTCATAATTGCCAAACTTGTAAGCAACTAAGATGTCCCTCATTAGGTAAATGGATAAAGTGTAATATATTCAGATAATGAAATAGTATTCAGCATTAAAAACAAATGACCTATTAAGTCATAAAAATACACAAAGGAATCTCAAATACTTGTTTCTAACAGAATGAGGCCAATCAGAAAATGCTACGCACTGTATGATTCCAACTACATGACATTCCAGGAACGGCCGAACTATGGAGGCAGTTAAAAAAAAAAAAAATCATTGGCCGGGCTCGGTGGCTCAAGCCTGTAATCCCAGCACTTTGGGAGGCCGAGACGGGCGGATCACGAGGTCAGGAGATCGAGACCATCCTGGCTAACACGGTGAAACCCCGTCTCTACTAAAAAATACAAAAAAAAACTAGCCGGGCTTAGTGGCAGGTGCCTGTAGTCCCAGCTACTCGGGAGGCTGAGGCAGGAGAATGGCGTAAACCCGGGAGGCGGAGCTTGCAGTGAGCTGAGATCCGGCCACTGCACTCCAGCCTGGGTGACAGAGCGAGACTCCGTCTCAAAAAAAAAAAAAAAAAAAAAAAATCATTGACTGACAGGTGTTATGGGGGACAGAGGGATGAGTAGGTGGAGCACAGAGGATTTTTAGGGCAGTGAAACACTTCTGTATCAGACTATGGATGTTATGTTCAGACTTTATGAAACTGAAATTTAAAATAGAATAAGGGAATCTGGTTGATTTGTTTTGCCTTAATTTCATGATTGCGAAGCTCGTGTCTTTATATTTCCCAAAAAATTAATACTCCCTGCTCCATTCACTCTCACTCTTTTTCAGAGTAACAGTTCTTATTTTCTCTCCTTCCCATTTTCACTCTTGTTGATGAGTTTATTTTCTGTTTCACTTGTAAAAAAGTAGTAATCTGGCAAGAATTTCAAAATCTGGTCGCTACATCTGCTCACCTTCATATATCTACACCTACATTCTGTTCTCTCTCCTTTTCATATGGATGAACTGTCTTTGCTCGTAACGCCCACCCCTCTAACTGTGACTAGGCCCCGTCTCCTGTTATTCGGGTTCTCCAACGGGACAGGATTAAAAGGACAGATGTACATATAAAAGAGTTTATTAAGAAGTGTTGACTCACAGGATCACAAGGTAAAGTCCCACGGTGGGCCATCAGCAAGCTAAGAAGCAAGGAAGCCAGTCCGAGTCCCAAAAGCTCAAAGGTAGGGAAGCCGACAGTGCAGCCTTCAGTCTGTGGCCGAAGGCCTGAGAGGCCCTGCCAAACCACTGGTGGAGGTCCACGAGTCCAAAAGCTGAAGCACTTGGAGTGTAACAATGTTCAAGGGCAGGAAGCACCCAGCACGGGAAAAAGACGGAAGCCCGGAAACTCAGCCAGTCTCGTCTTTCTGCTTTCCTCTGCTTGCTTTTATTCTAGCCGCGTTCACAGCTGATTAGATGGTGCCCGCCTAGATTGACGGTGGGTTTGGGTCTCCCAGTTCACTGACTCAAAGGTTAACCTCCTTTGGTCACACCCTCACAGACACACCTGGGAATAATACTTTGTATCCTTCAATCCAATCAAGCTGACACGCAGTATTAGCCATCACACCTGTTACCTATTCACGGCTATCATACCCGCAATTTTCTTGCTGCTGCTTCTGCAATTTTAACTCCTCCATTAAGTCCTTCACATCAAAAAACAACAAAATGGAGTTATTTCATTTAATGTGAAAATAATTAACAACTTTATTTACCCCAGTTGGCCTACCTCAAGAACCCCATTTCCCGTTCCTTTTATTTATTATTATTATTATTATTAATATTATTTTTGAGACAAAATTTCACTCTTGAGTGCAAAGCGATCTCGGCAACCTGCACCTCCCAGGTTCAAGCGATTCTCCTGCCGCCACCGCCCAAGTAGCTGGGATAACAGGCCTGAGCCACCGCGACCGGCCAGCCTTTTCTCCTTTTATAGCGGTTTCATTTCTAATCATTTGTCTTCAATTACTGTGATCTCATTCTCTCTGGAACCTATTTCATTCAGGCTTATTTTCTTCTACTTCTACACTGAAACAGTTTTCAAGAAGACTAATACAGGTAACTATTTATACACTGGCCATATACTTTATGCATAAATAAAGTACACAATGCCAAGTATAATATATTCTACTACATTACACTTAGCAACAGCGTCTACAGTCTACTCCTTTGACATCTACAATCACTGCTCCTCGAAATATTTTTTCTCTTTTCTTCAGGACTCCATATTCTCTTTTCTCCAGCCTCCCTGGATAACTCTTCTTCATCCTCCTTTGCCAAATGCACCTTATCTCCCCCCAAAATTTGAAGTTTCCCAAATTTCTCTATTATTTCAATGTTTACCCTTTGCTACACTCCAACATTACTTAAATCCAGTTTCATGATTTAGTTATGCTTACAACTGCCACACAATTCTCTATACTCAATTTGGAAATTTATTCAGTGTTCGTGCTTAATCCTCATCATGCTGACTTCTTCAGTAACAGAGCTTGGGGCTTGAAATTCTAACCTTAAAAACGTTATACTTATTCCACATAATACATAGATATAAACTTCTTGAATATTAAATACATTTCATTATAAAGACTATATTCTTTATAATGATAATACAGAATATATTTATAACATAATTGTATTCTTCTATATTTATTTCAAAACTGTTTAAGTTTCAAAGGTCACATATGTGTTTAATAATAACAAACTCCCATGAGACAAGTTTAATTATATAACAAACCTGCACTTGTACTCCTGAACTTAAAAGTTTGAAAAAAGAATATTATTCTTTAAATAAAAGACTTATAAAGACTTAATGAATAAAGTTATCTTGAATATTTGATAACTTTAATATTCACAAAGATGCTCTCAGGAAAATAAAAAGGCTTCCAACAAACTAGAATAAAATATTAATATAACCAACATATAAACAGCAAAGTGTTAATATCCAGAATATATAAAGAATAATACAAATAACCCAATTAAATAATGGACAAATGATATAGACATTATACAAAATATGAAAACATGAATAGACAATTAATATATGATGCTTAATTGTGGTAACCAAGGAAATACTATTTAAACACAGAGTAAGATGATATTTTACATTAGCCGGTGTGAAAAAAAATTTAAAATTTCAGTCACAAGTGTCAGAAAAGTTATAGAACAAAGGAGACTCATACATGGCTTATAACTAATGAGATGGGGAGGGGTCATAGAAATCACTGCCTCACAATGAATGGGGATTACTCAATTCACTAATCAGTAATGCATGCGATAAGTCACAGTCATTAATTTTGTGCTTTTTGTGACAGTAATAGTAAAAAATAATTTTTATCAATCTCACAATAAATTTGACCAAACATTTTGTGCAATTGAATTACGAGACCCCATTATTTCATTATGGCTGAAGTTAGCATTTTATTTTGTAGATACATACAACTCTAGAAGCCACAAGGATATTGTAACATCACTTGCTCTAGGAATGAAAGTGGAAGGGAGTTTTTTAAAATTATTATTTATTACCTAACTTTTGAATTTTATACTAGGAGAATGGATTATTATCCTGTAATGAAATTAAAATTTTAAATATTAAAAAGTTTTAAATTAAACTAAAAAGTTCAGTAGATGAGAGGTTCCATCTCTAATCAGGGGATAATAACTGATTCTACTATAAGCAACTAGAAAACTAGACAAACTATATGATACAAGCATTTTCAAACATTGAACAATTGGCAACTAAGAACTGGTTTTCGCAGTTGAGGAGACAAACAAACAATGTAAGATCTACAATAGCCCCTGATTTCTGCCTGGGGATACTGACTGGACCACACCATTGATGGCAGAACCCAGACAGAGCTTGAAGAAACCCCTGAGTTAAAGAGACAGAAATACTATGGCAGGAGGACTAAGCAAGTATCTTAAATTTAAGGTAGGAACTAGACAAAGAAAGAGCTGCAAAAATCAACATAGGTTTCCCCTGAGTGATCCAGGGACTGACTGACTCACTCACGGAGCATCCATCCCCGGATCTAATATCTAATTTCCCCTCCTTGAGTGTCCAGGGTAACCGCCTTGAGCTGTGTTCATGTCTGCAAATGACAGATTCATCTCTGTCTCTCAAGACTGCATACACCTGTGCAACACTTTCCACCTTTTATGGAAAGCATACATAATTCCACAAGCAAACAGCATTTCCTGTGTTTCGGAGAATTCACTCAAGCTTTGGGATTCAGAGTTATGGGTAAAACACTTTCCTCACTTCACTTTCCTCTTTATACTTGTGCCTGATTTTTCCTCCTTTAATCTCCCTTATCGCTCTCAGAAACAAAACGATTTTCTTTTCTTATGTATTAACAAGTATAACAATTTTGGAAGAGTCTTTTGTTGCTTGATTAAGATGGGTGTGGTGGTTAATTTCCTGTTTCAACTTGACTGGGTTACAGGATGCCCAGATAGTGGTTAAACATTATTCTTGGGTGTTTCTGTGAGAATGTTTCTGGAAGATATTAGCATCTGTGGAATGAGTAAAGCAGATGGCTTCCCCAGAGAGGGTGGGGATCATACAACCTCTTGAGGGCATGAATAGAACAAAAAGGCAGAGGAAGGTAGAATTCTGTCTCTCTGCTTGACTGCTTGAGGGGAGACATTGATTGTCTCTTACCCTTTGACTAGGCCTTATACCATTGTCACTTCTTATTCTCAGGCCTTCAGACTTAGGCTGGAATTAACACCACTGGCTACCGTGGGTCTCCAGTTTGCAGACCACAAATAGTGAGGAATTTTCAGGTTCCTTAACTCCATAAACACGAGCCAATTCTTACACCATATATCTTTATACACACACACATACACATGTCCTATTGCTTCTGTTTCTCTAGCCTGCCCCGACATACACCGCAATTTCTCTCTCATTTCCACAGGTTCTATCTCTTATCCACACTTAAACATTGAAATCATCTGTGTGTCTTTTAATACTCATGAAGTCCAGGCTTCCCTTAATAGACTGACTTAGTATCTCTGAGGCAGATCAGATTTCTACAATTCAAAAAACATGCCTTTAAAAGAAAATCTTATTTTAAGTAAAGGTGACAGTCATTGGCAGAAGGCAATTGTAGAACAAATGGGATTTGAGGCCTGGTGCAATGGTTCATGCTTATAATCCCAACACTTTGGGAGGCATAGGCAGGAGGATGGCTTGAGCCTAGGAGTTTCTGACCAGCCTGAGCAATACAGTGAGATCCCGTCTCTACAAAAAATTTTAAAAATTAGCTAGGCATGGTGCTGCATGCCTGTGGTCCCAGCTACTCAGTAAGCTGAAGCAAAAGGATTGCTTGAGCCCAGGAAGTCAAGGCTATAGTGAGCTGTGGTTGCACTCCTGCATTCCAGGCTAGGCAACAGAGCGAGACCCTGTCTCAGAAACAAAACACACAAAAAAGTATTTGATTTCAATACTATCTTATTCATTTTTGACCATGTAAATTACACTGATAAAGAATTTCAAAGGAAGTATATTGTACTATATGAATGATCACATTTGATCCTGAACTACTAATGGGTAAATCTTGGTTAATTGTATAATAGGTTTCAATTATGATAAATTAACATATATAAAATACTATGCATATATTAATATATGCAGCAGAAATGACAGTTTAGCCTGAAAATAAGGTTGTTTTGCTTATATAAGCAAACTTTTAATACATTCCAGTTTACTCCTTTATGTATCACACTAACATATATGTTCTGATTGCTGACTAAACGGATTAAAGATAATTTTCTTCTCTCTACTTAGCATCTAGCCCATGAAAATCCAACTTTCTGCAGTTTCTACACCTTAATGACTATAGAAGAACACTGGGAAATATGGCACATTATTAGACATCAGGTGTTACTTTATGATGCCTGAAGGTTCTCTAAAGATTGAAACAATCCAATAATGACAGCAAGTTAGACATAGGTACAAACTGATTATACACTATATCTATTAAGAGTATGAAACTAGTTATACAACTCAATGACATTTACATATGGAAATGTAATTCGGATATTTTTTATTTCCATTTCTATCATAGTTTGCTATTAATATGGCTCTGTATAGTAAACTTTCATGAATATATCAAAGAGAAAGGCTATGAGAGCTAAGTGCAAACTATGCAAGTTAGTGACTCGGAAACAGTGACCACAGCAAGTCACATACCATTGTTTTAAATAATTTTAAATATAGAATTATGTTTTGTTACATTTTAAAGGTTTACAAATATATATATTTTAATTTGGAAACTTGCATTGATGTAATTTTTTAAACATTTCATTGCTATCCTGGTTAGCAGTTTCCTGGGATTTTAGACATAGAAAACAAATGTTACAGTACAATGGGAGTGTCCTGGTACGGAAGAAAATAGATCCGGAATTATATTTTATGTTCGGCTTTTGGTATGGTTTTAAGAAATACACTCCTTTTAGCTAATTTCTTCTTCTGAAAAATAGGAATATTATATTTAAGCCAAAGAACTATTGTTTGAATCAATTTTAAAATAGTATGCCCATATTTATATCTAAAATGTTTCTGTAATTCATTAATAATATTCACGTAACACAACTACAGAAAATCATTGTTGGTAATGAACCATAGAGATCATTTGGCCCTAAATTAAATGCATTTCTTGGTGACACTTCCGTTGCTTCATAGTACAATAACATATTAAATGCTTTATAGCAAAATTATTATATATAAGTATTATTAAAAGTCATCAGTAATAGCAACAGTTTGACATTGAGTCTTACTCTGAAATAATACACCTTTGCTCACACAGTATAAGTATTTTGTTTCTCTTTATGGCTTTAAAGGACTAAAAATAATTATTTAAAGCAAGAAAGCAGGAAAGTCATGGAAGGCACTGAGACAGAGGCTAATTTATGCAGAATTTCATCTCATCTTGTTATTTGTTTCAGAATCTCGCCTTGAGATTTTGCAGGATGCATGATTATCCAACTAAAAATTACATTTACTATCAGTATTCCTATCTTCCTATCTAGTTTAGGATTTATCTCAGAATTTTTCTCTTTCTCCTCCCGCCACCCCCAGACCCCACTGGAGTGCAGTGGTACGATCTCAGCTCACTGCAACCTCGGCCTCCTGGGTTCTAGCGATTCTCTTGCCTCAGCCTCCCGAGTAGCTGGGATTACAGGTGTGTGCCACCATGCCAGGCTAATTTTTTATATTTCTAGTAGAGACGGGGTTTCACCTTGTTAGCCAGGATGGTGTCGATCTCCTAACCTCGCCATCTGCCCACCTCAACCTCCCAAAGTGCTGGGATTACAGGCATGAGCCACCATGCCTGGCCAAATTTCTCATTTTTAACCACATTATCAATGCTTACATTAAGGTAGGCCCTGATGGGTCCTGTGCTTCCAAATTCTCCCTCGATTTCCTCTCATAGTACATGAGACATGTGTAAGAACACAGCAAGAAGGGTTTTCACTGTAACAGAAGCTTGTATCTGAAAGACGTCCAGTAATATAATTGGTCTATCTTTCCTCAACTCTCTCTAGACACATGCAATACAGCCAGCACTTTCCTTTCTATGACAGCAGGCAGAAGGACATAAGCTATTTAACTACTTTGTATTTTCTCTAGGATAATTTTTAGATCTACTGATCCAATAAAAAAATAACTTGTCAGTTAATTAATAAATATTTCAAAAAATATATAAGTATGTTTAGCACTCTCGTTTTCCCCCCTCAAAGTTGTTCTGGTTTGGACAATAAATTATATAGCCACACTATCTTTTGGTTGACATTTTAAAGATCAAACTTGCCTACACTTCCTCTCCGCCTTGAAGTTGCCTGGAAAATTGCGTTGTTGTAGTTCCTGTGGAACCAGATATAGAGGCCATATGTTGAGAATGCATGGTAGTAAGGACCACTAAATATGGGTGTCTGGGAGAAGACATGGAGCAGAGCCTCCCACCAGCCCTGGATCCCTCAACTACTCACTGTTACTCAAGAGAGAAATACAGTGCCTTCTTTTTAAGACATTGTATTTGGTGTCTTGCTGACTGTCTCCCAAGTAATATATTCCCTAAATAATAAAGATCAAACATTATTTGTAAATACTATGCTAGAAGTCACTGAAGGAGAACTTAGACTTAACTGCACTTCTTGTGAGTAATTGTGTGTGTGTGTGTGTGTGTGTGTGTGTGTGTTTCTCTGCTGCACTGACAGAAGTGCTGTGGCACCATCACAGCTCACTGCAGCCTCAACCTCTTGGGATCAAGCAATGCTGTGCCTCAACCTTCCAAGTAGCTGAGACCACAGGCTTGCCTCACCATGCCCAGCTAATTTACTCCTGGGCTCAAGCCATTCTCCAACCTCAGCCTCCCAAAATGCTGGGATTACAGGGCATGAGCCACCACACCTGGACTGTGAATGATTAGGTGTTAAAGTTAATTCTTAAGGTGCAAATCATGTAAAATCAATAGTATTAGCATACATCTCTCATGGAATCTAACAGAACCCTGAACATTGGAACAGATTAATATTTAGTAGAGCGTGGGATGAAGCAGTTTCATGCAGTTCGGTAACATGTTGTGTGAAATATGTGTGCTACCTAAATATCACAATCAGAGCAGTGACATGTTCACACTAGGAGTAACTCTGAGTGACTGAACCCAGATTCACAGTCCTCATCTTTGATTCCTCCAGGGAATATGGTTCCATAATGGAATCATTTGCCTTTAATAGGTTTTCCAAACTGTCCTCTCTCTTAGCTCAGCTGTACGATCATGGTCCTTTAACACTTGACTTGTGTAGGGTCAGTCATATTCCACCTCATCATTTCCTAATGTAATTGTAAAAGCTTTATTCTTATTTGTACTCTAAATAAGAATATGAAACCATCCTGAATCAAGTACTGTTAAAATACTTGCAAGTATGTTGATTTTTAAAAAATAATAATATTTGTAAGCTGTAAGGAATATCTTATGAGACAAATGATACATGGCAAAGTATAGTACTTTATGCAATATAGTTACCATGATGTTAATTTTAAAGTACTCATACCTCAATCTACTTTTTAGAAATAAAAAATGTGTCACAAATCCAAATCCACATATCATCTTAGGATAGGGGGTCTGCTAGTCTTCTCTATTTTATTCCAATTTTAGCTCGTGTATAAGCTAAGCGAGCGTCTTAAGGACTGGTGTTTCTACACTGTAGTAAGTGCTATGACTAGTTTAATTCTGTCTTATTTTTTCATTCAGGACACAGTCTTTTGGGTTTCCAGGAAATTTCCAGGGAATCCAACTTTTCTCCCCGCCCCCTCTAAATCCCCGAGGCTCCCAAATGTGCAGCTCAGACTTTTGATGGCTTCTCAGAAAAGTAAATTCCCTGACACGGAAAGAGTTCTGAATGCTGGATTCCCCTTTCTAACTTCTTCTGGTCCTGTCTAAATACTACCTGGTTGTTCCCTACTGTCTCACTAGTTTGATGATGTTACTAATAAAGCAAACAAAAACACATTTGTTGTCCTTTTATTAGAAGCCCTAGATTGAAGGGTTGATATTAATTCTATATTGTATTATGGATAAAATTTGAAATTCTGTGTCCCATCGCCATGTTTAAAATAAACTGTTTTCATCCATTGCTCATGAGCAAGAGACCACAGTGGCCTTAACTCCCCTCCAGCTAGACAAAAGTTTAAAGAGGTTTCCTTCTGAGGCTAGATGCTTCACTTGTACTTCCTAAGATTACTCACTTCAATGAAGTTGTAATTGCCCCTTTGAGATGTAAATCATCCCCTAGCCTCTAGCCAGTTTTACAAAATGGAAATTCCTCTCTAGGATCTGTGAGCTAATCCATTGAAGTGTAATCATCTGGAAAGACAGTGCCCCCATCTTTCCATCGCTGTGAGAAAACACATCTGTCCTAATCACATTGACCAACCACTCTCCTAACATCAAGCAGCAGATTTCCCTAACTAATGCAACTCTCCTGCCTTTTGTTTCAGCAGAGTTGAATTCAATCTTTCTCCTCATTGCAATAATCTGGACCTCTTTTGCAATAGTCTTAAATAACATTTTATCCACCTCTTTAACACCATCTCTTGCAATTTTTCTTTGACATTTAACTAAAGATTAATTAGTTCTGGAAATTTACCCTTTTTTCCTCCATGGATTCAGCGGCAGTATCTAAAAGAAAAAATTCATCAACCAACTAACCTAATTATATATATATATATATATTATATATATATATAAAGATAAAACACTGCAACCAGTGGGAATGAATATAAAGTAATTCAAATTTACAGAACAACATCCGTTTTTTCAGTTTTCCTTAATTTTATTAAACATAAAAGGGCAAATATAAATTCCTGTGGAATTCACTTTTACTTAAGAATTCATTATCAGCGAATTAGTTTAACAAGGCTGTCGTAAGAGGATTGGTCCCGATTCCAAAAAAATTAGAATTGGAACAATAACTTCGTAAAAAGTTAAAACATTTTTAAACTACCACTTCTATAGTCACTTGTCTACGATTCGCCATATTTCTTCGGTGGACCCACAAAAGTATAAAATGGGACACAGAACAGTGTCCTTCCAAAAATTAAGGACGGTCTTTTCTTCTTCAAGATTTATAAAATATAATTCAAATGGGCATGACACTTTTACCAATTAGAATTGACTTCTTTTGCTCAAAGAACCCATTTTAACATCCTAAAATAATTTTTGTCCAATATGCGTAGTGCATGTGGCATGGAGGAAATGTAAAATGACAAAGTTTAAAGGGGAAGGTGGAAAAAAGGGAGAACGGTCTGGCGTTTTTTAACACCACTTTTCAATACCCAAAAACAGAGGGAGTAAGAAAAATGATGTGGTGAAATCAAGTATTGCCAAATAGGAAAAAGATTTTTGAAATTGGTTATATTTTTTTAAGACTTTCTTTATATTTTAAAGTAATATCGTAATATAAATCTTACACAATTTTAGCTTTCCTTATCTCCAGGTCCCTCCTGGTAGAGGCTGGGAATCAACTTTCTAGGAGCCCTCAATTAGTAAACACAATCTGGCCTAATCACATTGACTAACTCTCTCCTAACCATTTATGCAGGCAGATTTCACGGCTTTTACCCAACTCTCCTGCCCTTTTTAAAATTTTTATTCTTTTATTATTTTTTTATTTTATTATTATATTTATTATTATTATTATTATTATTATTTGAGATGGAGTCTCGCTCTGTCACTCAGACTGGAGTGCAGTGGTGTGATGTCAGCTCACTGCAACCTCTGCCTCCCAGGTTCAAGAGATTCTTGTGCCTCAGCCTCCTGAGTAGCTGGGATTAAAGGCACATGCCACCATGCCCAGCTAATGTTTGTCTTTTTAGTATAGACGATGTTTCACTATGTTGGTCAGGCTGGTCTCGAACTCCTGACCTTGTGATCTGCCTACCTTGGCCTCTCAAGTGCTGGGATTACAGGCATAAGCCACCAAGCCCGGCCAACTCTCCTGCCTTTTATTTCAACAGGTATGTCAACTTTTACAATGATACAATAATTGTAGAAAATAATATTAGATTGAATCTCACAATCACACTCAGCTTGATTACTAAACTTTCTCCTGCATCTTGCTCACCTAAATTTATCTACATTTTCTATGAATAGAATAGTTTAGAAATGTATGTCTTCTGTGCATTACTGTGTAAGTTATTGTAAGATAGAAATACGGACTTTGTTTAAATCCCATTTTCTGCCTAGGAAATACCATTTTTTTTGAGTATGATAAGTATTTCAAAGCATTCAAAAATGAACAACGTAGGAAATACATTGCAAAATGAGGTCTGATTCCCATCCCCTTAGTCTTAATTGCTCTTCCTCTCTCATCTCTCTCTGTTTCATTGATGAGTATAAAAGATCACTTTCATATGATATTAGAATTCATAGAAATAAGGTGTTGATTTGATCATCCAACCGAGCATTTATTGAGTGTCCATTACAAGTCAGATTGTGTTCCTGAGAACAGCTCAGGAAATGAGTGTTTGACATTGACGTACGTAACAGAAATACAAACATACCAGTAAAAACATCAGACCTCTTATAACAATACAGATCATGTATTAAGCCCTTTCAAGGTGAGAATTGATCATTTCAAAAAATAATTATTTTAACAACTCATTCTTGAGACAGAAAAGTGGAATTAGAAGCTCATATATTGCTGTTTCAGGAACTAAAATCTTAAGTGCTGTATTTAATCAATTGACAGCCATATAATTCTTACTTTCATATACCGATATTCATCAAAATTAAAACTTTGAAAATCATTTCTGTCTCACTCTACTAATCAATTTAAACATTTCATTTATTTTGTTATGTTTCTTCATTTTACTTGGCCTTGAATACTTCTTTCCAGCCCAGTATTAAATTTAATTGATATCTAATTTGTTTACTTGGTTTAGTTACTTTTAACTATGTTTGGTACATGTCTTATGAAGCAGGTATGTAGGAATGTTTACAAATTTATGATCCTCACTCCTCCAAAGCCCTAATGGCGATATCCCCAACAGACACATACCACAAGGTAAACACACGCACACACACACACACTCCAGTGGATCAACACATAAAATACTCTACGGGCAAAAACATCATACATCAGGGATCTCTCAGTGTATTTCCCAATTCTGTAATTTATCGGGACTGTTCAATTGAGGTGACTCTGAAGAGATTTCTAAGGTGATTTGAGTGCTAAGCTATCTAACTAGTGGTTTTACACTATTTTGAGTAATGCACCAAACGTAGCTCTTGAGGCTCTGAAGAATTTATATACTTTCCAATGAACGAGGAGATACAAGATCCTAAAAATCACAAGTTTTTTTTTAATATCCTTTAATAGATTAAGGAAAGCTGATATCAGTATGAATATACTTTATATTTACATGTGTGTCAATTTTTCTTTGCTTGTAGGATACATTTTTATGTTACTGGGAGTAAGAAACATCTTAGGAAAAAGAAGACAATAAATAAAATTTTCATTGTTACACTGTGCTTTGCTCCAGTAAGTCTGCACTGCACACATAGGCTATAAATTGGTGTCTTGGGGGACCACTTTGGTATTTCATTTTAATAGCTCATTCTGGAGAATATATTTGAATGGATCATGTATTACAGCTTGTTTAAATTTTGACCCATATAGAAATGAGTTTTCAAAAATATGTCTGAAGCTGGATACTGTAAAATCCTTTATCATCATAGAATAATAAAAAGCTAGCCATTAGTTACTCAGAAATTATTCAATAAATCTAAGACGATTTAGATATAAATAGTTATGAGTGAGAATGCCTCATCATTAATGTTTGTAAAAATTAATGCTGTCATTTATGATTGAGAATAAAAAACTAGAAATGAAACTTTGACAGAGATAAATGATAGACATAAACTGTACATAAAGCGAGAGAACAATAGATGTGTTAAATGTTTGTTTTATAGATAAGATTTATGATGAAATTGTGTTGAATAACATGAATCAAATGTGTTTTGTATACTACACCAGCAGTTACATCATCACAACCTTTTAAATATTCCATTAACTTCAAATTGTACTTATCACTGAAATAATCTGATTAAATGAATTGGGATAATGGGTAAGGATTGGTATAAGCTGAAAGCAATACTATACTTTTAAAATTGTTTCTTTGTGTATTACATGAGAGAAGATGGTTGATAAATTCATTATAGCACAATGCCTATTATAACAGTCAAACCTGAAAGAAAACCAGTAAATGTTTAAGAGAATAAAATTGGTGAATTGCTTCCATTTTATAGTCTTTCCTGTTCATTTCAGGGTTTACCCAAATTTGCAACTCTAAATAAGGCCCAATTATTTACTCCTCAAATAGTACAAAATTCACGAAGAAAAGTGAAAGCTTTTTTTTTTTTTTCACTCAAATATTCTAGTCTCTATCTACTCCAAATCTCACTAACTTTTCTTGAGTCTGGTATAGGTACTGATCTCAAGGCCACTGCTACCACTTTCACCATTTCTTGTGCCTCAAGACTCAACCTTCCTAATTTACTTGAATGAATTTGGAAAAGTCCCATTTCATGATATTTTAAGCAACCTAGATGTCTCTTTCACTAAAAGTGGTATTCTTCCTGTGTTCCTATGATTTTTTCCAGAAAATGATATCAACCTCTGCCTACACCTGACATCTAAATGTAATTCTTGACATCTCCTTCTTCACATTTCCATTTCCAATAACCAAGTCTTGTCAGATTTTACTTTCTCTATATTTGTTGAGAGAAATTTTCTCTTTCTCTCTTCATTGCTATCATGGGATCTAGCCCCCCATTCTCTCACGTGGGCAAGGGTGACCACCTCTAAAGTGCTCTCCTTGATTATCTCTCCAAAAAAAGTTTCTCTTTTCTATATCCAGAATGACTTACTCGAAATGCAAATACAATTTACATTGTAAATTGCTCTGTTTAAAAACTCCCAAAGACTTTGCATTGGTAATAGGATGAATATCAAGAGTCCAAAATGGAGTTCAAGCAGTACCAAATTTGTTCTTTGTATTTCTCCCTCCGCTCCTCTGGTGGTGACATGAACCTCCTCAATCTAATGATTCAATAATACTTTATCCCTCAAATATAAAATACTTCCTGTCTCCTGGACTTTGGTCTTCTTATTCACATACTTTTCCCACTATTATCTTTTTTTTTTGGTCTGAGATGGACCCTCCCTCTGTTGGCAGGCTGGAGTGCAGTGGCGCAACCTCGGCTCACTGCAACCTCTACCTCCCAGGGTTCAAGCTATTTTCCTGCCTCAGTCTCCCGAGTAGCTGGAACTACAGGTGTGCACCACCATGCCTAGCTACTTTTTGTTTTTTTAGTAGAGACGGGTTTCACCATGTTGGCCAGGATGGTCTCGATCTCTTGCCTCGTGACCCTCCTGCCTCGGCGTCCCAGAGTGCTGGGATTAGAGGCATTAGTCACCGCGCCCGGCCCTACCATCCCATATTTATATAATTAGTTCTTAATCTTGTTTTCGTTTGCTCTTCAGTCTTCCCCACTAAGGGAAGCCTTACCTGATATCCCTAAATATGAAAGGCTTTCATAAGAGTGGCTTTCATAACAGTGCATAACTTTCCCCTGTAGGGGGATTATTTTAGTTATAATACTGTTTTTATGTTTTTTATATTTTATTACTATTTATAATAGAGAAATCTGAGCATACTTTTTGACAATAAGTTTAATGGACTTTTGATAATTAATAATTCAGTACATAATTGTTTTCTATAAGCCATGATTCCAGAGATTGAGAAAAAGATATGCAGCGGTAATCTGTCACAAGTGGAAGGACAAATAGCCAAGCAATGTTGAATTACCCATTCATCTTTTAAAAACAGGGTTAAAATATTTATTCTCCTGTTTTCAGGAGGAAGCATGGACAGAGAGTTTCTTGCTTGTTATCCTCCCAACTCACTGTTTCTATGAAAAAAGTAATGAATCTGATAAACGACACAGAAAAGTTTGGTTTTTACTGGTCTACATTAACAATGTGGTGATTCCAAGGCATTGAAATAAAGAGACTTCAGAGCCGGTCTCTCTCAATCACTATCTTTGGGCTTATGAAACTGCTTGTTGTACAAAATAGGGAGCACTTGTGTAAGAGTTGCATAGGGAGGCTCAGCCCAGCTACTGTTTTCATGAATTCAACTTTTGCAAGAGTGACAGAATATCAGAATACCATGAGCCAAAATTTTTATGATGACAGAAGAATGATATTTCACTCCCTAATTTTAAAATTAGATTTTAAATAAAGTTAATAAAGTCAATAAAGCAGGCTGAATATGCACACACATACGTGTGCACACGCACACACACACTCCTTGCAGCAGTTTTTCCACGTTTAGTCATTCATGAGAAGTGGTTTGACTTTGTATTTTCAATTTACCAATACTTGCAACACGCTCCGACTGCAAAACTTTTTTCAGTCAAATAGTAGCATTTGAGAAACAACATCGTTGCTGAGAGATAGAAGATCAGCCTTAACTATAACATCAGTAGAAATGTGACTGTAACAAGAGGGAGGTAAATGGCTTTCAGGTGGTTGAGTAGCTGGTTTTTACAGTAGCCTTCAGTGGCTGTCTGACAGACATAAACCTTACTAGTTATTATTAGGCTTCAGAGCATTAATGTTAGGTTTTAATTTGCTTATGTTAGGCAAGAGAAGGTAGCACTATCCTAGCTGCCCTAAATATTGTTCCTTGTCACTTTTTCCCATTGAATTTAAAGGTAATTTGGGGATTGTGTCTAAAGTCACCTTATATCCATGTGTTTACCATAGGTTTCTGGAGCTCCCATTCCAAACATGGTCTCAAGTTGATTCTTCATGGGCATAAATTTAAATTTATGGAGGATTGTTTTGTACCTCTTAAGGAATTTGGATTCACTACCAAGAGCTTGTATAGTTTATCAAAAAGAAGATAACGAGGAATAAGAGTTCCTGCTTTATGGGAACATGTTATCTTCTTTGGGCAATGCCTATCAGTACTCCTTGAAATAGCTAGAGCATTAAATGTTTGTAACCAGTTCACAATGAGAGAAGTAGCTTCCACCAGAAATTAAATCAATACATTGCTTCTTTCATTGAGTAACTGTTGTTACAAAAATATGTCTGCTGAATAAATTAACATGCTTATTGACATAACTGATTTGCAGACTGTGATAGCAACTTATGGACCAAACACTAAACCCCACTGAAAAATCGAATAGAATTATTTGACAGTTAAGTATCACTGAAAAACTCTGGCTCTTGGTCTCAGGAAGCGATCAGATTGATCATATGTTTTCAGCATGTAGTCATAATACAACTGTATATCAATAGTGTACATTTGACACTTTATATTACGCATTTTACATATATTTTATCATTTAATCCTTCATTACATGCATAAGATACAAAATAGATTTGGATTTAATTGCTTCATTAAGGTCAAAGACCAAAAATCTCATTACAATGCCAATGTCAGAGGTTCTTTTTCCAATTAAAATAGGAAGTTACCAAAGGTAATTACTCCAGCCATAATGAGAAGACTTTGGATAAACATATTTTTTTTTTTGAAAACTATATTTTGTTTAAAGCCATCCAAAAACTATGGGCCTAAAGTTCCAATGGACCAAATTTCAGAAAAAAACAAGTCCTTCCGAGATGATCACAGGCTAGCAGCTGAGCCCACCCCTAAGGACATTTGCTGAATCTAGGGACTTGAGTAGACAGAAGAACAAGCCTGCAATGTGCAGAGAAATAGCTAGAACACTGGGAATACACAAAATATTTAATCTACAGAAAACTGCAATAGGGGCTGAAAACCAGAAAGATCGTGTGGTCTCCTAGTACTTATTTATTTTCACTTCTTTTTTTTTTTTTTTTTTAGACGGAGTCTCGCTCTGTCACCCAAGCTGGAGTGCACTGGCCAGATCTCAGCTCACTGCAAGCTCCGCCTCCTGAGTTCACGCCATTCTCCTGCCTCAGCCTCCCGAGTAGCTGGGACTACAGGCGCCCGCCACCTCGCCCGGCTAGTTTTTTGTATTTTTTAGTAGAGACGGGGTTTCACCGTGTTAGCCAGGATGGTCTCGATCTCCTGACCTCGTGATCCGCCCGTCTCGGCCTCCCAAAGTGCTGGGATTACAGGCTTGAGCCACCGCGCCCGGCCTTATTTTCACTTCTTAAGAGATAGGCTCTCATTCTGTCCCCCAGGCAGTGCAGTGGTGTGATCATGGCTCACAGCAGCCTCAAACTCTTGGCCTCAGGCATTCCTCCTGCCTCAGCCTCCTGAGTAGATGGGACTACAGGTGCACAACATCATGCCTAGCTAACTTTTAATTTTTTTTGGAAATACCAAAATCCACTATGTTGCCCAGGTTGGTCTAGAATTCTTGGCTTCATGTATTCTTTCTGACTTGGCCTCACAAAGCACTGGGATTACAGGCATAAGTAAATGTGCCTGGCCTCCTCTAGCTTTTAGATGCTAAATTCTGCTGGAAAAGGAAGTACAAAACGAATATAAATAGTATCTTGAGTATTTTCTTCCCATACACCCATAAGATTTTTAGTGCATCTTACTACCTCACGTACACCATTCTTTCATCAAACTATCCAAGCTAAGTATTTAAAATATAATTTTGCCCTATAATAAGCTCTGTGCTAAAGCTCATTACGTTTGATTTGACAGTCTCTGTTTTTGTATCACAGCTGTAGAAAATTAATCACATTCTTTATTTTATGAGACATTATCACTATTGTTTCCTACAAGTTTCTCTCTGGTTTTACTTATCTATTTAATTCTTTTTATTCCTTTTCCCTCATCACAGACAGGCACTCTAATGTGTTTGATATAGGTTCTTTACTCTTAAATAATTCTTACAAACTAAGAAAATTGTTTTATGAGTGTCTGTATGTGTATAAAGAAGAGTGTATACATTTTTCTTAAAGAGTATTATGATATACATCTAATTTTATTTCTAATTTTTTTTCACAGAGCATAACGTTCTTCATACATTCCCACACTGCTATAGGTTCTTTCAGGTTGTTTATTTACCTGTAGCTGCTGCTTAGTTTTCAATAAAATGAACCCACCACATTTTCCCTTATGTAGTCTTGCAGTAGAATTCACACTGACATCCAGCTACCATAGCATTCACTTCTGTAAATAGTCTCCTTATGAAGACGCCTTTGGGTTACGTGTCACAATCTGTCAGGGGCTGTGTTAGTCCATTTGTATTGCTATGAAGAAATACCTGAGGCTGGGTAATTTTTTTTTTAAAAACAGAGGTTTATCTTGGCTCACGGTTCTGCAGGCTGCACAAGGAGCATGGCAATGGCATCTGTTCTTGGCGAGGCCTTAAGCATATAATCATGGAAGACAGTGAAGGGGAGCCAGCATTTCTCATGGTCAGAGAGGGAGCAAGAGAAAGAAGGGGGAGGTCCCCAGGTTGTTTTAAACAATCAGATCTCTCGTGAGCTAACAGAGCGAGAACTCACTTTTCACTAAGGGGATGGTGCTAAACCAAACTTGTTCAACTCATAGGCTGCGGGTTGAATGCAGCCCAGGTCAGCTTTGAATGTGGCCCAACGTGAATGTGGCCCAATACAAATTTGTAAACTTACTTAAAACATTACGAGGTGTGTGTGTGTGAGCTCATCAGCCATTGTTAGTGTTAGTGTATTTTATGTGTGGTCCAAGACGATTCTTCTTCCAGTGTGCCTCAGGGAATCCAAAAGATTGGACATTCCTGTGCTAAATCGTTCGTAAGGGATCCACCCCATGATCCAATACCCCACACTGGGTCCCACCACCAACACTGGGGAACACATTTCAGCATGAGATTTGGAGGGGACACACATTCAAACTATAGCAGGAATATACACCCAACAGTAAGATAGTTAGGTTGTAAGGTATGCATAATCTTAAATGGGTCCTGCCATGTTATTTTCCAAAATGCTTACAACCATTTAATTTCCCATCTGTTGCCCATAAAGGTTGTTTTTCCTCATATCCTCATCGTGCAATATCATCTATAATTCTTATATTTTCTTTCTTTATTTTTTGAGACGAAGTCTCATTCTGTCGCCCGGGCTGGAGTGCAGTGGCCGGATCTCAGCTCACTGCAAGCTCCGCCCCCCGGGTTCACGCCATTCTCCTGCCTCAGCCTCCCGAGTAGCTGGGACTACAGGCGCCCGCCACCTCGCCCGGCTCGTTTTTTGTATTTTTTAGTAGAGACGGGGTTTCACCGTGTTAGCCAGGATGGTCTCGATCTCCTGACCTCATGATCCGCCCGTCTCGGCCTCCCAAAGTGCTGGGATTACAGGCTTGAGCCACCGCGCCCGGCCTAATTCTTATATTTTCTAAGCAAGTGTTGAAAATACATATCACATTTTATTTGTGCACATTCGCATTTGTCAGAGTGCTGATAACATAATGGGATTTTGGGGGGCCCATTTTTCTATTGAGTTTACTATATATTCTTTGTTGATTTGAATATCAGTAATAATCACTTTGCTCTATCTAGACATTGTCAGCATTTCCTCTTACTCTGTCATATGCTGATAACTTTGCAGGCCAGCCTTTGATGAAATGAATCCTCAAAATTTTTATACTTCTTCTAGACTTTAATTTATACTTTAAATTAAATTTTTCAGTTTAGTAAATCTTTTATTAAACTGTAACAACAGACCACAATTTGTATTTTGTTGAGTTCATTCACATTTAGAATTCTGATACGTTTTTGGTGGATATATCCCTTTTATCATAATGAAGCATGGCCATCATAATGCAACATGATTGGATCTAGGAATCTATATTGACAACTATGTCAGAAACCATTAATTTTGTTTTCAATTATAAAAAATAATTTTAGAAACAAAAGAAAAGAATAACCCATATTTACTCAGATATTTACCTTTCTGTTCTTTAGTTCTTTTGTCTTTTTAAATTTAAATATTATTCACTTATTCCTTATTTCCTTTTAATTTTTTCTACATTCATGAGCTATTATTTTAGTGGTTATACTAGTCATTATACTGTTTAAGACTGGTTGATTAACATTGAATATACATTATTACTTATTTGTGTTACTCATAAGCCCAGAATCCTAAATTAATCCCTTCATACTTATCATATCAATGAGACTAAAAATTATTAACAAATATTTTAAGTCTACATATTATTATTTAATTTTTGTACAATATTTTGCATCAACCCAGCTATTTACCCTCTTACGTGTTAAGTTCCTTTTGAACGTCTTAGTTTTGGGACATTTCGATGTCTTAGTCACTTTCTTTTTTCATGAAGAATCTTTAGTCTTGCCTATGATACCAGCAGTATCTATGAATGGCCCAGTATCTATGAATGCTAGAAAATACATGTATTCTCTTTAAATGTCATGATTATTTCCACCTACTATGGTTCCCACTGGTTTGATCTTCTCAATTTAGTTATTTTGACCTTTTATTATTTTATTTCAGTTGTTCATTCACACCTTCTGTTATTTACTTATATTGCTTGATTTATCAGTTTCTAAGAATTGTGTGAAAAATCTAATTATAGCCATGGATTCTCTGTTTCTACCCATACAAAATATAAATTTTACTTTATATGTGTAAGTTCTACTTCATATTCGTGAATTAGGTAAATTTCTTTTCAAAATTATTATATTTCCTTAACATGTTGTTCCTTGTACATGTATTAGCAAACAATGTCTTATCTTCAGTTCTATTTTATCACATTTTTAAGACACAACATGAATTTTCTTTTGCATCATATATACCTATATTTCTTTCCTCATCTTTTAGGTTTTCAATTCTCTGTATTATTTTATTTTGTAGATTATTTGCAACATATATTGCTGAAACTTAACTGTCGCAATATAATCTGAGCATTTCTGTTTGTCTTTGTCTCCTTTAACTTATTTGAATTTATTGTAATTAATATAACTTTATGCTTAATTGTATTTTCATGCTAGGCAGCTTTCCTCCTTTCACTGACTTTGATTTGATAGGTCAGAATTTCTCTGCTAGTTTAAATTTTAAATACTTTATTTTTCGTTTTCTAGTGGTTGCCTTCAAATTTTTAAATTCTGTATTTATTTTGCCCTACAATTTTCAACACCTGTATCTTCCCATTATCAATTTGTACCTATATCAACTGCCTTCCTTTGGCATCTCCTAGCTTCCAATTACTGTACATCGCCAAACTTGTATCCTCAAGAACAGCTCTCTTCAAATACGAGTACGCATTGAGAAACACACAAATATTTATCAAGGGGAATTTGGACATTGTTTCTAGATCCTCAAATTCTATTAGCATTATTTCTTTATACTCTTTACCACCTACTGTTTTACAAAAAACAACTTTTAAATATGAAGGGACATTTAAAATCTTCTCCTTAACCTTACAATGGCCTCTAGTTAAAAACTTTTAGAGCACCCATTCAAAGGGTACTGGACAACACAGAGAGGGGAATTCGCTAATTGTTACCTCACAATCATTAAACTTGGGCTGGGTAAAACTGCTTGAATTTCCTGTTTCACATATACTTTGCCAAGTGTAAAGAATCACTTTAAATATAATATATTTTGACTTTTGGTCAAATTATTTTGTACAAAATTTTGCATCAACCCAGCTATTTACCCTCTTACGTGTTAAGTTCCTTTTGAACGTCTTAGTTTTGGGACATTTCGATGTCTTAGTCACTTTCTTTTTTCATGAAGAATTCTTTAGTCTTGCCTATGATACCAGCAGTATCTATGAATGGTCCAGTATCTATGAATGCTAGAAAATACATGTATTCTCTTTAAATGTCATGATTATTTCCACCTACTATGGAAATTTGGTGGGAAATTCTAACATCAGATGTAATGTAGTTTGAGCATGTGGAGTATCCTGCTTTTGTTGCTGTTGTTACAATCTCAGTTCTCTCATTAGCACCACTGTGAGAAATGCATTGCTCTTGAGAAAGTATCTGAGAGCAGGATGAAAGCAGAGCAAATAAGCAAATGGCTTTTTCACAAATCTAAACAAAAGTTTGTCTTTTTAGTTTCTTTTTTTTTTTTTTT